>NC_134366.1:49707593-50010623 GCF_035582795.1 Mycteria americana
TCTTGGCCAGCGATGGGCAAGAGAGCCAGAGAGAGCCAGGGCACGAGTGGTGCCTTGGAGGTGCCAGAGCAGCAGGCAAGAAGCGAGCCGAAAGGGCCCAGAGGAGCCCTGACAAGGGGCTGTGCTCCATGGAGCACAAGGGGACAAGAAGCAAGCGCCGGGGGCCAGCCTTGGGGCCCACCCTGGCGGTCTGAAAAGCTTCCTGCCCCGGGCTGCGGGGCACGAGGGCTCAGCACTCCTGTGCTGCTGAGCATGTGCAAAGCTGCTGGCCTGATTCTTTGCATGGAATGTAGTTGAAATCTTGGGCGGCCATGCTGTATCATGTGCCCAAAGGGGATGTCCTTGCCTGCTTGGTGGTCTGAGTGCTTCAGCATTCTGGAAAGGCTTGTGTGTGGCTCTGTCTACATCTTCCTTGAGAGTATTTTTACTGGTAGGGTGTATTTGGGCTGACCAGAAGATTTAGAACGCGGTCTGCGCTTCCTGAGCACAGCGTGCACGGGAGCACGAGCTCCCGAGCAGGCGCCTAGGCAAAATGGCCCAGAGCAGCCCTGTCAAGGGGCCGTGCTCAGGGCTGCAGAGGAAGGCAAAAAACCCCCGGGGAGAGTTGCTAGCCCACCTTGGGGGAAAAAAAGCCTTCCTCCCCCCAGCTGCAGGGCACGAGAGGCCGTCTCGGTGGTGCATGAGCAGCAGGCAGTAGCCTAGCCGAAAGGGAGCGGAGGAGCCCTGACAAGCGGTGGTGCTCAGTGCTGCAGAGGAAGGCAAAAAACCCCCGGGGAGCCGTGCCAATCTTCCCCGGGGGAAAATTCCTTCCTGACCCCAGAGCTGGCGATCGGCTATTCCCTGAGCACGTGAGCAAGACCTGCCTCCTCGTCCCACAGGCCTGTCATGCCTCCCAGGAGATGCCCAAGCCCTATTCTCCCTCAACCTGGAGCCATCTCAGGGGCTTCTGAGAGTGGCCACATGCCCCCGGCCTGATGGACCTTGGGGGCAAGAATCCTTCCCGCGCCTGGCAGGACACCAGTGGGTGCTCCAAAGCGCTGGGACCCCTTGCAACATCTCTGCGTGCCATTGCTTACGGCTGCTGCTGCCCCTGGCTCTGCAGGGGATGAGGACAGAGAGCTCGGCAGTGCTCCTCCAGTGCTCCTGCACAAGGCGTGCCCTTGGTCTTGCCACGGGGCTTGGTGCTCCTTCTCATCTCGTGAGGAGCTGGCGTGCGGTGTTCCCTGAGGGCTGCAGCAGGATTTCCATGCATCAGCTGGGCTTGGAACGTGGCCCTGCCAGGATGTTGCCTTGCAGGGAAGAACCTCCAGCAGCCTTGTCAGGCCTCCAGACCTCCTCCCTCCAAGTCACCCCACCGGCTCCTCAAAGACTTCTTCTCGGATGTCTTCGGGCTGCCTGCCAGGCAGACTGGCCACGGGACATGGGAGGATGCCCCTTTTATCCTGCCGCGGGGCATTGTGACTGCTGCGTTGCCGGGTGGTGGCACTGTGACACGGGGGTGACGGGGTCCCCCGTGTGCAGCCCTGCCCACCACCCCTGCGCCCAGCATCCTTCCTGGAATCATGGAATCCTTGAGCTTGGAAAAGACCTTGAAGATCATCGAGTCCATCCATTAAGCTAACACCGCCAAGTCCACCGCTAAACCGTGTCCCTAAGCACCACAAGCACAGGTCTTGGAAAGACCTCCAGGGGTGGTGCCTCAACCACTTCCCTGGGCAGCCGCTTCCAATGCTTGGCAAGCCTTTTGGTGCAGAAATGTTTCCTAACAAGCAATCTAAAGCTCCTCTGGCGCAACTTGAAGCCGTTTCCTCTTGTCCTATCGCCCGTTTCTTGGGAGAAGAGAGCGACACCCACCTCGCTACAAGCTCCTTTCAGGGAGTTGTAGAGAGCGGGGAGGTCTCCCCTGAGCCTCCTTTCCTCCAGGCTAAACAACTCCAGTTCCCTCCGGTGTCCTCGTAAGGCTTGTGCTCTGGACCCTTCAGCAGCTTCGTTGCTCTTCTAAAGGGAGGCCTGCTCTTCAGAGGAAGGCCGCTGGGGTGCTGGCCCTGAGGCAGTCCCCATGCCCAGGAGGCGCAGGGGGCTCTCCCTGCCCTTGGTGGCCATGCACTGGGCAGAGCTGAAACCGCCTGGGAATGGCGGTGGCATGAAGTGACTGAGGAGGTGACTGAGATGCAAAGGAACATCTTTTTCCTTCTTTTCCATGAATAAAGGCAAAGATGGAAAACAATCCTCTAGCACATGCTTGGTAACGAATGGGTGTGCCAAAGTGGTGCAAGGAGTGCAGCAAGCTGCCAGAGTCTGTCTGTTCAGTGAAAGAATCTCAACCTTTTGATGCCAGCTGCGTGTGAAGAGACAGGCCCTGGCACGTGTCCGCACGGGGATGTGATGGATCAGCAGGCAGAGCCAGGCTAGAGACGGATCCCCTTGCCAGGAGTGCCCCCTGTCCAGAGGGCTGTTAGGAAAAAGACAGTCTGTCAGGGGCAAGGACTTCATCTGGAATGGATCAGCTCAAACCGGTGTTTTGAGTCAGGCTTGAAAACAAACCGGTAGCCAGTGCGTTTTAAGAGCATGCTTTCCTCTTTGCAGAGGGCCTGCAAGGCAAAGGGATGCTGAAATAGCCCATGCGGAAAGAAAGAGCTCTTGCTGTCCTAATTGCATGCCCACATAGTGCTGTATGTAGCCACAAGCCAGGCTGGAAGTATCAACTGCCTTGCTAGTGGCACTGGCTGCCGCATCAAAACAGACCGGTCATGTCTTTTAGCCACTGTAGATGGAGAGTTTTTTGGAAGTGCAGGTGTAACTTGGCTGTCTTCTTGCTTTAACAATCCTTCTCCTGCTCTTTTCTCTGCCCTTTTCCTTTCTTAGGAGGGGCAGATCTTGGGTTTCTACCTCATCCCAAGTGCCTTGCAGTCTCACCATACAGAAGAGATGGAAAACCTCTCCCTCTGATTCCTCCTCCCACCTCCCCACACCCATCACACAGCTCTGTCTTTCAAGCCGTCTGGATCGCCAGGCACTGTCTGAATGCTGATTTAGCCTTTCCTAATGACACAGGAAGAGCAGCTTTTTTCTCCACTTCTGCCTGCAAGTAGGCAGGGGTTGCCATCCTCTTTGAGGAAGGAAAGACTTTTGAAAAGAGTTACAACAGCAAGTGGCAAGCAAATGGTGTCAACTCGGGTCATCAATATGCCTTAAGCCTGCTTGCACGGGGGTTCGCGGGTACAGATACTCGAAAGGGAAGGGGAACAGAGGAGAGCATGGCCAAAGGCAATCGGTTCTGTAAATGGTGCAAAGAAATCTGTAAGTAGGCTTAAGATGGCATTTCAGGAATCAAGAGTTGTAACAGAGGGTCCTTCTCGTGCTCCCAGCCCAGAGGCACCTTTATTGCTGGCAAGAGAAAGAGGGTTTAGCTAGCGCGTACTTCTGCTGCCTTGTTTTTCCCGCTACCCGCGCACAAACTAGAAGAAAAAGGCAAGGAAATGCCTTTCGGTAACACCGGCATGGCTAAATAAGCCTGCCATTTCCCTTCCCCTTCCCCTTCCCCTTCCCCTTCCCCTTCCCCTTCCCCTTCCCTCCCAATGAGTCAAATAATGATGAGACTCTTCTTTCCCTGAAATGCCAGGGCTTTTCAGCTCCAAAACCACTTTCAAGGACACAGAGCACAAAGGTTACACGTGGTAACAGGATTTTATTGTCTTTTTCTCCATCTCTTTCAGAGCAGATGCTCACAAGCATGCCCAGGCTGCGCACGTGCAGCCAGGAGCAGCCCGATGCAATCCTCGCTTGAGCTGGCAAAAACATCACTTGAAGCCGGGCAAAGGCAAGCGAGAGGCACAGCAAGTCGCAAATCCCCTACGCCGTGTGGAGAGCCGGCTGCATGATGCGTATGGTTAATCAAATCTTAAGCTTGGCCAGAAAGAGGAAAGCAGGTAAGTGACGGATGCACAAAGAAGGCGCTCTCGGGAACAAAGGGAAAAGTTGTCAGAAAGTGATTTTTCTCTCTTTTTTGGGGGAATGATTTTTGTCACGTGACTTTTGATCTTGGCATCCAAAAAAACCTGCAAAGCATTCCCAAAGCTAGTTGATGATTCTTTTTGGCCTTGTGTTTCTAATTTCTCTTTTTGTTTCAGCCCGTGAGAAGGAAGGACTATCGGCAATGTCACGTCTCACTTGGGATGAAAACCTCAAAGAGCAGGGCTGAGCAGTCCCTGTTTCCGGAAGAGCAAAAACGTGAAGAACGACCCCCAGGACCGACCACACGCAAAAGAGGAGGAGGAGGCGGAGGAGGTGCGTGGTACTTTCCAAACTTCTGACACTTGTCGATGCCAAGCCTAGTTTTTGCCCTCCCAAACATGCTGCGCTGCGCTTCTTGGCCAGCGATGGGCAAGAGAGCCAGAG
This sequence comes from Mycteria americana, assembly GCF_035582795.1. Lineage (NCBI taxonomy): Eukaryota > Metazoa > Chordata > Aves > Ciconiiformes > Ciconiidae > Mycteria > Mycteria americana. The sequence continues at coordinate 49,711,992 of NC_134366.1, forward strand.
AGAGCCAGGGCACGAGTGGTGCCTTGGAGGTGCCAGAGCAGCAGGCAAGAAGCGAGCCGAAAGGGCCCAGAGGAGCCCTGACAAGGGGCTGTGCTCCATGGAGCACAAGGGGACAAGAAGCAAGCGCCGGGGGCCACCCTTGGGGCCCACCCTGGCGGTCTGAAAAGCTTCCTGCCCCGGGCTGCGGGGCACGAGGGCTCAGCACTCCTGTGCTGCTGAGCATGTGCAAAGCTGCTGGCCTGATTCTTTGCATGGAATGTAGTTGAAATCTTGGGCGGCCATGCTGTATCATGTGCCCAAAGGGGATGTCCTTGCCTGCTTGGTGGTCTGAGTGCTTCAGCATTCTGGAAAGGCTTGTGTGTGGCTCTGTCTACATCTTCCTTGAGAGTATTTTTACTGGTAGGGTGTATTTGGGCTGACCAGAAGATTTAGAACGCGGTCTGCGCTTCCTGAGCACAGCGTGCACGGGAGCACGAGCTCCCGAGCAGGCGCCTAGGCAAAATGGCCCAGAGCAGCCCTGTCAAGGGGCCGTGCTCAGGGCTGCAGAGGAAGGCAAAAAACCCCCGGGGAGAGTTGCTAGCCCACCTTGGGGGAAAAAAAGCCTTCCTCCCCCCAGCTGCAGGGCACGAGAGGCCGTCTCGGTGGTGCATGAGCAGCAGGCAGTAGCCTAGCCGAAAGGGAGCGGAGGAGCCCTGACAAGCGGTGGTGCTCAGTGCTGCAGAGGAAGGCAAAAAACCCCCGGGGAGCCGTGCCAATCTTCCCCGGGGGAAAATTCCTTCCTGACCCCAGAGCTGGCGATCGGCTATTCCCTGAGCACGTGAGCAAGACCTGCCTCCTCGTCCCACAGGCCTGTCATGCCTCCCAGGAGATGCCCAAGCCCTATTCTCCCTCAACCTGGAGCCATCTCAGGGGCTTCTGAGAGTGGCCACATGCCCCCGGCCTGATGGACCTTGGGGGCAAGAATCCTTCCCGCGCCTGGCAGGACACCAGTGGGTGCTCCAAAGCGCTGGGACCCCTTGCAACATCTCTGCGTGCCATTGCTTACGGCTGCTGCTGCCCCTGGCTCTGCAGGGGATGAGGACAGAGAGCTCGGCAGTGCTCCTCCAGTGCTCCTGCACAAGGCGTGCCCTTGGTCTTGCCACGGGGCTTGGTGCTCCTTCTCATCTCGTGAGGAGCTGGCGTGCGGTGTTCCCTGAGGGCTGCAGCAGGATTTCCATGCATCAGCTGGGCTTGGAACGTGGCCCTGCCAGCATGTTGCCTTGCAGGGAAGAACCTCCAGCAGCCTTGTCAGGCCTCCAGACCTCCTCCCTCCAAGTCACCCCACCGGCTCCTCAAAGACTTCTTCTCGGATGTCTTCGGGCTGCCTGCCAGGCAGACTGGCCACGGGACATGGGAGGATGCCCCTTTTATCCTGCCGCGGGGCATTGTGACTGCTGCGTTGCCGGGTGGTGGCACTGTGACACGGGGGTGACGGGGTCCCCCGTGTGCAGCCCTGCCCACCACCCCTGCGCCCAGCATCCTTCCTGGAATCATGGAATCCTTGAGCTTGGAAAAGACCTTGAAGATCATCGAGTCCATCCATTAAGCTAACACCGCCAAGTCCACCGCTAAACCGTGTCCCTAAGCACCACAAGCACAGGTCTTGGAAAGACCTCCAGGGGTGGTGCCTCAACCACTTCCCTGGGCAGCCGCTTCCAATGCTTGGCAAGCCTTTTGGTGCAGAAATGTTTCCTAACAAGCAATCTAAAGCTCCTCTGGCGCAACTTGAAGCCGTTTCCTCTTGTCCTATCGCCCGTTTCTTGGGAGAAGAGAGCGACACCCACCTCGCTACAAGCTCCTTTCAGGGAGTTGTAGCGAGCGGGGAGGTCTCCCCTGAGCCTCCTTTCCTCCAGGCTAAACAACTCCAGTTCCCTCCGGTGTCCTCGTAAGGCTTGTGCTCTGGACCCTTCAGCAGCTTCGTTGCTCTTCTAAAGGGAGGCCTGCTCTTCAGAGGAAGGCCGCTGGGGTGCTGGCCCTGAGGCAGTCCCCATGCCCAGGAGGCGCAGGGGGCTCTCCCTGCCCTTGGTGGCCATGCACTGGGCAGAGCTGAAACCGCCTGGGAATGGCGGTGGCATGAAGTGACTGAGGAGGTGACTGAGATGCAAAGGAACATCTTTTTCCTTCTTTTCCATGAATAAAGGCAAAGATGGAAAACAATCCTCTAGCACATGCTTGGTAACGAATGGGTGTGCCAAAGTGGTGCAAGGAGTGCAGCAAGCTGCCAGAGTCTGTCTGTTCAGTGAAAGAATCTCAACCTTTTGATGCCAGCTGCGTGTGAAGAGACAGGCCCTGGCACGTGTCCGCACGGGGATGTGATGGATCAGCAGGCAGAGCCAGGCTAGAGATGGATCCCCTTGCCAGGAGTGCCCCCTGTCCAGAGGGCTGTTAGGAAAAAGACAGTCTGTCAGGGGCAAGGACTTCATCTGGAATGGATCAGCTCAAACCGGTGTTTTGAGTCAGGCTTGAAAACAAACCGGTAGCCAGTGCGTTTTAAGAGCATGCTTTCCTCTTTGCAGAGGGCCTGCAAGGCAAAGGGATGCTGAAATAGCCCATGCGGAAAGAAAGAGCTCTTGCTGTCCTAATTGCATGCCCACATAGTGCTGTATGTAGCCACAAGCCAGGCTGGAAGTATCAACTGCCTTGCTAGTGGCACTGGCTGCCGCATCAAAACAGACCGGTCATGTCTTTTAGCCACTGTAGATGGAGAGTTTTTTGGAAGTGCAGGTGTAACTTGGCTGTCTTCTTGCTTTAACAATCCTTCTCCTGCTCTTTTCTCTGCCCTTTTCCTTTCTTAGGAGGGGCAGATCTTGGGTTTCTACCTCATCCCAAGTGCCTTGCAGTCTCACCATACAGAAGAGATGGAAAACCTCTCCCTCTGATTCCTCCTCCCACCTCCCCACACCCATCACACAGCTCTGTCTTTCAAGCCGTCTGGATCGCCAGGCACTGTCTGAATGCTGATTTAGCCTTTCCTAATGACACAGGAAGAGCAGCTTTTTTCTCCACTTCTGCCTGCAAGTAGGCAGGGGTTGCCATCCTCTTTGAGGAAGGAAAGACTTTTGAAAAGAGTTACAACAGCAAGTGGCAAGCAAATGGTGTCAACTCGGGTCATCAATATGCCTTAAGCCTGCTTGCACGGGGGTTCGCGGGTACAGATACTCGAAAGGGAAGGGGAACAGAGGAGAGCATGGCCAAAGGCAATCGGTTCTGTAAATGGTGCAAAGAAATCTGTAAGTAGGCTTAAGATGGCATTTCAGGAATCAAGAGTTGTAACAGGGGGTCCTTCTCGTGCTCCCAGCCCAGAGGCACCTTTATTGCTGGCAAGAGAAAGAGGGTTTAGCTAGCGCGTACTTCTGCTGCCTTATTTTTCCCGCTACCCGCGCACAAACTAGAAGAAAAAGGCAAGGAAATGCCTTTCGGTAACACCGGCATGGCTAAATAAGCCTGCCATTTCCTTTCCCCTTCCCCTTCCCCTTCCCTTCTCTTCCCCTTCCCCTTCCCCTTCCCTCCCAATGAGTCAAATAATGATGAGACTCTTCTTTCCCTGAAATGCCAGGGCTTTTCAGCTCCAAAACCACTTTCAAGGACACAGAGCACAAAGGTTACACGTGGTAACAGGATTTTATTGTCTTTTTCTCCATCTCTTTCAGAGCAGATGCTCACAAGCATGCCCAGGCTGCGCACGTGCAGCCAGGAGCAGCCCGATGCAATCCTCGCTTGAGCTGGCAAAAACATCACTTGAAGCCGGGCAAAGGCAAGCGAGAGGCACAGCAAGTCGCAAATCCCCTACGCCGTGTGGAGAGCCGGCTGCATGATGCGTATGGTTAATCAAATCTTAAGCTTGGCCAGAAAGAGGAAAGCAGGTAAGTGACGGATGCACAAAGAAGGCGCTCTCGGGAACAAAGGGAAAAGTTGTCAGAAAGTGATTTTTCTCTCTTTTTTGGGGGAATGCATTGTTGTCACGTGACTTTTGATCTTGGCATCCAAAAAAACCTGCAAAGCATTCCCAAAGCTAGTTGATGATTCTTTTTGGCCTTGTGTTTCTAATTTCTCTTTTTGTTTCAGCCCGTGAGAAGGAAGGACTATCGGCAATGTCACGTCTCACTTGGGATGAAAACCTCAAAGAGCAGGGCTGAGCAGTCCCTGTTTCCGGAAGAGCGAAAACGTGAAGAACGACCCCCAGGACCGACCACACGCAAAAGAGGAGGAGGAGGCGGAGGAGGTGCGTGGTACTTTCCAAACTTCTGACACTTGTCGATGCCAAGCCTAGTTTTTGCCCTCCCAAACATGCTGCGCTGTGCTTCTTGGCCAGCGATGGGCAAGAGAGCCGAGAGAGCCAGGGCACGAGTGGTGCCTTGGAGGTGCCAGAGCAGCAGGCAAGAAGCGAGCCGAAAGGGCCCAGAGGAGCCCTGACAAGGGGCTGTGCTCCATGGAGCACAAGGGGACAAGAAGCAAGCGCCGGGGGCCAGCCTTGGGGCCCACCCTGGCGGTCTGAAAAGCTTCCTGCCCCGGGCTGCGGGGCACGAGGGCTCAGCACTCCTGTGCTGCTGAGCATGTGCAAAGCTGCTGGCCTGATTCTTTGCATGGAATGTAGTTGAAATCTTGGGCGGCCATGCTGTATCATGTGCCCAAAGGGGATGTCCTTGCCTGCTTGGTGGTCTGAGTGCTTCAGCATTCTGGAAAGGCCTGTGTGTGGCTCTGTCTGCATCTTCCTTGAGAGTATTTTTACTGGTAGGGTGTATTTGGGCTGACCAGAAGATTTAGAACGCGGTCTGCGCTTCCTGAGCACAGCATGCACGGGAGCACGAGCTCCCGAGCAGGCGCCTAGGCAAAATGGCCCAGAGCAGCCCTGTCAAGGGGCCGTGCTCAGGGCTGCAGAGGAAGGCAAAAAACCCCCGGGGAGAGTTGCTAGCCCACCTTGGGGGAAAAAAAGCCTTCCTCCCCCCAGCTGCAGGGCACGAGAGGCCGTCTAGGTGGTGCATGAGCAGCAGGCAGTAGCCTAGCCGAAAGGGAGCGGAGGAGCCCTGACAAGCGGTGGTGCTCAGTGCTGCAGAGGAAGGCAAAAAACCCCCGGGGAGCCGTGCCAATCTTCCCCGGGGGAAAATTCCTTCCTGACCCCAGAGCTGGCGATCGGCTATTCCCTGAGCACGTGAGCAAGACCTGCCTCCTCGTCCCACAGGCCTGTCATGCCTCCCAGGAGATGCCCAAGCCCTATTCTCCCTCAACCTGGAGCCATCTCAGGGGCTTCTGAGAGTGGCCACATGCCCCCGGCCTGATGGACCTTGGGGGCAAGAATCCTTCCCGCGCCTGGCAGGACACCAGTGGGTGCTCCAAAGCGCTGGGACCCCTTGCAACATCTCTGCGTGCCATTGCTTACGGCTGCTGCTGCCCCTGGCTCTGCAGGGGATGAGGACAGAGAGCTCGGCAGTGCTCCTCCAGTGCTCCTGCACAAGGCGTGCCCTTGGTCTTGCCACGGGGCTTGGTGCTCCTTCTCATCTCGTGAGGAGCTGGCGTGCGGTGTTCCCTGAGGGCTGCAGCAGGATTTCCATGCATCAGCTGGGCTTGGAACGTGGCCCTGCCAGGATGTTGCCTTGCAGGGAAGAACCTCCAGCAGCCTTGTCAGGCCTCCAGACCTCCTCCCTCCAAGTCACCCCACCGGCTCCTCAAAGACTTCTTCTCGGATGTCTTCGGGCTGCCTGCCAGGCAGACTGGCCACGGGACATGGGAGGATGCCCCTTTTATCCTGCCGCGGGGCATTGTGACTGCTGCGTTGCCGGGTGGTGGCACTGTGACACGGGGGTGACGGGGTCCCCCGTGTGCAGCCCTGCCCACCACCCCTGCGCCCAGCATCCTTCCTGGAATCATGGAATCCTTGAGCTTGGAAAAGACCTTGAAGATCATCGAGTCCATCCATTAAGCTAACACCGCCAAGTCCACCGCTAAACCGTGTCCCTAAGCACCACAAGCACAGGTCTTGGAAAGACCTCCAGGGGTGGTGCCTCAACCACTTCCCTGGGCAGCCGCTTCCAATGCTTGGCAAGCCTTTTGGTGCAGAAATGTTTCCTAACAAGCAATCTAAAGCTCCTCTGGCGCAACTTGAAGCCGTTTCCTCTTGTCCTATCGCCCGTTTCTTGGGAGAAGAGAGCGACACCCACCTCACTACAAGCTCCTTTCAGGGAGTTGTAGCGAGCGGGGAGGTCTCCCCTGAGCCTCCTTTCCTCCAGGCTAAACAACTCCAGTTCCCTCCGGTGTCCTCGTAAGGCTTGTGCTCTGGACCCTTCAGCAGCTTCGTTGCTCTTCTAAAGGGAGGCCTGCTCTTCAGAGGAAGGCCGCTGGGGTGCTGGCCCTGAGGCAGTCCCCATGCCCAGGAGGCGCAGGGGGCTCTCCCTGCCCTTGGTGGCCATGCACTGGGCAGAGCTGAAACCGCCTGGGAATGGCGGTGGCATGAAGTGACTGAGGAGGTGACTGAGATGCAAAGGAACATCTTTTTCCTTCTTTTCCATGAATAAAGGCAAAGATGGAAAACAATCCTCTAGCACATGCTTGGTAACGAATGGGTGTGCCAAAGTGGTGCAAGGAGTGCAGCAAGCTGCCAGAGTCTGTCTGTTCAGTGAAAGAATCTCAACCTTTTGATGCCAGCTGCGTGTGAAGAGACAGGCCCTGGCACGTGTCCGCACGGGGATGTGATGGATCAGCAGGCAGAGCCAGGCTAGAGACGGATCCCCTTGCCAGGAGTGCCCCCTGTCCAGAGGGCTGTTAGGAAGAAGACAGTCTGTCAGGGGCAAGGACTTCATCTGGAATGGATCAGCTCAAACCGGTGTTTTGAGTCAGGCTTGAAAACAAACCGGTAGCCAGTGCGTTTTAAGAGCATGCTTTCCTCTTTGCAGAGGGCCTGCAAGGCAAAGGGATGCTGAAATAGCCCATGCGGAAAGAATGAGCTCTTGCTGTCCTAATTGCATGCCCACATAGTGCTGTATGTAGCCACAAGCCAGGCTGGAAGTATCAAATGCCTTGCTAGTGGCACTGGCTGCCGCATCAAAACAGACCGGTCATGTCTTTTAGCCACTGTAGATGGAGAGTTTTTTGGAAGTGCAGGTGTAACTTGGCTGTCTTCTTGCTTTAACAATCCTTCTCCTGCTCTTTTCTCTGCCCTTTTCCTTTCTTAGGAGGGGCAGATCTTGGGTTTCTACCTCATCCCAAGTGCCTTGCAGTCTCACCATACAGAAGAGATGGAAAACCTCTCCCTCTGATTCCTCCTCCCACCTCCCCACACCCATCACACAGCTCTGTCTTTCAAGCCGTCTGGATCGCCAGGCACTGTCTGAATGCTGATTTAGCCTTTCCTAATGACACAGGAAGAGCAGCTTTTTTCTCCACTTCTGCCTGCAAGTAGGCAGGGGTTGCCATCCTCTTTGAGGAAGGAAAGACTTTTGAAAAGAGTTACAACAGCAAGTGGCAAGCAAATGGTGTCAACTCGGGTCATCAATATGCCTTAAGCCTGCTTGCACGGGGGTTCGCGGGTACAGATACTCGAAAGGGAAGGGGAACAGAGGAGAGCATGGCCAAAGGCAATCGGTTCTGTAAATGGTGCAAAGAAATCTGTAAGTAGGCTTAAGATGGCATTTCAGGAATCAAGAGTTGTAACAGGGGGTCCTTCTCGTGCTCCCAGCCCAGAGGCACCTTTATTGCTGGCAAGAGAAAGAGGGTTTAGCTAGCGCGTACTTCTGCTGCCTTGTTTTTCCCGCTACCCGCGCACAAACTAGAAGAAAAAGGCAAGGAAATGCCTTTCGGTAACACCGGCATGGCTAAATAAGCCTGCCATTTCCCTTCCCCTTCCCCTTCCCCTTCCCCTTCCCCTTCCCCTTCCCCTTCCCTCCCAATGAGTCAAATAATGATGAGACTCTTCTTTCCCTGAAATGCCAGGGCTTTTCAGCTCCAAAACCACTTTCAAGGACACAGAGCACAAAGGTTACACGTGGTAACAGGATTTTATTGTCTTTTTCTCCATCTCTTTCAGAGCAGATGCTCACAAGCATGCCCAGGCTGCGCACGTGCAGCCAGGAGCAGCCCGATGCAATCCTCGCTTGAGCTGGCAAAAACATCACTTGAAGCCGGGCAAAGGCAAGCGAGAGGCACAGCAAGTCGCAAATCCCCTACGCCGTGTGGAGAGCCGGCTGCATGATGCGTATGGTTAATCAAATCTTAAGCTTGGCCAGAAAGAGGAAAGCAGGTAAGTGACGGATGCACAAAGAAGGCGCTCTCGGGAACAAAGGGAAAAGTTGTCAGAAAGTGATTTTTCTCTCTTTTTTGGGGGAATGATTTTTGTCACGTGACTTTTGATCTTGGCATCCAAAAAAACCTGCAAAGCATTCCCAAAGCTAGTTGATGATTCTTTTTGGCCTTGTGTTTCTAATTTCTCTTTTTGTTTCAGCCCGTGAGAAGGAAGGACTATCGGCAATGTCACGTCTCACTTGGGATGAAAACCTCAAAGACCAGGGCTGAGCAGTCCCTGTTTCCGGAAGAGCAAAAACGTGAAGAACGACCCCCAGGACCGACCACACGCAAAAGAGGAGGAGGAGGCGGAGGAGGTGCGTGGTACTTTCCAAACTTCTGACACTTGTCGATGCCAAGCCTAGTTTTTGCCCTCCCAAACATGCTGCGCTGCGCTTCTTGGCCAGCGATGGGCAAGAGAGCCAGAGAGAGCCAGGGCACGAGTGGTGCCTTGGAGGTGCCAGAGCAGCAGGCAAGAAGCGAGCCGAAAGGGCCCAGAGGAGCCCTGACAAGGGGCTGTGCTCCATGGAGCACAAGGGGACAAGAAGCAAGCGCCGGGGGCCACCCTTGGGGCCCACCCTGGCGGTCTGAAAAGCTTCCTGCCCCGGGCTGCGGGGCACGAGGGCTCAGCACTCCTGTGCTGCTGAGCATGTGCAAAGCTGCTGGCCTGATTCTTTGCATGGAATGTAGTTGAAATCTTGGGCGGCCATGCTGTATCATGTGCCCAAAGGGGATGTCCTTGCCTGCTTGGTGGTCTGAGTGCTTCAGCATTCTGGAAAGGCTTGTGTGTGGCTCTGTCTACATCTTCCTTGAGAGTATTTTTACTGGTAGGGTGTATTTGGGCTGACCAGAAGATTTAGAACGCGGTCTGCGCTTCCTGAGCACAGCGTGCACGGGAGCACGAGCTCCCGAGCAGGCGCCTAGGCAAAATGGCCCAGAGCAGCCCTGTCAAGGGGCCGTGCTCAGGGCTGCAGAGGAAGGCAAAAAACCCCCGGGGAGAGTTGCTAGCCCACCTTGGGGGAAAAAAAGCCTTCCTCCCCCCAGCTGCAGGGCACGAGAGGCCGTCTCGGTGGTGCATGAGCAGCAGGCAGTAGCCTAGCCGAAAGGGAGCGGAGGAGCCCTGACAAGCGGTGGTGCTCAGTGCTGCAGAGGAAGGCAAAAAACCCCCGGGGAGCCGTGCCAATCTTCCCCGGGGGAAAATTCCTTCCTGACCCCAGAGCTGGCGATCGGCTATTCCCTGAGCACGTGAGCAAGACCTGCCTCCTCGTCCCACAGGCCTGTCATGCCTCCCAGGAGATGCCCAAGCCCTATTCTCCCTCAACCTGGAGCCATCTCAGGGGCTTCTGAGAGTGGCCACATGCCCCCGGCCTGATGGACCTTGGGGGCAAGAATCCTTCCCGCGCCTGGCAGGACACCAGTGGGTGCTCCAAAGCGCTGGGACCCCTTGCAACATCTCTGCGTGCCATTGCTTACGGCTGCTGCTGCCCCTGGCTCTGCAGGGGATGAGGACAGAGAGCTCGGCAGTGCTCCTCCAGTGCTCCTGCACAAGGCGTGCCCTTGGTCTTGCCACGGGGCTTGGTGCTCCTTCTCATCTCGTGAGGAGCTGGCGTGCGGTGTTCCCTGAGGGCTGCAGCAGGATTTCCATGCATCAGCTGGGCTTGGAACGTGGCCCTGCCAGCATGTTGCCTTGCAGGGAAGAACCTCCAGCAGCCTTGTCAGGCCTCCAGACCTCCTCCCTCCAAGTCACCCCACCGGCTCCTCAAAGACTTCTTCTCGGATGTCTTCGGGCTGCCTGCCAGGCAGACTGGCCACGGGACATGGGAGGATGCCCCTTTTATCCTGCCGCGGGGCATTGTGACTGCTGCGTTGCCGGGTGGTGGCACTGTGACACGGGGGTGACGGGGTCCCCCGTGTGCAGCCCTGCCCACCACCCCTGCGCCCAGCATCCTTCCTGGAATCATGGAATCCTTGAGCTTGGAAAAGACCTTGAAGATCATCGAGTCCATCCATTAAGCTAACACCGCCAAGTCCACCGCTAAACCGTGTCCCTAAGCACCACAAGCACAGGTCTTGGAAAGACCTCCAGGGGTGGTGCCTCAACCACTTCCCTGGGCAGCCGCTTCCAATGCTTGGCAAGCCTTTTGGTGCAGAAATGTTTCCTAACAAGCAATCTAAAGCTCCTCTGGCGCAACTTGAAGCCGTTTCCTCTTGTCCTATCGCCCGTTTCTTGGGAGAAGAGAGCGACACCCACCTCACTACAAGCTCCTTTCAGGGAGTTGTAGCGAGCGGGGAGGTCTCCCCTGAGCCTCCTTTCCTCCAGGCTAAACAACTCCAGTTCCCTCCGGTGTCCTCGTAAGGCTTGTGCTCTGGACCCTTCAGCAGCTTCGTTGCTCTTCTAAAGGGAGGCCTGCTCTTCAGAGGAAGGCCGCTGGGGTGCTGGCCCTGAGGCAGTCCCCATGCCCAGGAGGCGCAGGGGGCTCTCCCTGCCCTTGGTGGCCATGCACTGGGCAGAGCTGAAACCGCCTGGGAATGGCGGTGGCATGAAGTGACTGAGGAGGTGACTGAGATGCAAAGGAACATCTTTTTCCTTCTTTTCCATGAATAAAGGCAAAGATGGAAAACAATCCTCTAGCACATGCTTGGTAACGAATGGGTGTGCCAAAGTGGTGCAAGGAGTGCAGCAAGCTGCCAGAGTCTGTCTGTTCAGTGAAAGAATCTCAACCTTTTGATGCCAGCTGCGTGTGAAGAGACAGGCCCTGGCACGTGTCCGCACGGGGATGTGATGGATCAGCAGGCAGAGCCAGGCTAGAGACGGATCCCCTTGCCAGGAGTGCCCCCTGTCCAGAGGGCTGTTAGGAAAAAGACAGTCTGTCAGGGGCAAGGACTTCATCTGGAATGGATCAGCTCAAACCGGTGTTTTGAGTCAGGCTTGAAAACAAACCGGTAGCCAGTGCGTTTTAAGAGCATGCTTTCCTCTTTGCAGAGGGCCTGCAAGGCAAAGGGATGCTGAAATAGCCCATGCGGAAAGAAAGAGCTCTTGCTGTCCTAATTGCATGCCCACATAGTGCTGTATGTAGCCACAAGCCAGGCTGGAAGTATCAACTGCCTTGCTAGTGGCACTGGCTGCCGCATCAAAACAGACCGGTCATGTCTTTTAGCCACTGTAGATGGAGAGTTTTTTGGAAGTGCAGGTGTAACTTGGCTGTCTTCTTGCTTTAACAATCCTTCTCCTGCTCTTTTCTCTGCCCTTTTCCTTTCTTAGGAGGGGCAGATCTTGGGTTTCTACCTCATCCCAAGTGCCTTGCAGTCTCACCATACAGAAGAGATGGAAAACCTCTCCCTCTGATTCCTCCTCCCACCTCCCCACACCCATCACACAGCTCTGTCTTTCAAGCCGTCTGGATCGCCAGGCACTGTCTGAATGCTGATTTAGCCTTTCCTAATGACACAGGAAGAGCAGCTTTTTTCTCCACTTCTGCCTGCAAGTAGGCAGGGGTTGCCATCCTCTTTGAGGAAGGAAAGACTTTTGAAAAGAGTTACAACAGCAAGTGGCAAGCAAATGGTGTCAACTCGGGTCATCAATATGCCTTAAGCCTGCTTGCACGGGGGTTCGCGGGTACAGATACTCGAAAGGGAAGGGGAACAGAGGAGAGCATGGCCAAAGGCAATCGGTTCTGTAAATGGTGCAAAGAAATCTGTAAGTAGGCTTAAGATGGCATTTCAGGAATCAAGAGTTGTAACAGGGGGTCCTTCTCGTGCTCCCAGCCCAGAGGCACCTTTATTGCTGGCAAGAGAAAGAGGGTTTAGCTAGCGCGTACTTCTGCTGCCTTGTTTTTCCCGCTACCCGCGCACAAACTAGAAGAAAAAGGCAAGGAAATGCCTTTCGGTAACACCGGCATGGCTAAATAAGCCTGCCATTTCCCTTCCCCTTCCCCTTCCCCTTCCCCTTCCCCTTCCCCTTCCCTCCCAATGAGTCAAATAATGATGAGACTCTTCTTTCCCTGAAATGCCAGGGCTTTTCAGCTCCAAAACCACTTTCAAGGACACAGAGCACAAAGGTTACACGTGGTAACAGGATTTTATTGTCTTTTTCTCAATCTCTTTCAGAGCAGATGCTCACAAGCATGCCCAGGCTGCGCACGTGCAGCCAGGAGCAGCCCGATGCAATCCTCGCTTGAGCTGGCAAAAACATCACTTGAAGCCGGGCAAAGGCAAGCGAGAGGCACAGCAAGTCGCAAATCCCCTACGCCGTGTGGAGAGCCGGCTGCATGATGCGTATGGTTAATCAAATCTTAAGCTTGGCCAGAAAGAGGAAAGCAGGTAAGTGACGGATGCACAAAGAAGGCGCTCTCGGGAACAAAGGGAAAAGTTGTCAGAAAGTGATTTTTCTCTCTTTTTTGGGGGAATGATTTTTGTCACGTGACTTTTGATCTTGGCATCCAAAAAAACCTGCAAAGCATTCCCAAAGCTAGTTGATGATTCTTTTTGGCCTTGTGTTTCTAATTTCTCTTTTTGTTTCAGCCCGTGAGAAGGAAGGACTATCGGCAATGTCACGTCTCACTTGGGATGAAAACCTCAAAGAGCAGGGCTGAGCAGTCCCTGTTTCCGGAAGAGCAAAAACGTGAAGAACGACCCCCAGGACCGACCACACGCAAAAGAGGAGGAGGAGGCGGAGGAGGTGCGTGGTACTTTCCAAACTTCTGACACTTGTCGATGCCAAGCCTAGTTTTTGCCCTCCCAAACATGCTGCGCTGCGCTTCTTGGCCAGCGATGGGCAAGAGAGCCAGAGAGAGCCAGGGCACGAGTGGTGCCTTGGAGGTGCCAGAGCAGCAGGCAAGAAGCGAGCCGAAAGGGCCCAGAGGAGCCCTGACAAGGGGCTGTGCTCCATGGAGCACAAGGGGACAAGAAGCAAGCGCCGGGGGCCACCCTTGGGGCCCACCCTGGCGGTCTGAAAAGCTTCCTGCCCCGGGCTGCGGGGCACGAGGGCTCAGCACTCCTGTGCTGCTGAGCATGTGCAAAGCTGCTGGCCTGATTCTTTGCATGGAATGTAGTTGAAATCTTGGGCGGCCATGCTGTATCATGTGCCCAAAGGGGATGTCCTTGCCTGCTTGGTGGTCTGAGTGCTTCAGCATTCTGGAAAGGCTTGTGTGTGGCTCTGTCTACATCTTCCTTGAGAGTATTTTTACTGGTAGGGTGTATTTGGGCTGACCAGAAGATTTAGAACGCGGTCTGCGCTTCCTGAGCACAGCGTGCACGGGAGCACGAGCTCCCGAGCAGGCGCCTAGGCAAAATGGCCCAGAGCAGCCCTGTCAAGGGGCCGTGCTCAGGGCTGCAGAGGAAGGCAAAAAACCCCCGGGGAGAGTTGCTAGCCCACCTTGGGGGAAAAAAAGCCTTCCTCCCCCCAGCTGCAGGGCACGAGAGGCCGTCTCGGTGGTGCATGAGCAGCAGGCAGTAGCCTAGCCGAAAGGGAGCGGAGGAGCCCTGACAAGCGGTGGTGCTCAGTGCTGCAGAGGAAGGCAAAAAACCCCCGGGGAGCCGTGCCAATCTTCCCCGGGGGAAAATTCCTTCCTGACCCCAGAGCTGGCGATCGGCTATTCCCTGAGCACGTGAGCAAGACCTGCCTCCTCGTCCCACAGGCCTGTCATGCCTCCCAGGAGATGCCCAAGCCCTATTCTCCCTCAACCTGGAGCCATCTCAGGGGCTTCTGAGAGTGGCCACATGCCCCCGGCCTGATGGACCTTGGGGGCAAGAATCCTTCCCGCGCCTGGCAGGACACCAGTGGGTGCTCCAAAGCGCTGGGACCCCTTGCAACATCTCTGCGTGCCATTGCTTACGGCTGCTGCTGCCCCTGGCTCTGCAGGGGATGAGGACAGAGAGCTCGGCAGTGCTCCTCCAGTGCTCCTGCACAAGGCGTGCCCTTGGTCTTGCCACGGGGCTTGGTGCTCCTTCTCATCTCGTGAGGAGCTGGCGTGCGGTGTTCCCTGAGGGCTGCAGCAGGATTTCCATGCATCAGCTGGGCTTGGAACGTGGCCCTGCCAGCATGTTGCCTTGCAGGGAAGAACCTCCAGCAGCCTTGTCAGGCCTCCAGACCTCCTCCCTCCAAGTCACCCCACCGGCTCCTCAAAGACTTCTTCTCGGATGTCTTCGGGCTGCCTGCCAGGCAGACTGGCCACGGGACATGGGAGGATGCCCCTTTTATCCTGCCGCGGGGCATTGTGACTGCTGCGTTGCCGGGTGGTGGCACTGTGACACGGGGGTGACGGGGTCCCCCGTGTGCAGCCCTGCCCACCACCCCTGCGCCCAGCATCCTTCCTGGAATCATGGAATCCTTGAGCTTGGAAAAGACCTTGAAGATCATCGAGTCCATCCATTAAGCTAACACCGCCAAGTCCACCGCTAAACCGTGTCCCTAAGCACCACAAGCACAGGTCTTGGAAAGACCTCCAGGGGTGGTGCCTCAACCACTTCCCTGGGCAGCCGCTTCCAATGCTTGGCAAGCCTTTTGGTGCAGAAATGTTTCCTAACAAGCAATCTAAAGCTCCTCTGGCGCAACTTGAAGCCGTTTCCTCTTGTCCTATCGCCCGTTTCTTGGGAGAAGAGAGCGACACCCACCTCACTACAAGCTCCTTTCAGGGAGTTGTAGCGAGCGGGGAGGTCTCCCCTGAGCCTCCTTTCCTCCAGGCTAAACAACTCCAGTTCCCTCCGGTGTCCTCGTAAGGCTTGTGCTCTGGACCCTTCAGCAGCTTCGTTGCTCTTCTAAAGGGAGGCCTGCTCTTCAGAGGAAGGCCGCTGGGGTGCTGGCCCTGAGGCAGTCCCCATGCCCAGGAGGCGCAGGGGGCTCTCCCTGCCCTTGGTGGCCATGCACTGGGCAGAGCTGAAACCGCCTGGGAATGGCGGTGGCATGAAGTGACTGAGGAGGTGACTGAGATGCAAAGGAACATCTTTTTCCTTCTTTTCCATGAATAAAGGCAAAGATGGAAAACAATCCTCTAGCACATGCTTGGTAACGAATGGGTGTGCCAAAGTGGTGCAAGGAGTGCAGCAAGCTGCCAGAGTCTGTCTGTTCAGTGAAAGAATCTCAACCTTTTGATGCCAGCTGCGTGTGAAGAGACAGGCCCTGGCACGTGTCCGCACGGGGATGTGATGGATCAGCAGGCAGAGCCAGGCTAGAGACGGATCCCCTTGCCAGGAGTGCCCCCTGTCCAGAGGGCTGTTAGGAAAAAGACAGTCTGTCAGGGGCAAGGACTTCATCTGGAATGGATCAGCTCAAACCGGTGTTTTGAGTCAGGCTTGAAAACAAACCGGTAGCCAGTGCGTTTTAAGAGCATGCTTTCCTCTTTGCAGAGGGCCTGCAAGGCAAAGGGATGCTGAAATAGCCCATGCGGAAAGAAAGAGCTCTTGCTGTCCTAATTGCATGCCCACATAGTGCTGTATGTAGCCACAAGCCAGGCTGGAAGTATCAACTGCCTTGCTAGTGGCACTGGCTGCCGCATCAAAACAGACCGGTCATGTCTTTTAGCCACTGTAGATGGAGAGTTTTTTGGAAGTGCAGGTGTAACTTGGCTGTCTTCTTGCTTTAACAATCCTTCTCCTGCTCTTTTCTCTGCCCTTTTCCTTTCTTAGGAGGGGCAGATCTTGGGTTTCTACCTCATCCCAAGTGCCTTGCAGTCTCACCATACAGAAGAGATGGAAAACCTCTCCCTCTGATTCCTCCTCCCACCTCCCCACACCCATCACACAGCTCTGTCTTTCAAGCCGTCTGGATCGCCAGGCACTGTCTGAATGCTGATTTAGCCTTTCCTAATGACACAGGAAGAGCAGCTTTTTTCTCCACTTCTGCCTGCAAGTAGGCAGGGGTTGCCATCCTCTTTGAGGAAGGAAAGACTTTTGAAAAGAGTTACAACAGCAAGTGGCAAGCAAATGGTGTCAACTCGGGTCATCAATATGCCTTAAGCCTGCTTGCACGGGGGTTCGCGGGTACAGATACTCGAAAGGGAAGGGGAACAGAGGAGAGCATGGCCAAAGGCAATCGGTTCTGTAAATGGTGCAAAGAAATCTGTAAGTAGGCTTAAGATGGCATTTCAGGAATCAAGAGTTGTAACAGGGGGTCCTTCTCGTGCTCCCAGCCCAGAGGCACCTTTATTGCTGGCAAGAGAAAGAGGGTTTAGCTAGCGCGTACTTCTGCTGCCTTGTTTTTCCCGCTACCCGCGCACAAACTAGAAGAAAAAGGCAAGGAAATGCCTTTCGGTAACACCGGCATGGCTAAATAAGCCTGCCATTTCCCTTCCCCTTCCCCTTCCCCTTCCCCTTCCCCTTCCCTCCCAATGAGTCAAATAATGATGAGACTCTTCTTTCCCTGAAATGCCAGGGCTTTTCAGCTCCAAAACCACTTTCAAGGACACAGAGCACAAAGGTTACACGTGGTAACAGGATTTTATTGTCTTTGTCTCCATCTCTTTCAGAGCAGATGCTCACAAGCATGCCCAGGCTGCGCACGTGCAGCCAGGAGCAGCCCGATGCAATCCTGGCTTGAGCTGGCAAAAACATCACTTGAAGCCGGGCAAAGGCAAGCGAGAGGCACAGCAAGTCGCAAATCCCCTACGCCGTGTGGAGAGCCGGCTGCATGATGCGTATGGTTAATCAAATCTTAAGCTTGGCCAGAAAGAGGAAAGCAGGTAAGTGACGGATGCACAAAGGCGGCGCTCTCGGGAACAAAGGGAAAAGTTGTCAGAAAGTGATTTTTCTCTCTTTTTTGGGGGAATGCATTTTTGTCACGTGACTTTTGATCTTGGCATCCAAAAAAACCTGCAAAGCATTCCCAAAGCTAGTTGATGATTCTTTTTGGCCTTGTGTTTCTAATTTCTCTTTTTGTTTCAGCCCGTGAGAAGGAAGGACTATCGGCAATGTCACGTCTCACTTGGGATGAAAACCTCAAAGACCAGGGCTGAGCAGTCCCTGTTTCCGGAAGAGCAAAAACGTGAAGAACGACCCCCAGGACCGACCACACGCAAAAGAGGAGGAGGAGGCGGAGGAGGTGCGTGGTACTTTCCAAACTTCTGACACTTGTCGATGCCAAGCCTAGTTTTTGCCCTCCCAAACATGCTGCGCTGCGCTTCTTGGCCAGCGATGGGCAAGAGAGCCAGAGAGAGCCAGGGCACGAGTGGTGCCTTGGAGGTGCCAGAGCAGCAGGCAAGAAGCGAGCCGAAAGGGCCCAGAGGAGCCCTGACAAGGGGCTGTGCTCCATGGAGCACAAGGGGACAAGAAGCAAGCGCCGGGGGCCACCCTTGGGGCCCACCCTGGCGGTCTGAAAAGCTTCCTGCCCCGGGCTGCGGGGCACGAGGGCTCAGCACTCCTGTGCTGCTGAGCATGTGCAAAGCTGCTGGCCTGATTCTTTGCATGGAATGTAGTTGAAATCTTGGGCGGCCATGCTGTATCATGTGCCCAAAGGGCATGTCCTTGCCTGCTTGGTGGTCTGAGTGCTTCAGCATTCTGGAAAGGCCTGTGTGTGGCTCTGTCTACATCTTCCTTGAGAGTATTTTTACTGGTAGGGTGTATTTGGGCTGACCAGAAGATTTAGAACGCGGTCTGCGCTTCCTGAGCACAGCGTGCACGGGAGCACGAGCTCCCGAGCAGGCGCCTAGGCAAAATGGCCCAGAGCAGCCCTGTCAAGGGGCCGTGCTCAGGGCTGCAGAGGAAGGCAAAAAACCCCCGGGGAGAGTTGCTAGCCCACCTTGGGGGAAAAAAAGCCTTCCTCCCCCCAGCTGCAGGGCACGAGAGGCCGTCTCGGTGGTGCATGAGCAGCAGGCAGTAGCCTAGCCGAAAGGGAGCGGAGGAGCCCTGACAAGCGGTGGTGCTCAGTGCTGCAGAGGAAGGCAAAAAACCCCCGGGGAGCCGTGCCAATCTTCCCCGGGGGAAAATTCCTTCCTGACCCCAGAGCTGGCGATCGGCTATTCCCTGAGCACGTGAGCAAGACCTGCCTCCTCGTCCCACAGGCCTGTCATGCCTCCCAGGAGATGCCCAAGCCCTATTCTCCCTCAACCTGGAGCCATCTCAGGGGCTTCTGAGAGTGGCCACATGCCCCCGGCCTGATGGACCTTGGGGGCAAGAATCCTTCCCGCGCCTGGCAGGACACCAGTGGGTGCTCCAAAGCGCTGGGACCCCTTGCAACATCTCTGCGTGCCATTGCTTACGGCTGCTGCTGCCCCTGGCTCTGCAGGGGATGAGGACAGAGAGCTCGGCAGTGCTCCTCCAGTGCTCCTGCACAAGGCGTGCCCTTGGTCTTGCCACGGGGCTTGGTGCTCCTTCTCATCTCGTGAGGAGCTGGCGTGCGGTGTTCCCTGAGGGCTGCAGCAGGATTTCCATGCATCAGCTGGGCTTGGAACGTGGCCCTGCCAGGATGTTGCCTTGCAGGGAAGAACCTCCAGCAGCCTTGTCAGGCCTCCAGACCTCCTCCCTCCAAGTCACCCCACCGGCTCCTCAAAGACTTCTTCTCGGATGTCTTCGGGCTGCCTGCCAGGCAGACTGGCCACGGGACATGGGAGGATGCCCCTTTTATCCTGCCGCGGGGCATTGTGACTGCTGCGTTGCCGGGTGGTGGCACTGTGACACGGGGGTGACGGGGTCCCCCGTGTGCAGCCCTGCCCACCACCCCTGCGCCCAGCATCCTTCCTGGAATCATGGAATCCTTGAGCTTGGAAAAGACCTTGAAGATCATCGAGTCCATCCATTAAGCTAACACCGCCAAGTCCACCGCTAAACCGTGTCCCTAAGCACCACAAGCACAGGTCTTGGAAAGACCTCCAGGGGTGGTGCCTCAACCACTTCCCTGGGCAGCCGCTTCCAATGCTTGGCAAGCCTTTTGGTGCAGAAATGTTTCCTAACAAGCAATCTAAAGCTCCTCTGGCGCAACTTGAAGCCGTTTCCTCTTGTCCTATCGCCCGTTTCTTGGGAGAAGAGAGCGACACCCACCTCGCTACAAGCTCCTTTCAGGGAGTTGTAGAGAGCGGGGAGGTCTCCCCTGAGCCTCCTTTCCTCCAGGCTAAACAACTCCAGTTCCCTCCGGTGTCCTCGTAAGGCTTGTGCTCTGGACCCTTCAGCAGCTTCGTTGCTCTTCTAAAGGGAGGCCTGCTCTTCAGAGGAAGGCCGCTGGGGTGCTGGCCCTGAGGCAGTCCCCATGCCCAGGAGGCGCAGGGGGCTGTCCCTGCCCTTGGTGGCCATGCACTGGGCAGAGCTGAAACCGCCTGGGAATGGCGGTGGCATGAAGTGACTGAGGAGGTGACTGAGATGCAAAGGAACATCTTTTTCCTTCTTTTCCATGAATAAAGGCAAAGATGGAAAACAATCCTCTAGCACATGCTTGGTAATGAATGGGTGTGCCAAAGTGGTGCAAGGAGTGCAGCAAGCTGCCAGAGTCTGTCTGTTCAGTGAAAGAATCTCAACCTTTTGATGCCAGCTGCGTGTGAAGAGACAGGCCCTGGCACGTGTCCACACGGGGATGTGATGGATCAGCAGGCAGAGCCAGGCTAGAGACGGATCCCCTTGCCAGGAGTGCCCCCTGTCCAGAGGGCTGTTAGGAAAAAGACAGTCTGTCAGGGGCAAGGACTTGATCTGCAATGGATCAGCTCAAACCTGTGTTTTGAGTCAGGCTTGAAAACAAACCGGTAGCCAGTGCGTTTTAAGAGCATGCTTTCCTCTTTGCAGAGGGCCTGCAAGGCAAAGGGATGCTGAAATAGCCCATGCGGAAAGAAAGAGCTCTTGCTGTCCTAATTGCATGCCCACATAGTGCTGTATGTAGCCACAAGCCAGGCTGGAAGTATCAACTGCCTTGCTAGTGGCACTGGCTGCCGCATCAAAACAGACCGGTCATGTCTTTTAGCCACTGTAGATGGAGAGTTTTTTGGAAGTGCAGGTGTAACTTGGCTGTCTTCTTGCTTTAACAATCCTTCTCCTGCTCTTTTCTCTGCCCTTTTCCTTTCTTAGGAGGGGCAGATCTTGGGTTTCTACCTCATCCCAAGTGCCTTGCAGTCTCACCATACAGAAGAGATGGAAAACCTCTCCCTCTGATTCCTCCTCCCACCTCCCCACACCCATCACACAGCTCTGTCTTTCAAGCCGTCTGGATCGCCAGGCACTGTCTGAATGCTGATTTAGCCTTTCCTAATGACACAGGAAGAGCAGCTTTTTTCTCCACTTCTGCCTGCAAGTAGGCAGGGGTTGCCATCCTCTTTGAGGAAGGAAAGACTTTTGAAAAGAGTTACAACAGCAAGTGGCAAGCAAATGGTGTCAACTCGGGTCATCAATATGCCTTAAGCCTGCTTGCACGGGGGTTCGCGGGTACAGATACTCGAAAGGGAAGGGGAACAGAGGAGAGCATGGCCAAAGGCAATCGGTTCTGTAAATGGTGCAAAGAAATCTGTAAGTAGGCTTAAGATGGCATTTCAGGAATCAAGAGTTGTAACAGGGGGTCCTTCTCGTGCTCCCAGCCCAGAGGCACCTTTATTGCTGGCAAGAGAAAGAGGGTTTAGCTAGCGCGTACTTCTGCTGCCTTGTTTTTCCCGCTACCCGCGCACAAACTAGAAGAAAAAGGCAAGGAAATGCCTTTCGGTAACACCGGCATGGCTAAATAAGCCTGCCATTTCCCTTCCCCTTCCCCTTCCCCTTCCCCTTCCCCTTCCCTCCCAATGAGTCAAATAATGATGAGACTCTTCTTTCCCTGAAATGCCAGGGCTTTTCAGCTCCAAAACCACTTTCAAGGACACAGAGCACAAAGGTTACACGTGGTAACAGGATTTTATTGTCTTTGTCTCCATCTCTTTCAGAGCAGATGCTCACAAGCATGCCCAGGCTGCGCACGTGCAGCCAGGAGCAGCCCGATGCAATCCTGGCTTGAGCTGGCAAAAACATCACTTGAAGCCGGGCAAAGGCAAGCGAGAGGCACAGCAAGTCGCAAATCCCCTACGCCGTGTGGAGAGCCGGCTGCATGATGCGTATGGTTAATCAAATCTTAAGCTTGGCCAGAAAGAGGAAAGCAGGTAAGTGACGGATGCACAAAGGCGGCGCTCTCGGGAACAAAGGGAAAAGTTGTCAGAAAGTGATTTTTCTCTCTTTTTTGGGGGAATGCATTTTTGTCACGTGACTTTTGATCTTGGCATCCAAAAAAACCTGCAAAGCATTCCCAAAGCTAGTTGATGATTCTTTTTGGCCTTGTGTTTCTAATTTCTCTTTTTGTTTCAGCCCGTGAGAAGGAAGGACTATCGGCAATGTCACGTCTCACTTGGGATGAAAACCTCAAAGACCAGGGCTGAGCAGTCCCTGTTTCCGGAAGAGCAAAAACGTGAAGAACGACCCCCAGGACCGACCACACGCAAAAGAGGAGGAGGAGGCGGAGGAGGTGCGTGGTACTTTCCAAACTTCTGACACTTGTCGATGCCAAGCCTAGTTTTTGCCCTCCCAAACATGCTGCGCTGCGCTTCTTGGCCAGCGATGGGCAAGAGAGCCAGAGAGAGCCAGGGCACGAGTGGTGCCTTGGAGGTGCCAGAGCAGCAGGCAAGAAGCGAGCCGAAAGGGCCCAGAGGAGCCCTGACAAGGGGCTGTGCTCCATGGAGCACAAGGGGACAAGAAGCAAGCGCCGGGGGCCACCCTTGGGGCCCACCCTGGCGGTCTGAAAAGCTTCCTGCCCCGGGCTGCGGGGCACGAGGGCTCAGCACTCCTGTGCTGCTGAGCATGTGCAAAGCTGCTGGCCTGATTCTTTGCATGGAATGTAGTTGAAATCTTGGGCGGCCATGCTGTATCATGTGCCCAAAGGGCATGTCCTTGCCTGCTTGGTGGTCTGAGTGCTTCAGCATTCTGGAAAGGCCTGTGTGTGGCTCTGTCTACATCTTCCTTGAGAGTATTTTTACTGGTAGGGTGTATTTGGGCTGACCAGAAGATTTAGAACGCGGTCTGCGCTTCCTGAGCACAGCGTGCACGGGAGCACGAGCTCCCGAGCAGGCGCCTAGGCAAAATGGCCCAGAGCAGCCCTGTCAAGGGGCCGTGCTCAGGGCTGCAGAGGAAGGCAAAAAACCCCCGGGGAGAGTTGCTAGCCCACCTTGGGGGAAAAAAAGCCTTCCTCCCCCCAGCTGCAGGGCACGAGAGGCCGTCTCGGTGGTGCATGAGCAGCAGGCAGTAGCCTAGCCGAAAGGGAGCGGAGGAGCCCTGACAAGCGGTGGTGCTCAGTGCTGCAGAGGAAGGCAAAAAACCCCCGGGGAGCCGTGCCAATCTTCCCCGGGGGAAAATTCCTTCCTGACCCCAGAGCTGGCGATCGGCTATTCCCTGAGCACGTGAGCAAGACCTGCCTCCTCGTCCCACAGGCCTGTCATGCCTCCCAGGAGATGCCCAAGCCCTATTCTCCCTCAACCTGGAGCCATCTCAGGGGCTTCTGAGAGTGGCCACATGCCCCCGGCCTGATGGACCTTGGGGGCAAGAATCCTTCCCGCGCCTGGCAGGACACCAGTGGGTGCTCCAAAGCGCTGGGACCCCTTGCAACATCTCTGCGTGCCATTGCTTACGGCTGCTGCTGCCCCTGGCTCTGCAGGGGATGAGGACAGAGAGCTCGGCAGTGCTCCTCCAGTGCTCCTGCACAAGGCGTGCCCTTGGTCTTGCCACGGGGCTTGGTGCTCCTTCTCATCTCGTGAGGAGCTGGCGTGCGGTGTTCCCTGAGGGCTGCAGCAGGATTTCCATGCATCAGCTGGGCTTGGAACGTGGCCCTGCCAGGATGTTGCCTTGCAGGGAAGAACCTCCAGCAGCCTTGTCAGGCCTCCAGACCTCCTCCCTCCAAGTCACCCCACCGGCTCCTCAAAGACTTCTTCTCGGATGTCTTCGGGCTGCCTGCCAGGCAGACTGGCCACGGGACATGGGAGGATGCCCCTTTTATCCTGCCGCGGGGCATTGTGACTGCTGCGTTGCCGGGTGGTGGCACTGTGACACGGGGGTGACGGGGTCCCCCGTGTGCAGCCCTGCCCACCACCCCTGCGCCCAGCATCCTTCCTGGAATCATGGAATCCTTGAGCTTGGAAAAGACCTTGAAGATCATCGAGTCCATCCATTAAGCTAACACCGCCAAGTCCACCGCTAAACCGTGTCCCTAAGCACCACAAGCACAGGTCTTGGAAAGACCTCCAGGGGTGGTGCCTCAACCACTTCCCTGGGCAGCCGCTTCCAATGCTTGGCAAGCCTTTTGGTGCAGAAATGTTTCCTAACAAGCAATCTAAAGCTCCTCTGGCGCAACTTGAAGCCGTTTCCTCTTGTCCTATCGCCCGTTTCTTGGGAGAAGAGAGCGACACCCACCTCGCTACAAGCTCCTTTCAGGGAGTTGTAGAGAGCGGGGAGGTCTCCCCTGAGCCTCCTTTCCTCCAGGCTAAACAACTCCAGTTCCCTCCGGTGTCCTCGTAAGGCTTGTGCTCTGGACCCTTCAGCAGCTTCGTTGCTCTTCTAAAGGGAGGCCTGCTCTTCAGAGGAAGGCCGCTGGGGTGCTGGCCCTGAGGCAGTCCCCATGCCCAGGAGGCGCAGGGGGCTGTCCCTGCCCTTGGTGGCCATGCACTGGGCAGAGCTGAAACCGCCTGGGAATGGCGGTGGCATGAAGTGACTGAGGAGGTGACTGAGATGCAAAGGAACATCTTTTTCCTTCTTTTCCATGAATAAAGGCAAAGATGGAAAACAATCCTCTAGCACATGCTTGGTAATGAATGGGTGTGCCAAAGTGGTGCAAGGAGTGCAGCAAGCTGCCAGAGTCTGTCTGTTCAGTGAAAGAATCTCAACCTTTTGATGCCAGCTGCGTGTGAAGAGACAGGCCCTGGCACGTGTCCACACGGGGATGTGATGGATCAGCAGGCAGAGCCAGGCTAGAGACGGATCCCCTTGCCAGGAGTGCCCCCTGTCCAGAGGGCTGTTAGGAAAAAGACAGTCTGTCAGGGGCAAGGACTTGATCTGCAATGGATCAGCTCAAACCTGTGTTTTGAGTCAGGCTTGAAAACAAACCGGTAGCCAGTGCGTTTTAAGAGCATGCTTTCCTCTTTGCAGAGGGCCTGCAAGGCAAAGGGATGCTGAAATAGCCCATGCGGAAAGAAAGAGCTCTTGCTGTCCTAATTGCATGCCCACATAGTGCTGTATGTAGCCACAAGCCAGGCTGGAAGTATCAACTGCCTTGCTAGTGGCACTGGCTGCCGCATCAAAACAGACCGGTCATGTCTTTTAGCCACTGTAGATGGAGAGTTTTTTGGAAGTGCAGGTGTAACTTGGCTGTCTTCTTGCTTTAACAATCCTTCTCCTGCTCTTTTCTCTGCCCTTTTCCTTTCTTAGGAGGGGCAGATCTTGGGTTTCTACCTCATCCCAAGTGCCTTGCAGTCTCACCATACAGAAGAGATGGAAAACCTCTCCCTCTGATTCCTCCTCCCACCTCCCCACACCCATCACACAGCTCTGTCTTTCAAGCCGTCTGGATCGCCAGGCACTGTCTGAATGCTGATTTAGCCTTTCCTAATGACACAGGAAGAGCAGCTTTTTTCTCCACTTCTGCCTGCAAGTAGGCAGGGGTTGCCATCCTCTTTGAGGAAGGAAAGACTTTTGAAAAGAGTTACAACAGCAAGTGGCAAGCAAATGGTGTCAACTCGGGTCATCAATATGCCTTAAGCCTGCTTGCACGGGGGTTCGCGGGTACAGATACTCGAAAGGGAAGGGGAACAGAGGAGAGCATGGCCAAAGGCAATCGGTTCTGTAAATGGTGCAAAGAAATCTGTAAGTAGGCTTAAGATGGCATTTCAGGAATCAAGAGTTGTAACAGGGGGTCCTTCTCGTGCTCCCAGCCCAGAGGCACCTTTATTGCTGGCAAGAGAAAGAGGGTTTAGCTAGCGCGTACTTCTGCTGCCTTGTTTTTCCCGCTACCCGCGCACAAACTAGAAGAAAAAGGCAAGGAAATGCCTTTCGGTAACACCGGCATGGCTAAATAAGCCTGCCATTTCCCTTCCCCTTCCCCTTCCCCTTCCCCTTCCCCTTCCCTCCCAATGAGTCAAATAATGATGAGACTCTTCTTTCCCTGAAATGCCAGGGCTTTTCAGCTCCAAAACCACTTTCAAGGACACAGAGCACAAAGGTTACACGTGGTAACAGGATTTTATTGTCTTTGTCTCCATCTCTTTCAGAGCAGATGCTCACAAGCATGCCCAGGCTGCGCACGTGCAGCCAGGAGCAGCCCGATGCAATCCTGGCTTGAGCTGGCAAAAACATCACTTGAAGCCGGGCAAAGGCAAGCGAGAGGCACAGCAAGTCGCAAATCCCCTACGCCGTGTGGAGAGCCGGCTGCATGATGCGTATGGTTAATCAAATCTTAAGCTTGGCCAGAAAGAGGAAAGCAGGTAAGTGACGGATGCACAAAGGCGGCGCTCTCGGGAACAAAGGGAAAAGTTGTCAGAAAGTGATTTTTCTCTCTTTTTTGGGGGAATGCATTTTTGTCACGTGACTTTTGATCTTGGCATCCAAAAAAACCTGCAAAGCATTCCCAAAGCTAGTTGATGATTCTTTTTGGCCTTGTGTTTCTAATTTCTCTTTTTGTTTCAGCCCGTGAGAAGGAAGGACTATCGGCAATGTCACGTCTCACTTGGGATGAAAACCTCAAAGACCAGGGCTGAGCAGTCCCTGTTTCCGGAAGAGCAAAAACGTGAAGAACGACCCCCAGGACCGACCACACGCAAAAGAGGAGGAGGAGGCGGAGGAGGTGCGTGGTACTTTCCAAACTTCTGACACTTGTCGATGCCAAGCCTAGTTTTTGCCCTCCCAAACATGCTGCGCTGCGCTTCTTGGCCAGCGATGGGCAAGAGAGCCAGAGAGAGCCAGGGCACGAGTGGTGCCTTGGAGGTGCCAGAGCAGCAGGCAAGAAGCGAGCCGAAAGGGCCCAGAGGAGCCCTGACAAGGGGCTGTGCTCCATGGAGCACAAGGGGACAAGAAGCAAGCGCCGGGGGCCACCCTTGGGGCCCACCCTGGCGGTCTGAAAAGCTTCCTGCCCCGGGCTGCGGGGCACGAGGGCTCAGCACTCCTGTGCTGCTGAGCATGTGCAAAGCTGCTGGCCTGATTCTTTGCATGGAATGTAGTTGAAATCTTGGGCGGCCATGCTGTATCATGTGCCCAAAGGGCATGTCCTTGCCTGCTTGGTGGTCTGAGTGCTTCAGCATTCTGGAAAGGCCTGTGTGTGGCTCTGTCTACATCTTCCTTGAGAGTATTTTTACTGGTAGGGTGTATTTGGGCTGACCAGAAGATTTAGAACGCGGTCTGCGCTTCCTGAGCACAGCGTGCACGGGAGCACGAGCTCCCGAGCAGGCGCCTAGGCAAAATGGCCCAGAGCAGCCCTGTCAAGGGGCCGTGCTCAGGGCTGCAGAGGAAGGCAAAAAACCCCCGGGGAGAGTTGCTAGCCCACCTTGGGGGAAAAAAAGCCTTCCTCCCCCCAGCTGCAGGGCACGAGAGGCCGTCTCGGTGGTGCATGAGCAGCAGGCAGTAGCCTAGCCGAAAGGGAGCGGAGGAGCCCTGACAAGCGGTGGTGCTCAGTGCTGCAGAGGAAGGCAAAAAACCCCCGGGGAGCCGTGCCAATCTTCCCCGGGGGAAAATTCCTTCCTGACCCCAGAGCTGGCGATCGGCTATTCCCTGAGCACGTGAGCAAGACCTGCCTCCTCGTCCCACAGGCCTGTCATGCCTCCCAGGAGATGCCCAAGCCCTATTCTCCCTCAACCTGGAGCCATCTCAGGGGCTTCTGAGAGTGGCCACATGCCCCCGGCCTGATGGACCTTGGGGGCAAGAATCCTTCCCGCGCCTGGCAGGACACCAGTGGGTGCTCCAAAGCGCTGGGACCCCTTGCAACATCTCTGCGTGCCATTGCTTACGGCTGCTGCTGCCCCTGGCTCTGCAGGGGATGAGGACAGAGAGCTCGGCAGTGCTCCTCCAGTGCTCCTGCACAAGGCGTGCCCTTGGTCTTGCCACGGGGCTTGGTGCTCCTTCTCATCTCGTGAGGAGCTGGCGTGCGGTGTTCCCTGAGGGCTGCAGCAGGATTTCCATGCATCAGCTGGGCTTGGAACGTGGCCCTGCCAGGATGTTGCCTTGCAGGGAAGAACCTCCAGCAGCCTTGTCAGGCCTCCAGACCTCCTCCCTCCAAGTCACCCCACCGGCTCCTCAAAGACTTCTTCTCGGATGTCTTCGGGCTGCCTGCCAGGCAGACTGGCCACGGGACATGGGAGGATGCCCCTTTTATCCTGCCGCGGGGCATTGTGACTGCTGCGTTGCCGGGTGGTGGCACTGTGACACGGGGGTGACGGGGTCCCCCGTGTGCAGCCCTGCCCACCACCCCTGCGCCCAGCATCCTTCCTGGAATCATGGAATCCTTGAGCTTGGAAAAGACCTTGAAGATCATCGAGTCCATCCATTAAGCTAACACCGCCAAGTCCACCGCTAAACCGTGTCCCTAAGCACCACAAGCACAGGTCTTGGAAAGACCTCCAGGGGTGGTGCCTCAACCACTTCCCTGGGCAGCCGCTTCCAATGCTTGGCAAGCCTTTTGGTGCAGAAATGTTTCCTAACAAGCAATCTAAAGCTCCTCTGGCGCAACTTGAAGCCGTTTCCTCTTGTCCTATCGCCCGTTTCTTGGGAGAAGAGAGCGACACCCACCTCGCTACAAGCTCCTTTCAGGGAGTTGTAGAGAGCGGGGAGGTCTCCCCTGAGCCTCCTTTCCTCCAGGCTAAACAACTCCAGTTCCCTCCGGTGTCCTCGTAAGGCTTGTGCTCTGGACCCTTCAGCAGCTTCGTTGCTCTTCTAAAGGGAGGCCTGCTCTTCAGAGGAAGGCCGCTGGGGTGCTGGCCCTGAGGCAGTCCCCATGCCCAGGAGGCGCAGGGGGCTGTCCCTGCCCTTGGTGGCCATGCACTGGGCAGAGCTGAAACCGCCTGGGAATGGCGGTGGCATGAAGTGACTGAGGAGGTGACTGAGATGCAAAGGAACATCTTTTTCCTTCTTTTCCATGAATAAAGGCAAAGATGGAAAACAATCCTCTAGCACATGCTTGGTAATGAATGGGTGTGCCAAAGTGGTGCAAGGAGTGCAGCAAGCTGCCAGAGTCTGTCTGTTCAGTGAAAGAATCTCAACCTTTTGATGCCAGCTGCGTGTGAAGAGACAGGCCCTGGCACGTGTCCACACGGGGATGTGATGGATCAGCAGGCAGAGCCAGGCTAGAGACGGATCCCCTTGCCAGGAGTGCCCCCTGTCCAGAGGGCTGTTAGGAAAAAGACAGTCTGTCAGGGGCAAGGACTTCATCTGCAATGGATCAGCTCAAACCTGTGTTTTGAGTCAGGCTTGAAAACAAACCGGTAGCCAGTGCGTTTTAAGAGCATGCTTTCCTCTTTGCAGAGGGCCTGCAAGGCAAAGGGATGCTGAAATAGCCCATGCGGAAAGAAAGAGCTCTTGCTGTCCTAATTGCATGCCCACATAGTGCTGTATGTAGCCACAAGCCAGGCTGGAAGTATCAACTGCCTTGCTAGTGGCACTGGCTGCCGCATCAAAACAGACCGGTCATGTCTTTTAGCCACTGTAGATGGAGAGTTTTTTGGAAGTGCAGGTGTAACTTGGCTGTCTTCTTGCTTTAACAATCCTTCTCCTGCTCTTTTCTCTGCCCTTTTCCTTTCTTAGGAGGGGCAGATCTTGGGTTTCTACCTCATCCCAAGTGCCTTGCAGTCTCACCATACAGAAGAGATGGAAAACCTCTCCCTCTGATTCCTCCTCCCACCTCCCCACACCCATCACACAGCTCTGTCTTTCAAGCCGTCTGGATCGCCAGGCACTGTCTGAATGCTGATTTAGCCTTTCCTAATGACACAGGAAGAGCAGCTTTTTTCTCCACTTCTGCCTGCAAGTAGGCAGGGGTTGCCATCCTCTTTGAGGAAGGAAAGACTTTTGAAAAGAGTTACAACAGCAAGTGGCAAGCAAATGGTGTCAACTCGGGTCATCAATATGCCTTAAGCCTGCTTGCACGGGGGTTCGCGGGTACAGATACTCGAAAGGGAAGGGGAACAGAGGAGAGCATGGCCAAAGGCAATCGGTTCTGTAAATGGTGCAAAGAAATCTGTAAGTAGGCTTAAGATGGCATTTCAGGAATCAAGAGTTGTAACAGGGGGTCCTTCTCGTGCTCCCAGCCCAGAGGCACCTTTATTGCTGGCAAGAGAAAGAGGGTTTAGCTAGCGCGTACTTCTGCTGCCTTGTTTTTCCCGCTACCCGCGCACAAACTAGAAGAAAAAGGCAAGGAAATGCCTTTCGGTAACACCGGCATGGCTAAATAAGCCTGCCATTTCCCTTCCCCTTCCCCTTCCCCTTCCCCTTCCCCTTCCCTCCCAATGAGTCAAATAATGATGAGACTCTTCTTTCCCTGAAATGCCAGGGCTTTTCAGCTCCAAAACCACTTTCAAGGACACAGAGCACAAAGGTTACACGTGGTAACAGGATTTTATTGTCTTTGTCTCCATCTCTTTCAGAGCAGATGCTCACAAGCATGCCCAGGCTGCGCACGTGCAGCCAGGAGCAGCCCGATGCAATCCTGGCTTGAGCTGGCAAAAACATCACTTGAAGCCGGGCAAAGGCAAGCGAGAGGCACAGCAAGTCGCAAATCCCCTACGCCGTGTGGAGAGCCGGCTGCATGATGCGTATGGTTAATCAAATCTTAAGCTTGGCCAGAAAGAGGAAAGCAGGTAAGTGACGGATGCACAAAGGCGGCGCTCTCGGGAACAAAGGGAAAAGTTGTCAGAAAGTGATTTTTCTCTCTTTTTTGGGGGAATGCATTTTTGTCACGTGACTTTTGATCTTGGCATCCAAAAAAACCTGCAAAGCATTCCCAAAGCTAGTTGATGATTCTTTTTGGCCTTGTGTTTCTAATTTCTCTTTTTGTTTCAGCCCGTGAGAAGGAAGGACTATCGGCAATGTCACGTCTCACTTGGGATGAAAACCTCAAAGACCAGGGCTGAGCAGTCCCTGTTTCCGGAAGAGCAAAAACGTGAAGAACGACCCCCAGGACCGACCACACGCAAAAGAGGAGGAGGAGGCGGAGGAGGTGCGTGGTACTTTCCAAACTTCTGACACTTGTCGATGCCAAGCCTAGTTTTTGCCCTCCCAAACATGCTGCGCTGCGCTTCTTGGCCAGCGATGGGCAAGAGAGCCAGAGAGAGCCAGGGCACGAGTGGTGCCTTGGAGGTGCCAGAGCAGCAGGCAAGAAGCGAGCCGAAAGGGCCCAGAGGAGCCCTGACAAGGGGCTGTGCTCCATGGAGCACAAGGGGACAAGAAGCAAGCGCCGGGGGCCACCCTTGGGGCCCACCCTGGCGGTCTGAAAAGCTTCCTGCCCCGGGCTGCGGGGCACGAGGGCTCAGCACTCCTGTGCTGCTGAGCATGTGCAAAGCTGCTGGCCTGATTCTTTGCATGGAATGTAGTTGAAATCTTGGGCGGCCATGCTGTATCATGTGCCCAAAGGGCATGTCCTTGCCTGCTTGGTGGTCTGAGTGCTTCAGCATTCTGGAAAGGCCTGTGTGTGGCTCTGTCTACATCTTCCTTGAGAGTATTTTTACTGGTAGGGTGTATTTGGGCTGACCAGAAGATTTAGAACGCGGTCTGCGCTTCCTGAGCACAGCGTGCACGGGAGCACGAGCTCCCGAGCAGGCGCCTAGGCAAAATGGCCCAGAGCAGCCCTGTCAAGGGGCCGTGCTCAGGGCTGCAGAGGAAGGCAAAAAACCCCCGGGGAGAGTTGCTAGCCCACCTTGGGGGAAAAAAAGCCTTCCTCCCCCCAGCTGCAGGGCACGAGAGGCCGTCTCGGTGGTGCATGAGCAGCAGGCAGTAGCCTAGCCGAAAGGGAGCGGAGGAGCCCTGACAAGCGGTGGTGCTCAGTGCTGCAGAGGAAGGCAAAAAACCCCCGGGGAGCCGTGCCAATCTTCCCCGGGGGAAAATTCCTTCCTGACCCCAGAGCTGGCGATCGGCTATTCCCTGAGCACGTGAGCAAGACCTGCCTCCTCGTCCCACAGGCCTGTCATGCCTCCCAGGAGATGCCCAAGCCCTATTCTCCCTCAACCTGGAGCCATCTCAGGGGCTTCTGAGAGTGGCCACATGCCCCCGGCCTGATGGACCTTGGGGGCAAGAATCCTTCCCGCGCCTGGCAGGACACCAGTGGGTGCTCCAAAGCGCTGGGACCCCTTGCAACATCTCTGCGTGCCATTGCTTACGGCTGCTGCTGCCCCTGGCTCTGCAGGGGATGAGGACAGAGAGCTCGGCAGTGCTCCTCCAGTGCTCCTGCACAAGGCGTGCCCTTGGTCTTGCCACGGGGCTTGGTGCTCCTTCTCATCTCGTGAGGAGCTGGCGTGCGGTGTTCCCTGAGGGCTGCAGCAGGATTTCCATGCATCAGCTGGGCTTGGAACGTGGCCCTGCCAGGATGTTGCCTTGCAGGGAAGAACCTCCAGCAGCCTTGTCAGGCCTCCAGACCTCCTCCCTCCAAGTCACCCCACCGGCTCCTCAAAGACTTCTTCTCGGATGTCTTCGGGCTGCCTGCCAGGCAGACTGGCCACGGGACATGGGAGGATGCCCCTTTTATCCTGCCGCGGGGCATTGTGACTGCTGCGTTGCCGGGTGGTGGCACTGTGACACGGGGGTGACGGGGTCCCCCGTGTGCAGCCCTGCCCACCACCCCTGCGCCCAGCATCCTTCCTGGAATCATGGAATCCTTGAGCTTGGAAAAGACCTTGAAGATCATCGAGTCCATCCATTAAGCTAACACCGCCAAGTCCACCGCTAAACCGTGTCCCTAAGCACCACAAGCACAGGTCTTGGAAAGACCTCCAGGGGTGGTGCCTCAACCACTTCCCTGGGCAGCCGCTTCCAATGCTTGGCAAGCCTTTTGGTGCAGAAATGTTTCCTAACAAGCAATCTAAAGCTCCTCTGGCGCAACTTGAAGCCGTTTCCTCTTGTCCTATCGCCCGTTTCTTGGGAGAAGAGAGCGACACCCACCTCGCTACAAGCTCCTTTCAGGGAGTTGTAGAGAGCGGGGAGGTCTCCCCTGAGCCTCCTTTCCTCCAGGCTAAACAACTCCAGTTCCCTCCGGTGTCCTCGTAAGGCTTGTGCTCTGGACCCTTCAGCAGCTTCGTTGCTCTTCTAAAGGGAGGCCTGCTCTTCAGAGGAAGGCCGCTGGGGTGCTGGCCCTGAGGCAGTCCCCATGCCCAGGAGGCGCAGGGGGCTGTCCCTGCCCTTGGTGGCCATGCACTGGGCAGAGCTGAAACCGCCTGGGAATGGCGGTGGCATGAAGTGACTGAGGAGGTGACTGAGATGCAAAGGAACATCTTTTTCCTTCTTTTCCATGAATAAAGGCAAAGATGGAAAACAATCCTCTAGCACATGCTTGGTAATGAATGGGTGTGCCAAAGTGGTGCAAGGAGTGCAGCAAGCTGCCAGAGTCTGTCTGTTCAGTGAAAGAATCTCAACCTTTTGATGCCAGCTGCGTGTGAAGAGACAGGCCCTGGCACGTGTCCACACGGGGATGTGATGGATCAGCAGGCAGAGCCAGGCTAGAGACGGATCCCCTTGCCAGGAGTGCCCCCTGTCCAGAGGGCTGTTAGGAAAAAGACAGTCTGTCAGGGGCAAGGACTTGATCTGCAATGGATCAGCTCAAACCTGTGTTTTGAGTCAGGCTTGAAAACAAACCGGTAGCCAGTGCGTTTTAAGAGCATGCTTTCCTCTTTGCAGAGGGCCTGCAAGGCAAAGGGATGCTGAAATAGCCCATGCGGAAAGAATGAGCTCTTGCTGTCCTAATTGCATGCCCACATAGTGCTGTATGTAGCCACAAGCCAGGCTGGAAGTATCAACTGCCTTGCTAGTGGCACTGGCTGCCGCATCAAAACAGACCGGTCATGTCTTTTAGCCACTGTAGATGGAGAGTTTTTTGGAAGTGCAGGTGTAACTTGGCTGTCTTCTTGCTTTAACAATCCTTCTCCTGCTCTTTTCTCTGCCCTTTTCCTTTCTTAGGAGGGGCAGATCTTGGGTTTCTACCTCATCCCAAGTGCCTTGCAGTCTCACCATACAGAAGAGATGGAAAACCTCTCCCTCTGATTCCTCCTCCCACCTCCCCACACCCATCACACAGCTCTGTCTTTCAAGCCGTCTGGATCGCCAGGCACTGTCTGAATGCTGATTTAGCCTTTCCTAATGACACAGGAAGAGCAGCTTTTTTCTCCACTTCTACCTGCAAGTAGGCAGGGGTTGCCATCCTCTTTGAGGAAGGAAAGACTTTTGAAAAGAGTTACAACAGCAAGTGGCAAGCAAATGGTGTCAACTCGGGTCATAAATATGCCGTAAGCCTGCTTGCACGGGGGTTCGCGGGTACAGATACTCGAAAGGGAAGGGGAACAGAGGAGAGCATGGCCAAAGGCAATCGGTTCTGTAAATGGTGCAAAGAAATCTGTAAGTAGGCTTAAGATGGCATTTCAGGAATCAAGAGTTGTAACAGGGGGTCCTTCTCGTGCTCCCAGCCCAGAGGCACCTTTATTGCTGGCAAGAGAAAGAGGGTTTAGCTAGCGCGTACTTCTGCTGCCTTATTTTTCCCGCTACCCGCGCACAACCTAGAAGAAAAAGGCAAGGAAATGCCTTTCGGTAACACCGGCATGGCTAAATAAGCCTGCCATTTCCCTTCCCCTTCCCCTTCCCCTTCCCCTTCCCCTTCCCCTTCCCTTCTCTTCCCCTTCCCCTTCCCCTTCCCCTTCCCCTTCCCCTTCCCCTTCCCCTTCCCTCCCAATGAGTCAAATAATGATGAGACTCTTCTTTCCCTGAAATGCCAGGGCTTTTCAGCTCCAAAACCACTTTCAAGGACACAGAGCACAAAGGTTACACGTGGTAACAGGATTTTATTGTCTTTTTCTCCATCTCTTTCAGAGCAGATGCTCACAAGCATGCCCAGGCTGCGCACGTGCAGCCAGGAGCAGCCCGATGCAATCCTGGCTTGAGCTGGCAAAAACATCACTTGAAGCCGGGCAAAGGCAAGCGAGAGGCACAGCAAGTCGCAAATCCCCTACGCCGTGTGGAGAGCCGGCTGCATGATGCGTATGGTTAATCAAATCTTAAGCTTGGCCAGAAAGAGGAAAGCAGGTAAGTGACGGATGCACAAAGGCGGCGCTCTCGGGAACAAAGGGAAAAGTTGTCAGAAAGTGATTTTTCTCTCTTTTTTGGGGGAATGCGTTTTTGTCACATGACTTTTGATCTTGGCATCCAAAAAAACCTGCAAAGCATTCCCAAAGCTAGTTGATGATTCTTTTTGGCCTTGTGTTTCTAATTTCTCTTTTTGTTTCAGCCCGTGAGAAGGAAGGAGTATCGGCAATGTCACGTCTCACTTGGGATGAAAACCTCAAAGACCAGGGCTGAGCAGTCCCTGTTTCCGGAAGAGCAAAAACGTGAAGAACGACCCCCAGGACCGACCACACGCAAAAGAGGAGGAGGAGGCGGAGGAGGTGCGTGGTACTTTCCAAACTTCTGACACTTGTCGATGCCAAGCCTAGTTTTTGCCCTCCCAAACATGCTGCGCTGCGCTTCTTGGCCAGCGATGGGCAAGAGAGCCGAGAGAGCCAGGGCACGAGTGGTGCCTTGGAGGTGCCAGAGCAGCAGGCAAGAAGCGAGCCGAAAGGGCCCAGAGGAGCCCTGACAAGGGGCTGTGCTCCATGGAGCACAAGGGGACAAGAAGCAAGCGCCGGGGGCCACCCTTGGGGCCCACCCTGGCGGTCTGAAAAGCTTCCTGCCCCGGGCTGCGGGGCACGAGGGCTCAGCACTCCTGTGCTGCTGAGCATGTGCAAAGCTGCTGGCCTGATTCTTTGCATGGAATGTAGTTGAAATCTTGGGCGGCCATGCTGTATCCTGTGCCCAAAGGGGATGTCCTTGCCTGCTTGGTGGTCTGAGTGCTTCAGCATTCTGGAAAGGCCTGTGTGTGGCTCTGT
This sequence comes from Mycteria americana, assembly GCF_035582795.1. Classification (NCBI taxonomy): domain Eukaryota; kingdom Metazoa; phylum Chordata; class Aves; order Ciconiiformes; family Ciconiidae; genus Mycteria; species Mycteria americana. The sequence continues at coordinate 49,747,304 of NC_134366.1, forward strand.
CTGCATCTTCCTTGAGAGTATTTTTACTGGTAGGGTGTATTTGGGCTGACCAGAAGATTTAGAACGCGGTCTGCGCTTCCTGAGCACAGCGTGCACGGGAGCACGAGCTCCCGAGCAGGCGCCTAGGCAAAATGGCCCAGAGCAGCCCTGTCAAGGGGCCGTGCTCAGGGCTGCAGAGGAAGGCAAAAAACCCCCGGGGAGAGTTGCTAGCCCACCTTGGGGGAAAAAAAGCCTTCCTCCCCCCAGCTGCAGGGCACGAGAGGCCGTCTCGGTGGTGCATGAGCAGCAGGCAGTAGCCTAGCCGAAAGGGAGCGGAGGAGCCCTGACAAGCGGTGGTGCTCAGTGCTGCAGAGGAAGGCAAAAAACCCCCGGGGAGCCGTGCCAATCTTCCCCGGGGGAAAATTCCTTCCTGACCCCAGAGCTGGCGATCGGCTATTCCCTGAGCACGTGAGCAAGACCTGCCTCCTCGTCCCACAGGCCTGTCATGCCTCCCAGGAGATGCCCAAGCCCTATTCTCCCTCAACCTGGAGCCATCTCAGGGGCTTCTGAGAGTGGCCACATGCCCCCGGCCTGATGGACCTTGGGGGCAAGAATCCTTCCCGCGCCTGGCAGGACACCAGTGGGTGCTCCAAAGCGCTGGGACCCCTTGCAACATCTCTGCGTGCCATTGCTTACGGCTGCTGCTGCCCCTGGCTCTGCAGGGGATGAGGACAGAGAGCTCGGCAGTGCTCCTCCAGTGCTCCTGCACAAGGCGTGCCCTTGGTCTTGCCACGGGGCTTGGTGCTCCTTCTCATCTCGTGATGAGCTGGCGTGCGGTGTTCCCTGAGGGCTGCAGCAGGATTTCCATGCATCAGCTGGGCTTGGAACGTGGCCCTGCCAGCATGTTGCCTTGCAGGGAAGAACCTCCAGCAGCCTTGTCAGGCCTCCAGACCTCCTCCCTCCAAGTCACCCCACCGGCTCCTCAAAGACTTCGTCTTGGATGTCTTCGGGCTGCCTGCCAGGCAGACTGGCCACGGGACATGGGAGGATGCCCCTTTTATCCTGCCGCGGGGCATTGTGACTGCTGCGTTGCCGGGTGGTGGCACTGTGACACGGGGGTGACGGGGTCCCCCGTGTGCAGCCCTGCCCACCACCCCTGCGCCCAGCATCCTTCCTGGAATCGTAGAATCCTTGAGCTTGGAAAAGACCTTGAAGATCATCGAGTCCATCCATTAAGCTAACACCGCCAAGTCCACCGCTAAACCGTGTCCCTAAGCACCACAAGCACAGGTCTTGGAAAGACCTCCAGGGGTGGTGCCTCAACCACTTCCCTGGGCAGCCGCTTCCAATGCTCGGCAAGCCTTTTGGTGAAGAAATGTTTCCTAACAAGCCATCTAAAGCTCCTCTGGCGCAACTTGAAGCCGTTTCCTCTTGTCCTATCGCCCGTTTCCTGGGAGAAGAGAGCGACACCCACCTCGCTACAAGCTCCTTTCAGGGAGTTGTAGCGAGCGGGGAGGTCTCCCCTGAGCCTCCTTTCCTCCAGGCTAAACAACTCCAGTTCCCTCCGGTGTCCTCGTAAGGCTTGTGCTCTGGACCCTTCAGCAGCTTCGTTGCTCTTCTAAAGGGAGGCCTGCTCTTCAGAGGAAGGCCGCTGGGGTGCTGGCCCTGAGGCAGTCCCCATGCCCAGGAGGCGCAGGGGGCTGTCCCTGCCCTTGGTGGCCATGCACTGGGCAGAGCTGAAACCGCCTGGGAATGGCGGTGGCATGAAGTGACTGAGGAGGTGACTGAGATGCAAAGGAACATCTTTTTCCTTCTTTTCCATGAATAAAGGCAAAGATGGAAAACAATCCTCTAGCACATGCTTGGTAATGAATGGGTGTGCCAAAGTGGTGCAAGGAGTGCAGCAAGCTGCCAGAGTCTGTCTGTTCAGTGAAAGAATCTCAACCTTTTGATGCCAGCTGCGTGTGAAGAGACAGGCCCTGGCACGTGTCCACACGGGGATGTGATGGATCAGCAGGCAGAGCCAGGCTAGAGACGGATCCCCTTGCCAGGAGTGCCCCCTGTCCAGAGGGCTGTTAGGAAAAAGACAGTCTGTCAGGGGCAAGGACTTCATCTGCAATGGATCAGCTCAAACCTGTGTTTTGAGTCAGGCTTGAAAACAAACCGGTAGCCAGTGCGTTTTAAGAGCATGCTTTCCTCTTTGCAGAGGGCCTGCAAGGCAAAGGGATGCTGAAATAGCCCATGCGGAAAGAATGAGCTCTTGCTGTCCTAATTGCATGCCCACATAGTGCTGTATGTAGCCACAAGCCAGGCTGGAAGTATCAACTGCCTTGCTAGTGGCACTGGCTGCCGCATCAAAACAGACCGGTCATGTCTTTTAGCCACTGTAGATGGAGAGTTTTTTGGAAGTGCAGGTGTAACTTGGCTGTCTTCTTGCTTTAACAATCCTTCTCCTGCTCTTTTCTCTGCCCTTTTCCTTTCTTAGGAGGGGCAGATCTTGGGTTTCTACCTCATCCCAAGTGCCTTGCAGTCTCACCATACAGAAGAGATGGAAAACCTCTCCCTCTGATTCCTCCTCCCACCTCCCCACACCCATCACACAGCTCTGTCTTTCAAGCCGTCTGGATCGCCAGGCACTGTCTGAATGCTGATTTAGCCTTTCCTAATGACACAGGAAGAGCAGCTTTTTTCTCCACTTCTACCTGCAAGTAGGCAGGGGTTGCCATCCTCTTTGAGGAAGGAAAGACTTTTGAAAAGAGTTACAACAGCAAGTGGCAAGCAAATGGTGTCAACTCGGGTCATAAATATGCCGTAAGCCTGCTTGCACGGGGGTTCGCGGGTACAGATACTCGAAAGGGAAGGGGAACAGAGGAGAGCATGGCCAAAGGCAATCGGTTCTGTAAATGGTGCAAAGAAATCTGTAAGTAGGCTTAAGATGGCATTTCAGGAATCAAGAGTTGTAACAGGGGGTCCTTCTCGTGCTCCCAGCCCAGAGGCACCTTTATTGCTGGCAAGAGAAAGAGGGTTTAGCTAGCGCGTACTTCTGCTGCCTTATTTTTCCCGCTACCCGCGCACAACCTAGAAGAAAAAGGCAAGGAAATGCCTTTCGGTAACACCGGCATGGCTAAATAAGCCTGCCATTTCCCTTCCCCTTCCCCTTCCCCTTCCCCTTCCCCTTCCCTTCTCTTCCCCTTCCCCTTCCCCTTCCCCTTCCCCTTCCCCTTCCCTCCCAATGAGTCAAATAATGATGAGACTCTTCTTTCCCTGAAATGCCAGGGCTTTTCAGCTCCAAAACCACTTTCAAGGACACAGAGCACAAAGGTTACACGTGGTAACAGGATTTTATTGTCTTTTTCTCCATCTCTTTCAGAGCAGATGCTCACAAGCATGCCCAGGCTGCGCACGTGCAGCCAGGAGCAGCCCGATGCAATCCTGGCTTGAGCTGGCAAAAACATCACTTGAAGCCGGGCAAAGGCAAGCGAGAGGCACAGCAAGTCGCAAATCCCCTACGCCGTGTGGAGAGCCGGCTGCATGATGCGTATGGTTAATCAAATCTTAAGCTTGGCCAGAAAGAGGAAAGCAGGTAAGTGACGGATGCACAAAGGCGGCGCTCTCGGGAACAAAGGGAAAAGTTGTCAGAAAGTGATTTTTCTCTCTTTTTTGGGGGAATGCGTTTTTGTCACATGACTTTTGATCTTGGCATCCAAAAAAACCTGCAAAGCATTCCCAAAGCTAGTTGATGATTCTTTTTGGCCTTGTGTTTCTAATTTCTCTTTTTGTTTCAGCCCGTGAGAAGGAAGGAGTATCGGCAATGTCACGTCTCACTTGGGATGAAAACCTCAAAGACCAGGGCTGAGCAGTCCCTGTTTCCGGAAGAGCAAAAACGTGAAGAACGACCCCCAGGACCGACCACACGCAAAAGAGGAGGAGGAGGCGGAGGAGGTGCGTGGTACTTTCCAAACTTCTGACACTTGTCGATGCCAAGCCTAGTTTTTGCCCTCCCAAACATGCTGCGCTGCGCTTCTTGGCCAGCGATGGGCAAGAGAGCCGAGAGAGCCAGGGCACGAGTGGTGCCTTGGAGGTGCCAGAGCAGCAGGCAAGAAGCGAGCCGAAAGGGCCCAGAGGAGCCCTGACAAGGGGCTGTGCTCCATGGAGCACAAGGGGACAAGAAGCAAGCGCCGGGGGCCACCCTTGGGGCCCACCCTGGCGGTCTGAAAAGCTTCCTGCCCCGGGCTGCGGGGCACGAGGGCTCAGCACTCCTGTGCTGCTGAGCATGTGCAAAGCTGCTGGCCTGATTCTTTGCATGGAATGTAGTTGAAATCTTGGGCGGCCATGCTGTATCCTGTGCCCAAAGGGGATGTCCTTGCCTGCTTGGTGGTCTGAGTGCTTCAGCATTCTGGAAAGGCCTGTGTGTGGCTCTGTCTGCATCTTCCTTGAGAGTATTTTTACTGGTAGGGTGTATTTGGGCTGACCAGAAGATTTAGAACGCGGTCTGCGCTTCCTGAGCACAGCGTGCACGGGAGCACGAGCTCCCGAGCAGGCGCCTAGGCAAAATGGCCCAGAGCAGCCCTGTCAAGGGGCCGTGCTCAGGGCTGCAGAGGAAGGCAAAAAACCCCCGGGGAGAGTTGCTAGCCCACCTTGGGGGAAAAAAAGCCTTCCTCCCCCCAGCTGCAGGGCACGAGAGGCCGTCTCGGTGGTGCATGAGCAGCAGGCAGTAGCCTAGCCGAAAGGGAGCGGAGGAGCCCTGACAAGCGGTGGTGCTCAGTGCTGCAGAGGAAGGCAAAAAACCCCCGGGGAGCCGTGCCAATCTTCCCCGGGGGAAAATTCCTTCCTGACCCCAGAGCTGGCGATCGGCTATTCCCTGAGCACGTGAGCAAGACCTGCCTCCTCGTCCCACAGGCCTGTCATGCCTCCCAGGAGATGCCCAAGCCCTATTCTCCCTCAACCTGGAGCCATCTCAGGGGCTTCTGAGAGTGGCCACATGCCCCCGGCCTGATGGACCTTGGGGGCAAGAATCCTTCCCGCGCCTGGCAGGACACCAGTGGGTGCTCCAAAGCGCTGGGACCCCTTGCAACATCTCTGCGTGCCATTGCTTACGGCTGCTGCTGCCCCTGGCTCTGCAGGGGATGAGGACAGAGAGCTCGGCAGTGCTCCTCCAGTGCTCCTGCACAAGGCGTGCCCTTGGTCTTGCCACGGGGCTTGGTGCTCCTTCTCATCTCGTGATGAGCTGGCGTGCGGTGTTCCCTGAGGGCTGCAGCAGGATTTCCATGCATCAGCTGGGCTTGGAACGTGGCCCTGCCAGCATGTTGCCTTGCAGGGAAGAACCTCCAGCAGCCTTGTCAGGCCTCCAGACCTCCTCCCTCCAAGTCACCCCACCGGCTCCTCAAAGACTTCTTCTCGGATGTCTTCGGGCTGCCTGCCAGGCAGACTGGCCACGGGACATGGGAGGATGCCCCTTTTATCCTGCCGCGGGGCATTGTGACTGCTGCGTTGCCGGGTGGTGGCACTGTGACACGGGGGTGACGGGGTCCCCCGTGTGCAGCCCTGCCCACCACCCCTGCGCCCAGCATCCTTCCTGGAATCATGGAATCCTTGAGCTTGGAAAAGACCTTGAAGATCATCGAGTCCATCCATTAAGCTAACACCGCCAAGTCCACCGCTAAACCGTGTCCCTAAGCACCACAAGCACAGGTCTTGGAAAGACCTCCAGGGGTGGTGCCTCAACCACTTCCCTGGGCAGCCGCTTCCAATGCTCGGCAAGCCTTTTGGTGAAGAAATGTTTCCTAACAAGCCATCTAAAGCTCCTCTGGCGCAACTTGAAGCCGTTTCCTCTTGTCCTATCGCCCGTTTCCTGGGAGAAGAGAGCGACACCCACCTCGCTACAAGCTCCTTTCAGGGAGTTGTAGCGAGCGGGGAGGTCTCCCCTGAGCCTCCTTTCCTCCAGGCTAAACAACTCCAGTTCCCTCCGGTGTCCTCGTAAGGCTTGTGCTCTGGACCCTTCAGCAGCTTCGTTGCTCTTCTAAAGGGAGGCCTGCTCTTCAGAGGAAGGCCGCTGGGGTGCTGGCCCTGAGGCAGTCCCCATGCCCAGGAGGCGCAGGGGGCTGTCCCTGCCCTTGGTGGCCATGCACTGGGCAGAGCTGAAACCGCCTGGGAATGGCGGTGGCATGAAGTGACTGAGGAGGTGACTGAGATGCAAAGGAACATCTTTTTCCTTCTTTTCCATGAATAAAGGCAAAGATGGAAAACAATCCTCTAGCACATGCTTGGTAATGAATGGGTGTGCCAAAGTGGTGCAAGGAGTGCAGCAAGCTGCCAGAGTCTGTCTGTTCAGTGAAAGAATCTCAACCTTTTGATGCCAGCTGCGTGTGAAGAGACAGGCCCTGGCACGTGTCCACACGGGGATGTGATGGATCAGCAGGCAGAGCCAGGCTAGAGACGGATCCCCTTGCCAGGAGTGCCCCCTGTCCAGAGGGCTGTTAGGAAAAAGACAGTCTGTCAGGTGCAAGGACTTCATCTGGAATGGATCAGCTCAAACCGGTGTTTTGAGTCAGGCTTGAAAACAAACCGGTAGCCAGTGCGTTTTAAGAGCATGCTTTCCTCTTTGCAGAGGGCCTGCAAGGCAAAGGGATGCTGAAATAGCCCATGCGGAAAGAATGAGCTCTTGCTGTCCTAATTGCATGCCCACATAGTGCTGTATGTAGCAACAAGCCAGGCTGGAAGCATCAACTGCCTTGCTAGTGGCACTGGCTGCCGCATCAAAACAGACCGGTCATGTCTTTTAGCCACTGTAGATGGAGAGTTTTTTGGAAGTGCAGGTGTAACTTGGCTGTCTTCTTGCTTTAACAATCCTTCTCCTGCTCTTTTCTCTGCCCTTTTCCTTTCTTAGGAGGGGCAGATCTTGGGTTTCTACCTCATCCCAAGTGCCTTGCAGTCTCACCATACAGAAGAGATGGAAAACCTCTCCCTCTGATTCCTCCTCCCACCTCCCCACACCCATCACACAGCTCTGTCTTTCAAGCCGTCTGGATCGCCAGGCACTGTCTGAATGCTGATTTAGCCTTTCCTAATGACACAGGAAGAGCAGCTTTTTTCTCCACTTCTACCTGCAAGTAGGCAGGGGTTGCCATCCTCTTTGAGGAAGGAAAGACTTTTGAAAAGAGTTACAACAGCAAGTGGCAAGCAAATGGTGTCAACTCGGGTCATAAATATGCCGTAAGCCTGCTTGCACGGGGGTTCGCGGGTACAGATACTCGAAAGGGAAGGGGAACAGAGGAGAGCATGGCCAAAGGCAATCGGTTCTGTAAATGGTGCAAAGAAATCTGTAAGTAGGCTTAAGATGGCATTTCAGGAATCAAGAGTTGTAACAGGGGGTCCTTCTCGTGCTCCCAGCCCAGAGGCACCTTTATTGCTGGCAAGAGAAAGAGGGTTTAGCTAGCGCGTACTTCTGCTGCCTTATTTTTCCCGCTACCCGCGCACAACCTAGAAGAAAAAGGCAAGGAAATGCCTTTCGGTAACACCGGCATGGCTAAATAAGCCTGCCATTTCCCTTCCCCTTCCCCTTCCCCTTCCCCTTCCCCTTCCCCTTCCCTTCTCTTCCCCTTCCCCTTCGCCTTCCCCTTCCCCTTCCCTCCCAATGAGTCAAATAATGATGAGACTCTTCTTTCCCTGAAATGCCAGGGCTTTTCAGCTCCAAAACCACTTTCAAGGACACAGAGCACAAAGGTTACACGTGGTAACAGGATTTTATTGTCTTTTTCTCCATCTCTTTCAGAGCAGATGCTCACAAGCATGCCCAGGCTGCGCACGTGCAGCCAGGAGCAGCCCGATGCAATCCTGGCTTGAGCTGGCAAAAACATCACTTGAAGCCGGGCAAAGGCAAGCGAGAGGCACAGCAAGTCGCAAATCCCCTACGCCGTGTGGAGAGCCGGCTGCATGATGCGTATGGTTAATCAAATCTTAAGCTTGGCCAGAAAGAGGAAAGCAGGTAAGTGACGGATGCACAAAGGCGGCGCTCTCGGGAACAAAGGGAAAAGTTGTCAGAAAGTGATTTTTCTCTCTTTTTTGGGGGAATGCGTTTTTGTCACATGACTTTTGATCTTGGCATCCAAAAAAACCTGCAAAGCATTCCCAAAGCTAGTTGATGATTCTTTTTGGCCTTGTGTTTCTAATTTCTCTTTTTGTTTCAGCCCGTGAGAAGGAAGGAGTATCGGCAATGTCACGTCTCACTTGGGATGAAAACCTCAAAGACCAGGGCTGAGCAGTCCCTGTTTCCGGAAGAGCAAAAACGTGAAGAACGACCCCCAGGACCGACCACACGCAAAAGAGGAGGAGGAGGCGGAGGAGGTGCGTGGTACTTTCCAAACTTCTGACACTTGTCGATGCCAAGCCTAGTTTTTGCCCTCCCAAACATGCTGCGCTGCGCTTCTTGGCCAGCGATGGGCAAGAGAGCCAGAGAGAGCCAGGGCACGAGTGGTGCCTTGGAGGTGCCAGAGCAGCAGGCAAGAAGCGAGCCGAAAGGGCCCAGAGGAGCCCTGACAAGGGGCTGTGCTCCATGGAGCACAAGGGGACAAGAAGCAAGCGCCGGGGGCCACCCTTGGGGCCCACCCTGGCGGTCTGAAAAGCTTCCTGCCCCGGGCTGCGGGGCACGAGGGCTCAGCACTCCTGTGCTGCTGAGCATGTGCAAAGCTGCTGGCCTGATTCTTTGCATGGAATGTAGTTGAAATCTTGGGCGGCCATGCTGTATCATGTGCCCAAAGGGCATGTCCTTGCCTGCTTGGTGGTCTGAGTGCTTCAGCATTCTGGAAAGGCCTGTGTGTGGCTCTGTCTACATCTTCCTTGAGAGTATTTTTACTGGTAGGGTGTATTTGGGCTGACCAGAAGATTTAGAACGCGGTCTGCGCTTCCTGAGCACAGCGTGCACGGGAGCACGAGCTCCCGAGCAGGCGCCTAGGCAAAATGGCCCAGAGCAGCCCTGTCAAGGGGCCGTGCTCAGGGCTGCAGAGGAAGGCAAAAAACCCCCGGGGAGAGTTGCTAGCCCACCTTGGGGGAAAAAAAGCCTTCCTCCCCCCAGCTGCAGGGCACGAGAGGCCGTCTCGGTGGTGCATGAGCAGCAGGCAGTAGCCTAGCCGAAAGGGAGCGGAGGAGCCCTGACAAGCGGTGGTGCTCAGTGCTGCAGAGGAAGGCAAAAAACCCCCGGGGAGCCGTGCCAATCTTCCCCGGGGGAAAATTCCTTCCTGACCCCAGAGCTGGCGATCGGCTATTCCCTGAGCACGTGAGCAAGACCTGCCTCCTCGTCCCACAGGCCTGTCATGCCTCCCAGGAGATGCCCAAGCCCTATTCTCCCTCAACCTGGAGCCATCTCAGGGGCTTCTGAGAGTGGCCACATGCCCCCGGCCTGATGGACCTTGGGGGCAAGAATCCTTCCCGCGCCTGGCAGGACACCAGTGGGTGCTCCAAAGCGCTGGGACCCCTTGCAACATCTCTGCGTGCCATTGCTTACGAATGCTGCTGCTGCCCCTGGCTCTGCAGGGGATGAGGACAGAGAGCTCGGCAGTGCTCCTCCAGTGCTCCTGCACAAGGCGTGCCCTTGCTCTTGCCACTGGGCTTGGTGCTCCTTCTCATCTCGTGAGGAGCTGGCGTGCGGTGTTCCCTGAGGGCTGCAGCAGGATTTCCATGCATCAGCTGGGCTTGGAACGTGGCCCTGCCAGGATGTTGCCTTGCAGGGAAGAACCTCCAGCAGCCTTGTCAGGCCTCCAGACCTCCTCCCTCCAAGTCACCCCACCGGCTCCTCAAAGACTTCTTCTCGGATGTCTTCGGGCTGCCTGCCAGGCAGACTGGCCACGGGACATGGGAGGATGCCCCTTTTATCCTGCCGCGGGGCATTGTGACTGCTGCGTTGCCGGGTGGTGGCACTGTGACACGGGGGTGACGGGGTCCCCCGTGTGCAGCCCTGCCCACCACCCCTGCGCCCAGCATCCTTCCTGGAATCATGGAATCCTTGAGCTTGGAAAAGACCTTGAAGATCATCGAGTCCATCCATTAAGCTAACACCGCCAAGTCCACCGCTAAACCGTGTCCCTAAGCACCACAAGCACAGGTCTTGGAAAGACCTCCAGGGGTGGTGCCTCAACCACTTCCCTGGGCAGCCGCTTCCAATGCTTGGCAAGCCTTTTGGTGCAGAAATGTTTCCTAACAAGCAATCTAAAGCTCCTCTGGCGCAACTTGAAGCCGTTTCCTCTTGTCCTATCGCCCGTTTCTTGGGAGAAGAGAGCGACACCCACCTCGCTACAAGCTCCTTTCAGGGAGTTGTAGAGAGCGGGGAGGTCTCCCCTGAGCCTCCTTTCCTCCAGGCTAAACAACTCCAGTTCCCTCCGGTGTCCTCGTAAGGCTTGTGCTCTGGACCCTTCAGCAGCTTCGTTGCTCTTCTAAAGGGAGGCCTGCTCTTCAGAGGAAGGCCGCTGGGGTGCTGGCCCTGAGGCAGTCCCCATGCCCAGGAGGCGCAGGGGGCTGTCCCTGCCCTTGGTGGCCATGCAGTGGGCAGAGCTGAAAGCACCTGGGAATGGCGGTGGCATGAAGTGACTGAGGAGGTGACTGAGATGCAAAGGAACATCTTTTTCCTTCTTTTCCATGAATAAAGGCAAAGATGGAAAACAATCCTCTAGCACATGCTTGGTAACGAATGGGTGTGCCAAAGTGGTGCAAGGAGTGCAGCAAGCTGCCAGAGTCTGTCTGTTCAGTGAAAGAATCTCAACCTTTTGATGCCAGCTGCGTGTGAAGAGACAGGCCCTGGCACGTGTCCACACGGGGATGTGATGGATCAGCAGGCAGAGCCAGGCTAGAGACGGATCCCCTTGCCAGGAGTGCCCCCTGTCCAGAGGGCTGTTAGGAAGAAGACAGTCTGTCAGGGGCAAGGACTTCATCTGGAATGGATCAGCTCAAACCGGTGTTTTGAGTCAGGCTTGAAAACAAACCGGTAGCCAGTGCGTTTTAAGAGCATGCTTTCCTCTTTGCAGAGGGCCTGCAAGGCAAAGGGATGCTGAAATAGCCCATGCGGAAAGAATGAGCTCTTGCTGTCCTAATTGCATGCCCACATAGTGCTGTATGTAGCCACAAGCCAGGCTGGAAGTATCAACTGCCTTGCTAGTGGCACTGGCTGCCGCATCAAAACAGACCGGTCATGTCTTTTAGCCACTGTAGATGGAGAGTTTTTTGGAAGTGCAGGTGTAACTTGGCTGTCTTCTTGCTTTAACAATCCTTCTCCTGCTCTTTTCTCTGCCCTTTTCCTTTCTTAGGAGGGGCAGATCTTGGGTTTCTACCTCATCCCAAGTGCCTTGCAGTCTCACCATACAGAAGAGATGGAAAACCTCTCCCTCTGATTCCTCCTCCCACCTCCCCACACCCATCACACAGCTCTGTCTTTCAAGCCGTCTGGATCGCCAGGCACTGTCTGAATGCTGATTTAGCCTTTCCTAATGACACAGGAAGAGCAGCTTTTTTCTCCACTTCTGCCTGCAAGTAGGCAGGGGTTGCCATCCTCTTTGAGGAAGGAAAGACTTTTGAAAAGAGTTACAACAGCAAGTGGCAAGCAAATGGTGTCAACTCAGGTCATAAATATGCCGTAAGCCTGCTTGCACGGGGGTTCGCGGGTACAGATACTCGAAAGGGAAGGGGAACAGAGGAGAGCATGGCCAAAGGCAATCGGTTCTGTAAATGGTGCAAAGAAATCTGTAAGTAGGCTTAAGATGGCATTTCAGGAATCAAGAGTTGTAACAGGGGGTCCTTCTCGTGCTCCCAGCCCAGAGGCACCTTTATTGCTGGCAAGAGAAAGAGGGTTTAGCTAGCGCATACTTCTGCTGCCTTGTTTTTCCCGCTACCCGCGCACAAACTAGAAGAAAAAGGCAAGGAAATGCCTTTCGGTAACACCGGCATGGCTAAAATAATCTTCCCATTTCAGCCCCGAACTCAAGTCTTTGACAGGAATCTCCCTGAAGCAGAGAAAGGAGGCAAACTTTCTGATTATATCATACCCGTGCATACAAATGTAGAAATCTCAGGGGTAGCATTTTATTACTGACAATCCGTACACTCCTTTGCACGTAGAAAGTGCTTTTTACGCAGGCGTCTCAAAGGATTTTTATAAGTTCAGGGAGCTTCCTCACACCACTCCTACACAGCGCTGGAATGGTCATTCCTGGTTTACGGGGAGAAAGCTGAAGCACAGCAATTTGTTCCAGCTGACACAGTTGACAACTGACAGATTGAAGTGTCTGAGTAAAGATTCTCCACTTTGTTTTGGGTTTGGTTTGTGCCGACAGCATGAGAAACTCCCTAGCTATTGCCTTACATAGTCTTGGGCGAGTAGTTAATCTGCCGGCATGGTAATTCCTTGATGAGAAAACTGAAAAAGATTAAAAAGTCCAATCCCATCAATGAACTAATTTATTCATTATCAGAGTGTGTTTTGAAGGCAAAACCATTGTAATAACTGTATAGGAACATAGGTAAATCTAGTCTATTGCATATGGAACTAACAAGTGTTGGAAATAGGCACATTATAAACAGATATATGATTTAATTTCTGCCAACTTTACAAAAAAAGTTGTAGAACTTATTTTTTTTTATGGCTGCTGTGAAAAGATACTGCAAAAATCTGTGTTAATAATCACCTATAAACAAAGCCCATTAAAATTGATCTGTAAAGCTATGATATGAGTAAGACTGATCTTTTCATGTTTTTTAGAATGCTTCACACAGCATAAACTCTTTATTCTTGAGTCCACATACATGCTGCTGTTGCTGGGAAAATAACATATTTATTTCATTGTTGTATCATCCATCTGTTTTTAAAGATAAGTATCACTGTGATTTCTGTTTGCTGCTTCAGTTTTGGTTGTTTGCTTTATGGAGCGCAAGCAAAACCAAACTTAGGAGTGTCCGGGTTTCAGTTTTATTAAGCACTAACTATAATGTATGCATCTGTCCAACACTAGAATATTATAAACAAAGATCTTAACAATTTCAGGTTCTGTCATATAAGAGCTATTAATCCATATTGAAAAGCTAAAAAGAAATTCTCGTCTGAGCCAAGAATTCGCTGTGGCTTCCCTAAGAAGTGACACCAACAGGTCACTGGTGAGGCCACACCTGGAGCCCCGTGTCCAGTTCTGGGCTCCCCAGTACAAAAAAGAGATGGAGCTACTGGAGAGAGTCTGGCAGAGGGCCACGAAACACTTTGTCCCTGTGAGGGTGACCGAGCACCGGCACAGGTTGCCCAGGGAGGTTGTGGAGTCTCCATCCTTGGAGAAATGCAGAACCGTCTGGACACAGACCTGGGCAACCGGCTCTGGGTGGCCCTTCTTGAGCAGGGGCTTTTACCAGATGTACCCCAGACGCCCCTGCCGCCCTCAGCCATGCTGTGATTATGTGATCTGAGTGTCCCCTCCGTTACACCAGAGCGGTATCGGAGTGTTAGGCTACAGAATCAGAGGTACTGGGGTTCAGCAGGATTACTGCAGTAACATGAACCAGAACAGATCAAATGCGTAACATGTCAACATGTCATGCAGTGACGCTGAATGCAAAAATCTCAGTGCAGAATAGGGCTCTTAAACAAAACTGGTTTACCAATTACAAAGCTCATCAATGCATACCCACTGCCTTTTTTATTATCATTTTAAGAGGTTCTCATGCATTTTGCTCACCTCCATCCAACTGCCAGAACCTCTGTCCCCAGGAGACTCACTCACTCGTTCATTCATATTTGAACAGCGAGAGAAGCAAAGAATCCCAAAAGCTGAGCAACTCTTTTATTTCCTGACGGCTTCAAGAAAAAGCAACCAACAAAAAACCCCCGAAAACCAGATGTTGCAAAAAACCCCCTCACACAGCTTCCCACCTGCTTGCTCCCGCCTCCGCCCGTCCCCGTTTCCATCGGGGTGAAGGAAGAGCGGAGCGAAACCGGCCCAGCCCGTCGCGGCCGCAAGCCGAGGCCCGGCAGCCCTGCCCTCCACGCCCGGCGGCAGGCCCTGGGGCTGCAGGCCGCCCCGGGGAAGCGGGCGGAGAAGGACGGCACCCCACAGCCCCACCGATCAACCCCGAGCACCCGCCGCGCCGCGCCGCGCCGCTCCGCGCTGACAGGACGCCGAGCTGACTGGGGGCGGGAGGGGGGCAGGTGCGCATGCGCAGACGGTGGAGCCGCGGGGAGGGGGACGACCGAGCGCGAGCTCTCGAGGCGGCGGGGGCAACGGCGGTTGCCCCGGGAAACGGCCGCCGCCGCCCGCCGAGAGGGAGGGGCGCGGGGGATGCGGCTGCGCAACGCCCGGGGGCGGGCGGTGCGAGTCACGTGGCGAGTCGCCGCCAATCGGAGCGCAGCGAGGGCACCCGCGAGGCTTGGTTCTCTATGGCAACCGCCAGCCCGTAGTCAGCCGCCGGGCCCAGCCGCCCTCCGAGCGCCGGCGAAGCGGCCCCCGTGGTGAGCAGCGGAGCTGCCTCCGGCCGTCAGTTCTTCGGGGCGGAGGATGGCGTCGCCGCCTGCCCGGCCTCGCTCCCCAGCGCGGGGCAGAGCCCCGCCGAGCAGCGCCGTAGCCGTAGGAGGCTCTTCGCGTCGGCCGGCCGGCCCGGAGGCTGGGCAGGGAGGCGGCCCGGTCGAGTGCTGCCGGGGAGAGGCGGCCCGTCGTCATTGGGGGGCCGCTCAGGGGGGCTGCTGCTGCTGCTGCCGCCTGCCGTCCTGGGCACCCGCGGCGCCCCGTTGGACCCTGCGGAGACTAGTGGGGCTCGGGGCTTTTGCAGGCTCCGATGCCCCGCTTGCTGAACTGCGCTTGGAGATCACGAGTGGCTTTGGCCTGCGCTTATATATTGCTGGATTACTTTACTGTCCTTTTGTAGCTGCTCTCTGGATTGTGACCTTTCAGCACTGCTGTTGGCATGTGTCTGCCTTTCTATGTGTAATGAATGGAAACTTTTCACCTAAAGAAAACCGAGCAACAGCAAAGAGAACATTAATTCACCTTTTCATGGGATCTCTCATTTGAAAGCAGTGGGACTCTGTGAGACACATCGGACTTGCAACCACGTTGTGAGAGCTTGTTTTATTTACTGCTGTTGCTGCTGCCTAGACTGCCTTTAATTTCCAGGCAGTTGAGATCTGTGCTCATGTTTTCAGTATTGCTCATGCAGGTATCGCAGTATTGCATTTTAACTGGAGCTACCCCGCGCAGCTGGACTAATAGGGACACAGTGATCAGATTAACTGCTTTTCAATAAAAAGAGGGTTTAGCTAGTGCATACTTCTGCTGCCTTTTTTTTCCCGCTACCCGTGCACAAACTAGAAGAAAAAGGCAAGGAAATGCCTTTCGGTAACACCGGCATGGCTAAATAAGCCTGCCATTTCCCTTCCCCTTCCCCTTTCCCTTCCTCTTCCCCTCCCTTCCACTTCCCTTGCCTTCCCTTCCTCTTTCTCTTCCCCTTCCCCTTCCCTTTCCCCTTCCCTTCTCTTCCCCTTCCCCTTCCCCTTCCCTCCCAATGAGTCAAATAATGATGAGACTCTTCTTTCCCTGAAATGCCAGGGCTTTTCAGCTCCAAAACCACTTTCAAGGACAGAGAGCACAAAGGTTACACGTGGTAACAGGATTTTATTGTCTTTTTCTCCATCTCTTTCAGAGCAGATGCTCACAAGCATGCCCAGGCTGCGCACGTGCAGCCAGGAGCAGCCCGATGCAATCCTGGCTTGAGCTGGCAAAAACATCACTTGAAGCCGGGCAAAGGCAAGCGAGAGGCACAGCAAGTCGCAAATCCCCTACGCCGTGTGGAGAGCCGGCTGCATGATGCGTATGGTTAATCAAATCTTAAGCTTGGCCAGAAAGAGGAAAGCAGGTAAGTGACGGATGCACAAAGGCGGCGCTCTCGGGAACAAAGGGAAAAGTTGTCAGAAAGTGATTTTTCTCTCTTTTTTGGGGGAATGCATTTTTGTCACGTGACTTTTGATCTTGGCATCCAAAAAAACCTGCAAAGCATTCCCAAAGCTAGTTGATGATTCTTTTTGGCCTTGTGTTTCTAATTTCTCTTTTTGTTTCAGCCCGTGAGAAGGAAGGACTATCAGCAATGTCACGTCTCACTTGGGATGAAAACCTCAAAGACCAGGGCTGAGCAGTCCCTGTTTCTGGAAGAGCAAAAACGTGAAGAACGACCACCAGGACCGACCACACGCAAAAGAGGAGGAGGAGGCGGAGGAGGTGCGTGGTACTTTCCAAACTTCTGACACTTGTCGATGCCAAGCCTAGTTTTTGCCCTCCCAAACATGCTGCGCTGCGCTTCTTGGCCAGCGATGGGCAAGAGAGCCAGAGAGAGCCAGGGCACGAGTGGTGCCTTGGAGGTGCCAGAGCAGCAGGCAAGAAGCGAGCCGAAAGGGCCCAGAGGAGTCCTGACAAGGGGCTGTGCTCCATGGAGCACAAGGGGACAAGAAGCAAGCGCCGGGGGCCACCCTTGGGGCCCACCCTGGCGGTCTGAAAAGCTTCCTGCCCCGGGCTGCGGGGCACGAGGGCTCAGCACTCCTGTGCTGCTGAGCATGTGCAAAGCTGCTGGCCTGATTCTTTGCATGGAATGTAGTTGAAATCTTGGGCGGCCATGCTGTATCATGTGCCCAAAGGGGATGTCCTTGCCTGCTTGGTGGTCTGAGTGCTTCAGCATTCTGGAAAGGCCTGTGTGTGGCTCTGTCTGCATCTTCCTTGAGAGTATTTTTACTGGTAGGGTGTATTTGGGCTGACCAGAAGATTTAGAACGCGGTCTGCGCTTCCTGAGCACAGCGTGCACGGGAGCACGAGCTCCCGAGCAGGCGCCTAGGCAAAATGGCCCAGAGCAGCCCTGTCAAGGGGCCGTGCTCAGGGCTGCAGAGGAAGGCAAAAAACCCCCGGGGAGAGTTGCTAGCCCACCTTGGGGGAAAAAAAGCCTTCCTCCCCCCAGCTGCAGGGCACGAGAGGCCGTCTCGGTGGTGCATGAGCAGCAGGCAGTAGCCTAGCCGAAAGGGAGCGGAGGAGCCCTGACAAGCGGTGGTGCTCAGTGCTGCAGAGGAAGGCAAAAAACCCCCGGGGAGCCGTGCCAATCTTCCCCGGGGGAAAATTCCTTCCTGACCCCAGAGCTGGCGATCGGCTATTCCCTGAGCACGTGAGCAAGACCTGCCTCCTCGTCCCACAGGCCTGTCATGCCTCCCAGGAGATGCCCAAGCCCTATTCTCCCTCAACCTGGAGCCATCTCAGGGGCTTCTGAGAGTGGCCACATGCCCCCGGCCTGATGGACCTTGGGGGCAAGAATCCTTCCCGCGCCTGGCAGGACACCAGTGGGTGCTCCAAAGCGCTGGGACCCCTTGCAACATCTCTGCCTGCCATTCTTACGAATGCTGCTGCTGCCCCTGGCTCTGCAGGGGATGAGGACAGAGAGCTCGGCAGTGCTCCTCCAGTGCTCCTGCACAAGGCGTGCCCTTGGTCTTGCCACGGGGCTTGGTGCTCCTTCTCATCTCGTGAGGAGCTGGCGTGCGGTGTTCCCTGAGGGCTGCAGCAGGATTTCCATGCATCAGCTGGGCTTTGAACGTGGCCCTGCCAGCATGTTGCCTTGCAGGGAAGAACCTCCAGCAGCCTTGTCAGGCCTCCAGACCTCCTCCCTCCAAGTCACCCCACCGGCTCCTCAAAGACTTCTTCTCGGATGTCTTCGGGCTGCCTGCCAGGCAGACTGGCCACGGGACATGGGAGGATGCCCCTTTTATCCTGCCGCGGGGCATTGTGACTGCTGCGTTGCCGGGTGGTGGCACTGTGACACGGGGGTGACGGGGTCCCCCGTGTGCAGCCCTGCCCACCACCCCTGCGCCCAGCATCCTTCCTGGAATCATGGAATCCTTGAGCTTGGAAAAGACCTTGAAGATCATCGAGTCCATCCATTAAGCTAACACCGCCAAGTCCACCGCTAAACCGTGTCCCTAAGCACCACAAGCACAGGTCTTGGAAAGACCTCCAGGGGTGGTGCCTCAACCACTTCCCTGGGCAGCCGCTTCCAATGCTTGGCAAGCCTTTTGGTGCAGAAATGTTTCCTAACAAGCAATCTAAAGCTCCTCTGGCGCAACTTGAAGCCGTTTCCTCTTGTCCTATCGCCCGTTTCTTGGGAGAAGAGAGCGACACCCACCTCGCTACAAGCTCCTTTCAGGGAGTTGTAGAGAGCGGGGAGGTCTCCCCTGAGCCTCCTTTCCTCCAGGCTAAACAACTCCAGTTCCCTCCGGTGTCCTCGTAAGGCTTGTGCTCTGGACCCTTCAGCAGCTTCGTTGCTCTTCTAAAGGGAGGCCTGCTCTTCAGAGGAAGGCCGCTGGGGTGCTGGCCCTGAGGCAGTCCCCATGCCCAGGAGGCGCAGGGGGCTGTCCCTGCCCTTGGTGGCCATGCACTGGGCAGAGCTGAAAGCACCTGGGAATGGCGGTGGCATGAAGTGACTGAGGAGGTGACTGAGATGCAAAGGAACATCTTTTTCCTTCTTTTCCATGAATAAAGGCAAAGATGGAAAACAATCCTCTAGCACATGCTTGGTAATGAATGGGTGTGCCAAAGTGGTGCAAGGAGTGCAGCAAGCTGCCAGAGTCTGTCTGTTCAGTGAAAGAATCTCAACCTTTTGATGCCAGCTGCGTGTGAAGAGACAGGCCCTGGCACGTGTCCGCACGGGGATGTGATGGATCAGCAGGCAGAGCCAGGCTAGAGACGGATCCCCTTGCCAGGAGTGCCCCCTGTCCAGAGGGCTGTTAGGAAAAAGACAGTCTGTCAGGGGCAAGGACTTCATCTGGAATGGATCAGCTCAAACCTGTGTTTTGAGTCAGGCTTGAAAACAAACCGGTAGCCAGTGCGTTTTAAGAGCATGCTTTCCTCTTTGCAGAGGGCCTGCAAGGCAAAGGGATGCTGAAATAGCCCATGCGGAAAGAATGAGCTCTTGCTGTCCTAATTGCATGCCCACATAGTGCTGTATGTAGCCACAAGCCAGGCTGGAAGTATCAACTGCCTTGCTAGTGGCACTGGCTGCCGCATCAAAACAGACCGGTCATGTCTTTTAGCCACTGTAGATGGAGAGTTTTTTGGAAGTGCAGGTGTAACTTGGCTGTCTTCTTGCTTTAACAATCCTTCTCCTGCTCTTTTCTTTGCCCCTTTCCTTTCTTAGGAGGGGCAGATCTTGGGTTTCTACCTCATCCCAAGTGCCTTGCAGTCTCACCATACAGAAGAGATGGAAAACCTCTCCCTCTGATTCCTCCTCCCACCTCCCCACACCCATCACACAGCTCTGTCTTTCAAGCCGTCTGGATCGCCAGGCACTGTCTGAATGCTGATTTAGCCTTTCCTAATGACACAGGAAGAGCAGCTTTTTTCTCCACTTCTACCTGCAAGTAGGCAGGGGTTGCCATCCTCTTTGAGGAAGGAAAGACTTTTGAAAAGAGTTACAACAGCAAGTTGCAAGCAAATGGTGTCAACTCAGGTCATAAATATGCCTTAAGCCTGCTTGCACGGGGGTTCGCGGGTACAGATACTCGAAAGGGAAGGGGAACAGAGGAGAGCATGGCCAAAGGCAATCGGTTCTGTAAATGGTGCAAAGAAATCTGTAAGTAGGCTTAAGATGGCATTTCAGGAATGAAGAGTTGTAACAGGGGGTCCTTCTCGTGCTCCCAGCCCAGAGGCACCTTTATTGCTGGCAAGAGAAAGAGGGTTTAGCTAGCGCGTACTTCTGCTGCCTTATTTTTCCCGCTACCCGCGCACAAACTAGAAGAAAAAGGCAAGGAAATGCCTTTCGGTAACACCGGCATGGCTAAATAAGCCTGCCATTTCCTTTCCCCTTCCCCTTCCCCTTCCCTTCTCTTCCCCCTCCACTTCCCCTTCCCTCCCAAAGAGTCAAATAATGATGAGACTCTTCTTTCCCTGAAATGCCAGGGCTTTTCAGCTCCAAAACCACTTTCAAGGACACAGAGCACAAAGGTTACACGTGGTAACAGGATTTTATTGTCTTTTTCTCCATCTCTTTCAGAGCAGATGCTCACAAGCATGCCCAGGCTGCGCACGTGCAGCCAGGAGCAGCCTGATGCAATCCTGGCTTGAGCTGGCAAAAACATCACTTGAAGCCGGGCAAAGGCAAGCGAGAGGCACAGCAAGTCGCAAATCCCCTACGCCGTGTGGAGAGCCGGCTGCATGATGCGTATGGTTAATCAAATCTTAAGCTTGGCCAGAAAGAGGAAAGCAGGTAAGTGACGGATGCACAAAGGCGGCGCTCTCGGGAACAAAGGGAAAAGTTGTCAGAAAGTGATTTTTCTCTCTTTTTTGGGGGAATGCATTTTTGTCACGTGACTTTTGATCTTGGCATCCAAAAAAACCTGCAAAGCATTCCCAAAGCTAGTTGATGATTCTTTTTGGCCTTGTGTTTCTAATTTCTCTTTTTGTTTCAGCCCGTGAGAAGGAAGGACTATCAGCAATGTCACGTCTCACTTGGGATGAAAACCTCAAAGACCAGGGCTGAGCAGTCCCTGTTTCCGGAAGAGCAAAAACGTGAAGAACGACCCCCAGGACCGACCACACGCAAAAGAGGAGGAGGAGGCGGAGGAGGTGCGTGGTACTTTCCAAACTTCTGACACTTGTCGATGCCAAGCCTAGTTTTTGCCCTCCCAAACATGCTGCGCTGCGCTTCTTGGCCAGCGATGGGCAAGAGAGCCAGAGAGAGCCAGGGCACGAGTGGTGCCTTGGAGGTGCCAGAGCAGCAGGCAAGAAGCGAGCCGAAAGGGCCCAGAGGAGTCCTGACAAGGGGCTGTGCTCCATGGAGCACAAGGGGACAAGAAGCAAGCGCCGGGGGCCACCCTTGGGGCCCACCCTGGCGGTCTGAAAAGCTTCCTGCCCCGGGCTGCGGGGCACGAGGGCTCAGCACTCCTGTGCTGCTGAGCATGTGCAAAGCTGCTGGCCTGATTCTTTGCATGGAATGTAGTTGAAATCTTGGGCGGCCATGCTGTATCATGTGCCCAAAGGGGATGTCCTTGCCTGCTTGGTGGTCTGAGTGCTTCAGCATTCTGGAAAGGCCTGTGTGTGGCTCTGTCTGCATCTTCCTTGAGAGTATTTTTACTGGTAGGGTGTATTTGGGCTGACCAGAAGATTTAGAACGCGGTCTGCGCTTCCTGAGCACAGCGTGCACGGGAGCACGAGCTCCCGAGCAGGCGCCTAGGCAAAATGGCCCAGAGCAGCCCTGTCAAGGGGCCGTGCTCAGGGCTGCAGAGGAAGGCAAAAAACCCCCGGGGAGAGTTGCTAGCCCACCTTGGGGGAAAAAAAGCCTTCCTCCCCCCAGCTGCAGGGCACGAGAGGCCGTCTCGGTGGTGCATGAGCAGCAGGCAGTAGCCTAGCCGAAAGGGAGCGGAGGAGCCCTGACAAGCGGTGGTGCTCAGTGCTGCAGAGGAAGGCAAAAAACCCCCGGGGAGCCGTGCCAATCTTCCCCGGGGGAAAATTCCTTCCTGACCCCAGAGCTGGCGATCGGCTATTCCCTGAGCACGTGAGCAAGACCTGCCTCCTCGTCCCACAGGCCTGTCATGCCTCCCAGGAGATGCCCAAGCCCTATTCTCCCTCAACCTGGAGCCATCTCAGGGGCTTCTGAGAGTGGCCACATGCCCCCGGCCTGATGGACCTTGGGGGCAAGAATCCTTCCCGCGCCTGGCAGGACACCAGTGGGTGCTCCAAAGCGCTGGGACCCCTTGCAACATCTCTGCCTGCCATTCTTACGAATGCTGCTGCTGCCCCTGGCTCTGCAGGGGATGAGGACAGAGAGCTCGGCAGTGCTCCTCCAGTGCTCCTGCACAAGGCGTGCCCTTGGTCTTGCCACGGGGCTTGGTGCTCCTTCTCATCTCGTGAGGAGCTGGCGTGCGGTGTTCCCTGAGGGCTGCAGCAGGATTTCCATGCGTCAGCTGGGCTTGGAACGTGGCCCTGCCAGCATGTTGCCTTGCAGGGAAGAACCTCCAGCAGCCTTGTCAGGCCTCCAGACCTCCTCCCTCCAAGTCACCCCACCGGCTCCTCAAAGACTTCTTCTCGGATGTCTTCGGGCTGCCTGCCAGGCAGACTGGCCACGGGACATGGGAGGATGCCCCTTTTATCCTGCCGCGGGGCATTGTGACTGCTGCATTGCCGGGTGGTGGCACTGTGACACGGGGGTGACGGGGTCCCCCGTGTGCAGCCCTGCCCACCACCCCTGCGCCCAGCATCCTTCCTGGAATCATGGAATCCTTGAGCTTGGAAAAGACCTTGAAGATCATCGAGTCCATCCATTAAGCTAACACCGCCAAGTCCACCGCTAAACCGTGTCCCTAAGCACCACAAGCACAGGTCTTGGAAAGACCTCCAGGGGTGGTGCCTCAACCACTTCCCTGGGCAGCCGCTTCCAATGCTTGGCAAGCCTTTTGGTGCAGAAATGTTTCCTAACAAGCAATCTAAAGCTCCTCTGGCGCAACTTGAAGCCGTTTCCTCTTGTCCTATCGCCCGTTTCTTGGGAGAAGAGAGCGACACCCACCTCGCTACAAGCTCCTTTCAGGGAGTTGTAGAGAGCGGGGAGGTCTCCCCTGAGCCTCCTTTCCTCCAGGCTAAACAACTCCAGTTCCCTCCGGTGTCCTCGTAAGGCTTGTGCTCTGGACCCTTCAGCAGCTTCGTTGCTCTTCTAAAGGGAGGCCTGCTCTTCAGAGGAAGGCCGCTGGGGTGCTGGCCCTGAGGCAGTCCCCATGCCCAGGAGGCGCAGGGGGCTGTCCCTGCCCTTGGTGGCCATGCAGTGGGCAGAGCTGAAAGCACCTGGGAATGGCGGTGGCATGAAGTGACTGAGGAGGTGACTGAGATGCAAAGGAACATCTTTTTCCTTCTTTTCCATGAATAAAGGCAAAGATGGAAAACAATCCTCTAGCACATGCTTGGTAATGAATGGGTGTGCCAAAGTGGTGCAAGGAGTGCAGCAAGCTGCCAGAGTCTGTCTGTTCAGTGAAAGAATCTCAACCTTTTGATGCCAGCTGCGTGTGAAGAGACAGGCCCTGGCACGTGTCCACACGGGGATGTGATGGATCAGCAGGCAGAGCCAGGCTAGAGACGGATCCCCTTGCCAGGAGTGCCCCCTGTCCAGAGGGCTGTTAGGAAAAAGACAGTCTGTCAGGGGCAAGGACTTCATCTGGAATGGATCAGCTCAAACCTGTGTTTTGAGTCAGGCTTGAAAACAAACCGGTAGCCAGTGCATTTTAAGAGCATGCTTTCCTCTTTGCAGAGGGCCTGCAAGGCAAAGGGATGCTGAAATAGCCCATGCGGAAAGAATGAGCTCTTGCTGTCCTAATTGCATGCCCACATAGTGCTGTATGTAGCCACAAGCCAGGCTGGAAGTATCAACTGCCTTGCTAGTGGCACTGGCTGCCGCATCAAAACAGACCGGTCATGTCTTTTAGCCACTGTAGATGGAGAGTTTTTTGGAAGTGCTGGTGTAACTTGGCTGTCTTCTTGCTTTAACAATCCTTCTCCTGCTCTTTTCTTTGCCCCTTTCCTTTCTTAGGAGGGGCAGATCTTGGGTTTCTACCTCATCCCAAGTGCCTTGCAGTCTCACCATACAGAAGAGATGGAAAACCTCTCCCTCTGATTCCTCCTCCCACCTCCCCACACCCATCACACAGCTCTGTCTTTCAAGCCGTCTGGATCGCCAGGCACTGTCTGAATGCTGATTTAGCCTTTCCTAATGACACAGGAAGAGCAGCTTTTTTCTCCACTTCTACCTGCAAGTAGGCAGGGGTTGCCATCCTCTTTGAGGAAGGAAAGACTTTTGAAAAGAGTTACAACAGCAAGTTGCAAGCAAATGGTGTCAACTCAGGTCATAAATATGCCTTAAGCCTGCTTGCACGGGGGTTCGCGGGTACAGATACTCGAAAGGGAAGGGGAACAGAGGAGAGCATGGCCAAAGGCAATCGGTTCTGTAAATGGTGCAAAGAAATCTGTAAGTAGGCTTAAGATGGCATTTCAGGAATCAAGAGTTGTAACAGGGGGTCCTTCTCGTGCTCCCAGCCCAGAGGCACCTTTATTGCTGGCAAGAGAAAGAGGGTTTAGCTAGCGCGTACTTCTGCTGCCTTATTTTTCCCGCTACCCGCGCACAAACTAGAAGAAAAAGGCAAGGAAATGCCTTTCGGTAACACCGGCATGGCTAAATAAGCCTGCCATTTCCTTTCCCCTTCCCCTTCCCCTTCCCTTCTCTTCCCCCTCCACTTCCCCTTCCCTCCCAAAGAGTCAAATAATGATGAGACTCTTCTTTCCCTGAAATGCCAGGGCTTTTCAGCTCCAAAACCACTTTCAAGGACACAGAGCACAAAGGTTACACGTGGTAACAGGATTTTATTGTCTTTTTCTCCATCTCTTTCAGAGCAGATGCTCACAAGCATGCCCAGGCTGCGCACGTGCAGCCAGGAGCAGCCCGATGCAATCCTGGCTTGAGCTGGCAAAAACATCACTTGAAGCCGGGCAAAGGCAAGCGAGAGGCACAGCAAGTCGCAAATCCCCTACGCCGTGTGGAGAGCCGGCTGCATGATGCGTATGGTTAATCAAATCTTAAGCTTGGCCAGAAAGAGGAAAGCAGGTAAGTGACGGATGCACAAAGGCGGCGCTCTCGGGAACAAAGGGAAAAGTTGTCAGAAAGTGATTTTTCTCTCTTTTTTGGGGGAATGCATTTTTGTCACGTGACTTTTGATCTTGGCATCCAAAAAAACCTGCAAAGCATTCCCAAAGCTAGTTGATGATTCTTTTTGGCCTTGTGTTTCTAATTTCTCTTTTTGTTTCAGCCCGTGAGAAGGAAGGACTATCAGCAATGTCACGTCTCACTTGGGATGAAAACCTCAAAGACCAGGGCTGAGCAGTCCCTGTTTCCGGAAGAGCAAAAACGTGAAGAATGACCCCCAGGACCGACCACACGCAAAAGAGGAGGAGGAGGCGGAGGAGGTGCGTGGTACTTTCCAAACTTCTGACACTTGTCGATGCCAAGCCTAGTTTTTGCCCTCCCAAACATGCTGCGCTGCGCTTCTTGGCCAGCGATGGGCAAGAGAGCCAGAGAGAGCCAGGGCACGAGTGGTGCCTTGGAGGTGCCAGAGCAGCAGGCAAGAAGCGAGCCGAAAGGGCCCAGAGGAGTCCTGACAAGGGGCTGTGCTCCATGGAGCACAAGGGGACAAGAAGCAAGCGCCGGGGGCCACCCTTGGGGCCCACCCTGGCGGTCTGAAAAGCTTCCTGCCCCGGGCTGCGGGGCACGAGGGCTCAGCACTCCTGTGCTGCTGAGCATGTGCAAAGCTGCTGGCCTGATTCTTTGCATGGAATGTAGTTGAAATCTTGGGCGGCCATGCTGTATCATGTGCCCAAAGGGGATGTCCTTGCCTGCTTGGTGGTCTGAGTGCTTCAGCATTCTGGAAAGGCCTGTGTGTGGCTCTGTCTGCATCTTCCTTGAGAGTATTTTTACTGGTAGGGTGTATTTGGGCTGACCAGAAGATTTAGAACGCGGTCTGCGCTTCCTGAGCACAGCGTGCACGGGAGCACGAGCTCCCGAGCAGGCGCCTAGGCAAAATGGCCCAGAGCAGCCCTGTCAAGGGGCCGTGCTCAGGGCTGCAGAGGAAGGCAAAAAACCCCCGGGGAGAGTTGCTAGCCCACCTTGGGGGAAAAAAAGCCTTCCTCCCCCCAGCTGCAGGGCACGAGAGGCCGTCTCGGTGGTGCATGAGCAGCAGGCAGTAGCCTAGCCGAAAGGGAGCGGAGGAGCCCTGACAAGCGGTGGTGCTCAGTGCTGCAGAGGAAGGCAAAAAACCCCCGGGGAGCCGTGCCAATCTTCCCCGGGGGAAAATTCCTTCCTGACCCCAGAGCTGGCGATCGGCTATTCCCTGAGCACGTGAGCAAGACCTGCCTCCTCGTCCCACAGGCCTGTCATGCCTCCCAGGAGATGCCCAAGCCCTATTCTCCCTCAACCTGGAGCCATCTCAGGGGCTTCTGAGAGTGGCCACATGCCCCCGGCCTGATGGACCTTGGGGGCAAGAATCCTTCCCGCGCCTGGCAGGACACCAGTGGGTGCTCCAAAGCGCTGGGACCCCTTGCAACATCTCTGCGTGCCATTCTTACGAATGCTGCTGCTGCCCCTGGCTCTGCAGGGGATGAGGACAGAGAGCTCGGCAGTGCTCCTCCAGTGCTCCTGCACAAGGCGTGCCCTTGGTCTTGCCACGGGGCTTGGTGCTCCTTCTCATCTCGTGAGGAGCTGGCGTGCGGTGTTCCCTGAGGGCTGCAGCAGGATTTCCATGCGTCAGCTGGGCTTGGAACGTGGCCCTGCCAGGATGTTGCCTTGCAGGGAAGAACCTCCAGCAGCCTTGTCAGGCCTCCAGACTTCCTCCCTCCAAGTCACCCCACCGGCTCCTCAAAGACTTCTTCTCGGATGTCTTTGGGCTGCCTGCCAGGCAGACTGGCCACGGGACATGGGAGGATGCCCCTTTTATCCTGCCGCGGGGCATTGTGACTGCTGCGTTGCCGGGTGGTGGCACTGTGACACGGGGGTGACGGGGTCCCCCGTGTGCAGCCCTGCCCACCACCCCTGCGCCCAGCATCCTTCCTGGAATCATGGAATCCTTGAGCTTGGAAAAGACCTTGAAGATCATCGAGTCCATCCATTAAGCTAACACCGCCAAGTCCACCGCTAAACCGTGTCCCTAAGCACCACAAGCACAGGTCTTGGAAAGACCTCCAGGGGTGGTGCCTCAACCACTTCCCTGGGCAGCCGCTTCCAATGCTTGGCAAGCCTTTTGGTGCAGAAATGTTTCCTAACAAGCAATCTAAAGCTCCTCTGGCGCAACTTGAAGCCGTTTCCTCTTGTCCTATCGCCCGTTTCTTGGGAGAAGAGAGCGACACCCACCTCGCTACAAGCTCCTTTCAGGGAGTTGTAGAGAGCGGGGAGGTCTCCCCTGAGCCTCCTTTCCTCCAGGCTAAACAACTCCAGTTCCCTCCGGTGTCCTCGTAAGGCTTGTGCTCTGGACCCTTCAGCAGCTTCGTTGCTCTTCTAAAGGGAGGCCTGCTCTTCAGAGGAAGGCCGCTGGGGTGCTGGCCCTGAGGCAGTCCCCATGCCCAGGAGGCGCAGGGGGCTGTCCCTGCCCTTGGTGGCCATGCAGTGGGCAGAGCTGAAAGCACCTGGGAATGGCGGTGGCATGAAGTGACTGAGGAGGTGACTGAGATGCAAAGGAACATCTTTTTCCTTTTTTTCCATGAATAAAGGCAAAGATGGAAAACAATCCTCTAGCACATGCTTGGTAATGAATGGGTGTGCCAAAGTGGTGCAAGGAGTGCAGCAAGCTGCCAGAGTCTGTCTGTTCAGTGAAAGAATCTCAACCTTTTGATGCCAGCTGCGTGTGAAGAGACAGGCCCTGGCACGTGTCCACACGGGGATGTGATGGATCAGCAGGCAGAGCCAGGCTAGAGACGGATCCCCTTGCCAGGAGTGCCCCCTGTCCAGAGGGCTGTTAGGAAAAAGACAGTCTGTCAGGGGCAAGGACTTCATCTGGAATGGATCAGCTCAAACCGGTGTTTTGAGTCAGGCTTGAAAACAAACCGGTAGCCAGTGCGTTTTAAGAGCATGCTTTCCTCTTTGCAGAGGGCCTGCAAGGCAAAGGGATGCTGAAATAGCCCATGCGGAAAGAATGAGCTCTTGCTGTCCTAATTGCATGCCCACATAGTGCTGTATGTAGCCACAAGCCAGGCTGGAAGTATCAAATGCCTTGCTAGTGGCACTGGCTGCCGCATCAAAACAGACCGGTCATGTCTTTTAGCCACTGTAGATGGAGAGTTTTTTGGAAGTGCAGGTGTACTTGGCTGTCTTCTTGCTTTAACAATCCTTCTCCTGCTCTTTTCTTTGCCCCTTTCCTTTCTTAGGAGGGGCAGATCTTGGGTTTCTACCTCATCCCAAGTGCCTTGCAGTCTCACCATACAGAAGAGATGGAAAACCTCTCCCTCTGATTCCTCCTCCCACCTCCCCACACCCATCACACAGCTCTGTCTTTCAAGCCGTCTGGATCGCCAGGCACTGTCTGAATGCTGATTTAGCCTTTCCTAATGACACAGGAAGAGCAGCTTTTTTCTCCACTTCTACCTGCAAGTAGGCAGGGGTTGCCATCCTCTTTGAGGAAGGAAAGACTTCTGAAAAGAGTTACAACAGCAAGTTGCAAGCAAATGGTGTCGACTCAGGTCATAAATATGCCTTAAGCCTGCTTGCACGGGGGTTCGCGGGTACAGATACTCGAAAGGGAAGGGGAACAGAGGAGAGCATGGCCAAAGGCAATCGGTTCTGTAAATGGTGCAAAGAAATCTGTAAGTAGGCTTAAGATGGCATTTCAGGGATCAAGAGTTGTAACAGGGGGTCCTTCTCGTGCTCCCAGCCCAGAGGCACCTTTATTGCTGGCAAGAGAAAGAGGGTTTAGCTAGCGCGTACTTCTGCTGCCTTATTTTTCCCGCTACCCGCGCACAACCTAGAAGAAAAAGGCAAGGAAATGCCTTTCGGTAACACCGGCATGGCTAAATAAGCCTGCCATTTCCTTTCCCCTTCCCCTTCCCCTTCCCTTCTCTTCCCCTTCCCCTTCCCCTTCCCTCCCAATGAGTCAAATAATGATGAGACTCTTCTTTCCCTGAAATGCCAGGGCTTTTCAGCTCCAAAACCACTTTCAAGGACACAGAGCACAAAGGTTACACGTGGTAACAGGATTTTATTGTCTTTTTCTCCATCTCTTTCAGAGCAGATGCTCACAAGCATGCCCAGGCTGCGCACGTGCAGCCAGGAGCAGCCCGATGCAATCCTGGCTTGAGCTGGCAAAAACATCACTTGAAGCCAGGCAAAGGCAAGCGAGAGGCACAGCAAGTCGCAAATCCCCTACGCCGTGTGGAGAGCCGGCTGCATGATGCGTATGGTTAATCAAATCTTAAGCTTGGCCAGAAAGAGGAAAGCAGGTAAGTGACGGATGCACAAAGAAGGCGCTCTCGGGAACAAAGGGAAAAGTTGTCAGAAAGTGATTTTTCTCTCTTTTTTGGGGGAATGATTTTTGTCACGTGACTTTTGATCTTGGCATCCAAAAAAACCTGCAAAGCATTCCCAAAGCTAGTTGATGATTCTTTTTGGCCTTGTGTTTCTAATTTCTCTTTTTGTTTCAGCCCGTGAGAAGGAAGGACTATCGGCAATGTCACGTCTCACTTGGGATGAAAACCTCAAAGACCAGGGCTGAGCAGTCCCTGTTTCCGGAAGAGCAAAAACGTGAAGAACGACCCCCAGGACCGACCACACGCAAAAGAGGAGGAGGAGGCGGAGGAGGTGCGTGGTACTTTCCAAACTTCTGACACTTGTCGATGCCAAGCCTAGTTTTTGCCCTCCCAAACATGCTGCGCTGCGCTTCTTGGCCAGCGATGGGCAAGAGAGCCAGAGAGAGCCAGGGCACGAGTGGTGCCTTGGAGGTGCCAGAGCAGCAGGCAAGAAGCGAGCCGAAAGGGCCCAGAGGAGCCCTGACAAGGGGCTGTGCTCCATGGAGCACAAGGGGACAAGAAGCAAGCGCCGGGGGCCACCCTTGGGGCCCACCCTGGCGGTCTGAAAAGCTTCCTGCCCCGGGCTGCGGGGCACGAGGGCTCAGCACTCCTGTGCTGCTGAGCATGTGCAAAGCTGCTGGCCTGATTCTTTGCATGGAATGTAGTTGAAATCTTGGGCGGCCATGCTGTATCATGTGCCCAAAGGGGATGTCCTTGCCTGCTTGGTGGTCTGAGTGCTTCAGCATTCTGGAAAGGCCTGTGTGTGGCTCTGTCTACATCTTCCTTGAGAGTATTTTTACTGGTAGGGTGTATTTGGGCTGACCAGAAGATTTAGAACGCGGTCTGCGCTTCCTGAGCACAGCGTGCACGGGAGCACGAGCTCCCGAGCAGGCGCCTAGGCAAAATGGCCCAGAGCAGCCCTGTCAAGGGGCCGTGCTCAGGGCTGCAGAGGAAGGCAAAAAACCCCCGGGGAGAGTTGCTAGCCCACCTTGGGGGAAAAAAAGCCTTCCTCCCCCCAGCTGCAGGGCACGAGAGGCCGTCTCGGTGGTGCATGAGCAGCAGGCAGTAGCCTAGCCGAAAGGGAGCGGAGGAGCCCTGACAAGCGGTGGTGCTCAGTGCTGCAGAGGAAGGCAAAAAACCCCCGGGGAGCCGTGCCAATCTTCCCCGGGGGAAAATTCCTTCCTGACCCCAGAGCTGGCGATCGGCTATTCCCTGAGCACGTGAGCAAGACCTGCCTCCTCGTCCCACAGGCCTGTCATGCCTCCCAGGAGATGCCCAAGCCCTATTCTCCCTCAACCTGGAGCCATCTCAGGGGCTTCTGAGAGTGGCCACATGCCCCCGGCCTGATGGACCTTGGGGGCAAGAATCCTTCCCGTGCCTGGCAGGACACCAGTGGGTGCTCCAAAGCGCTGGGACCCCTTGCAACATCTCTGCGTGCCATTGCTTACGGCTGCTGCTGCCCCTGGCTCTGCAGGGGATGAGGACAGAGAGCTCGGCAGTGCTCCTCCAGTGCTCCTGCACAAGGCGTGCCCTTGGTCTTGCCACGGGGCTTGGTGCTCCTTCTCATCTCGTGAGGAGCTGGCGTGCGGTGTTCCCTGAGGGCTGCAGCAGGATTTCCATGCATCAGCTGGGCTTGGAACGTGGCCCTGCCAGCATGTTGCCTTGCAGGGAAGAACCTCCAGCAGCCTTGTCAGGCCTCCAGACCTCCTCCCTCCAAGTCACCCCACCGGCTCCTCAAAGACTTCTTCTCGGATGTCTTTGGGCTGCCTGCCAGGCAGACTGGCCATGGGACATGGGAGGATGCCCCTTTTATCCTGCCGCGGGGCATTGTGACTGCTGCGTTGCCGGGTGGTGGCACTGTGACACGGGGGTGACGGGGTCCCCCGTGTGCAGCCCTGCCCACCACCCCTGCGCCCAGCATCCTTCCTGGAATCATGGAATCCTTGAGCTTGGAAAAGACCTTGAAGATCATCGAGTCCATCCATTAAGCTAACACCGCCAAGTCCACCGCTAAACCGTGTCCCTAAGCACCACAAGCACAGGTCTTGGAAAGACCTCCAGGGGTGGTGCCTCAACCACTTCCCTGGGCAGCCGCCTCCAATGCTTGGCAAGCCTTTTGGTGAAGAAATGTTTCCTAACAAGCAATCTAAAGCTCCTCTGGCGCAACTTGAAGCCGTTTCCTCTTGTCCTATCGCCCGTTTCTTGGGAGAAGAGAGCGACACCCACCTCGCTACAAGCTCCTTTCAGGGAGTTGTAGAGAGCGGGGAGGTCTCCCCTGAGCCTCCTTTCCTCCAGGCTAAACAACTCCAGTTCCCTCCGGTGTCCTCGTAAGGCTTGTGCTCTGGACCCTTCAGCAGCTTCGTTGCTCTTCTAAAGGGAGGCCTGCTCTTCAGAGGAAGGCCGCTGGGGTGCTGGCCCTGAGGCAGTCCCCATGCCCAGGAGGCGCAGGGGGCTGTCCCTGCCCTTGGTGGCCATGCAGTGGGCAGAGCTGAAAGCACTTGGGAATGGCGGTGGCATGAAGTGACTGAGGAGGTGACTGAGATGCAAAGGAACATCTTTTTCCTTCTTTTCCATGAATAAAGGCAAAGATGGAAAACAATCCTCTAGCACATGCTTGGTAATGAATGGGTGTGCCAAAGTGGTGCAAGGAGTGCAGCAAGCTGCCAGAGTCTGTCTGTTCAGTGAAAGAATCTCAACCTTTTGATGCCAGCTGCGTGTGAAGAGACAGGCCCTGGCACGTGTCCACACGGGGATGTGATGGATCAGCAGGCAGAGCCAGGCTAGAGACGGATCCCCTTGCCAGGAGTGCCCCCTGTCCAGAGGGCTGTTAGGAAAAAGACAGTCTGTCAGGGGCAAGGACTTCATCTGGAATGGATCAGCTCAAACCGGTGTTTTGAGTCAGGCTTGAAAACAAACCGGTAGCCAGTGCGTTTTAAGAGCATGCTTTCCTCTTTGCAGAGGGCCTGCAAGGCAAAGGGATGCTGAAATAGCCCATGCGGAAAGAATGAGCTCTTGCTGTCCTAATTGCATGCCCACATAGTGCTGTATGTAGCCACAAGCCAGGCTGGAAGTATCAACTGCCTTGCTAGTGGCACTGGCTGCCGCATCAAAACAGACCGGTCATGTCTTTTAGCCACTGTAGATGGAGAGTTTTTTGGAAGTGCAGGTGTACTTGGCTGTCTTCTTGCTTTAACAATCCTTCTCCTGCTCTTTTCTTTGCCCCTTTCCTTTCTTAGGAGGGGCAGATCTTGGGTTTCTACCTCATCCCAAGTGCCTTGCAGTCTCACCATACAGAAGAGATGGAAAACCTCTCCCTCTGATTCCTCCTCCCACCTCCCCACACCCATCACACAGCTCTGTCTTTCAAGCCGTCTGGATCGCCAGGCACTGTCTGAATGCTGATTTAGCCTTTCCTAATGACACAGGAAGAGCAGCTTTTTTCTCCACTTCTACCTGCAAGTAGGCAGGGGTTGCCATCCTCTTTGAGGAAGGAAAGACTTCTGAAAAGAGTTACAACAGCAAGTTGCAAGCAAATGGTGTCGACTCAGGTCATAAATATGCCTTAAGCCTGCTTGCACGGGGGTTCGCGGGTACAGATACTCGAAAGGGAAGGGGAACAGAGGAGAGCATGGCCAAAGGCAATCGGTTCTGTAAATGGTGCAAAGAAATCTGTAAGTAGGCTTAAGATGGCATTTCAGGAATCAAGAGTTGTAACAGGGGGTCCTTCTCGTGCTCCCAGCCCAGAGGCACCTTTATTGCTGGCAAGAGAAAGAGGGTTTAGCTAGCGCGTACTTCTGCTGCCTTATTTTTCCCGCTACCCGCGCACAAACTAGAAGAAAAAGGCAAGGAAATGCCTTTCGGTAACACCGGCATGGCTAAATAAGCCTGCCATTTCCTTTCCCCTTCCCCTTCCCCTTCCCTTCTCTTCCCCTTCCCCTTCCCCTTCCCCTTCCCTCCCAATGAGTCAAATAATGATGAGACTCTTCTTTCCCTGAAATGCCAGGGCTTTTCAGCTCCAAAACCACTTTCAAGGACACAGAGCACAAAGGTTACACGTGGTAACAGGATTTTATTGTCTTTTTCTCCATCTCTTTCAGAGCAGATGCTCACAAGCATGCCCAGGCTGCGCACGTGCAGCCAGGAGCAGCCCGATGCAATCCTCGCTTGAGCTGGCAAAAACATCACTTGAAGCCAGGCAAAGGCAAGCGAGAGGCACAGCAAGTCGCAAATCCCCTACGCCGTGTGGAGAGCCGGCTGCATGATGCGTATGGTTAATCAAATCTTAAGCTTGGCCAGAAAGAGGAAAGCAGGTAAGTGACGGATGCACAAAGAAGGCGCTCTCGGGAACAAAGGGAAAAGTTGTCAGAAAGTGATTTTTCTCTCTTTTTTGGGGGAATGATTTTTGTCACGTGACTTTTGATCTTGGCATCCAAAAAAACCTGCAAAGCATTCCCAAAGCTAGTTGATGATTCTTTTTGGCCTTGTGTTTCTAATTTCTCTTTTTGTTTCAGCCCGTGAGAAGGAAGGACTATCGGCAATGTCACGTCTCACTTGGGATGAAAACCTCAAAGACCAGGGCTGAGCAGTCCCTGTTTCCGGAAGAGCAAAAACGTGAAGAACGACCCCCAGGACCGACCACACGCAAAAGAGGAGGAGGAGGCGGAGGAGGTGCGTGGTACTTTCCAAACTTCTGACACTTGTCGATGCCAAGCCTAGTTTTTGCCCTCCCAAACATGCTGCGCTGCGCTTCTTGGCCAGCGATGGGCAAGAGAGCCAGAGAGAGCCAGGGCACGAGTGGTGCCTTGGAGGTGCCAGAGCAGCAGGCAAGAAGCGAGCCGAAAGGGCCCAGAGGAGCCCTGACAAGGGGCTGTGCTCCATGGAGCACAAGGGGACAAGAAGCAAGCGCCGGGGGCCACCCTTGGGGCCCACCCTGGCGGTCTGAAAAGCTTCCTGCCCCGGGCTGCGGGGCACGAGGGCTCAGCACTCCTGTGCTGCTGAGCATGTGCAAAGCTGCTGGCCTGATTCTTTGCATGGAATGTAGTTGAAATCTTGGGCGGCCATGCTGTATCATGTGCCCAAAGGGGATGTCCTTGCCTGCTTGGTGGTCTGAGTGCTTCAGCATTCTGGAAAGGCCTGTGTGTGGCTCTGTCTACATCTTCCTTGAGAGTATTTTTACTGGTAGGGTGTATTTGGGCTGACCAGAAGATTTAGAACGCGGTCTGCGCTTCCTGAGCACAGCGTGCACGGGAGCACGAGCTCCCGAGCAGGCGCCTAGGCAAAATGGCCCAGAGCAGCCCTGTCAAGGGGCCGTGCTCAGGGCTGCAGAGGAAGGCAAAAAACCCCCGGGGAGAGTTGCTAGCCCACCTTGGGGGAAAAAAAGCCTTCCTCCCCCCAGCTGCAGGGCACGAGAGGCCGTCTCGGTGGTGCATGAGCAGCAGGCAGTAGCCTAGCCGAAAGGGAGCGGAGGAGCCCTGACAAGCGGTGGTGCTCAGTGCTGCAGAGGAAGGCAAAAAACCCCCGGGGAGCCGTGCCAATCTTCCCCGGGGGAAAATTCCTTCCTGACCCCAGAGCTGGCGATCGGCTATTCCCTGAGCACGTGAGCAAGACCTGCCTCCTCGTCCCACAGGCCTGTCATGCCTCCCAGGAGATGCCCAAGCCCTATTCTCCCTCAACCTGGAGCCATCTCAGGGGCTTCTGAGAGTGGCCACATGCCCCCGGCCTGATGGACCTTGGGGGCAAGAATCCTTCCCGCGCCTGGCAGGACACCAGTGGGTGCTCCAAAGCGCTGGGACCCCTTGCAACATCTCTGCGTGCCATTGCTTACGGCTGCTGCTGCCCCTGGCTCTGCAGGGGATGAGGACAGAGAGCTCGGCAGTGCTCCTCCAGTGCTCCTGCACAAGGCGTGCCCTTGGTCTTGCCACGGGGCTTGGTGCTCCTTCTCATCTCGTGAGGAGCTGGCGTGCGGTGTTCCCTGAGGGCTGCAGCAGGATTTCCATGCATCAGCTGGGCTTGGAACGTGGCCCTGCCAGCATGTTGCCTTGCAGGGAAGAACCTCCAGCAGCCTTGTCAGGCCTCCAGACCTCCTCCCTCCAAGTCACCCCACCGGCTCCTCAAAGACTTCTTCTCGGATGTCTTCGGGCTGCCTGCCAGGCAGACTGGCCACGGGACATGGGAGGATGCCCCTTTTATCCTGCCGCGGGGCATTGTGACTGCTGCGTTGCCGGGTGGTGGCACTGTGACACGGGGGTGACGGGGTCCCCCGTGTGCAGCCCTGCCCACCACCCCTCCGCCCAGCATCCTTCCTGGAATCATGGAATCCTTGAGCTTGGAAAAGACCTTGAAGATCATCGAGTCCATCCATTAAGCTAACACCGCCAAGTCCACCGCTAAACCGTGTCCCTAAGCACCACAAGCACAGGTCTTGGAAAGACCTCCAGGGGTGGTGCCTCAACCACTTCCCTGGGCAGCCGCTTCCAATGCTTGGCAAGCCTTTTGGTGAAGAAATGTTTCCTAACAAGCAATCTAAAGCTCCTCTGGCGCAACTTGAAGCCGTTTCCTCTTGTCCTATCGCCCGTTTCTTGGGAGAAGAGAGCGACACCCACCTCGCTACAAGCTCCTTTCAGGGAGTTGTAGAGAGCGGGGAGGTCTCCCCTGAGCCTCCTTTCCTCCAGGCTAAACAACTCCAGTTCCCTCCGGTGTCCTCGTAAGGCTTGTGCTCTGGACCCTTCAGCAGCTTCGTTGCTCTTCTAAAGGGAGGCCTGCTCTTCAGAGGAAGGCCGCTGGGGTGCTGGCCCTGAGGCAGTCCCCATGCCCAGGAGGCGCAGGGGGCTGTCCCTGCCCTTGGTGGCCATGCACTGGGCAGAGCTGAAACCGCCTGGGAATGGCGGTGGCATGAAGTGACTGAGGAGGTGACTGAGATGCAAAGGAACATCTTTTTCCTTCTTTTCCATTAATAAAGGCAAAGATGGAAAACAATCCTCTAGCACATGCTTGGTAATGAATGGGTGTGCCAAAGTGGTGCAAGGAGTGCAGCAAGCTGCCAGAGTCTGTCTGTTCAGTGAAAGAATCTCAACCTTTTGATGCCAGCTGCGTGTGAAGAGACAGGCCCTGGCACGTGTCCACACGGGGATGTGATGGATCAGCAGGCAGAGCCAGGCTAGAGACGGATCCCCTTGCCAGGAGTGCCCCCTGTCCAGAGGGCTGTTAGGAAAAAGACAGTCTGTCAGGGGCAAGGACTTCATCTGGAATGGATCAGCTCAAACCGGTGTTTTGAGTCAGGCTTGAAAACAAACCGGTAGCCAGTGCGTTTTAAGAGCATGCTTTCCTCTTTGCAGAGGGCCTGCAAGGCAAAGGGATGCTGAAATAGCCCATGCGGAAAGAATGAGCTCTTGCTGTCCTAATTGCATGCCCACATAGTGCTGTATGTAGCCACAAGCCAGGCTGGAAGTATCAACTGCCTTGCTAGTGGCACTGGCTGCCGCATCAAAACAGACCGGTCATGTCTTTTAGCCACTGTAGATGGAGAGTTTTTTGGAAGTGCAGGTGTACTTGGCTGTCTTCTTGCTTTAACAATCCTTCTCCTGCTCTTTTCTTTGCCCCTTTCCTTTCTTAGGAGGGGCAGATCTTGGGTTTCTACCTCATCCCAAGTGCCTTGCAGTCTCACCATACAGAAGAGATGGAAAACCTCTCCCTCTGATTCCTCCTCCCACCTCCCCACACCCATCACACAGCTCTGTCTTTCAAGCCGTCTGGATCGCCAGGCGCTGTCTGAATGCTGATTTAGCCTTTCCTAATGACACAGGAAGAGCAGCTTTTTTCTCCACTTCTGCCTGCAAGTAGGCAGGGGTTGCCATCCTCTTTGAGGAAGGAAAGACTTTTGAAAAGAGTTACAACAGCAAGTTGCAAGCAAATGGTGTCGACTCAGGTCATAAATATGCCTTAAGCCTGCTTGCACGGGGGTTCGCGGGTACAGATACTCGAAAGGGAAGGGGAACAGAGGAGAGCATGGCCAAAGGCAATCGGTTCTGTAAATGGTGCAAAGAAATCTGTAAGTAGGCTTAAGATGGCATTTCAGGAATCAAGAGTTGTAACAGGGGGTCCTTCTCGTGCTCCCAGCCCAGAGGCACCTTTATTGCTGGCAAGAGAAAGAGGGTTTAGCTAGCGCGTACTTCTGCTGCCTTATTTTTCCCGCTACCCGCGCACAAACTAGAAGAAAAAGGCAAGGAAATGCCTTTCGGTAACACCGGCATGGCTAAATAAGCCTGCCATTTCCTTTCCCCTTCCCCTTCCCCTTCCCTTCTCTTCCCCTTCCCCTTCCCCTTCCCCTTCCCTCCCAATGAGTCAAATAATGATGAGACTCTTCTTTCCCTGAAATGCCAGGGCTTTTCAGCTCCAAAACCACTTTCAAGGACACAGAGCACAAAGGTTACACGTGGTAACAGGATTTTATTGTCTTTTTCTCCATCTCTTTCAGAGCAGATGCTCACAAGCATGCCCAGGCTGCGCACGTGCAGCCAGGAGCAGCCCGATGCAATCCTCGCTTGAGCTGGCAAAAACATCACTTGAAGCCAGGCAAAGGCAAGCGAGAGGCACAGCAAGTCGCAAATCCCCTACGCCGTGTGGAGAGCCGGCTGCATGATGCGTATGGTTAATCAAATCTTAAGCTTGGCCAGAAAGAGGAAAGCAGGTAAGTGACGGATGCACAAAGAAGGCGCTCTCGGGAACAAAGGGAAAAGTTGTCAGAAAGTGATTTTTCTCTCTTTTTTGGGGGAATGATTTTTGTCACGTGACTTTTGATCTTGGCATCCAAAAAAACCTGCAAAGCATTCCCAAAGCTAGTTGATGATTCTTTTTGGCCTTGTGTTTCTAATTTCTCTTTTTGTTTCAGCCCGTGAGAAGGAAGGACTATCGGCAATGTCACGTCTCACTTGGGATGAAAACCTCAAAGACCAGGGCTGAGCAGTCCCTGTTTCCGGAAGAGCAAAAACGTGAAGAACGACCCCCAGGACCGACCACACGCAAAAGAGGAGGAGGAGGCGGAGGAGGTGCGTGGTACTTTCCAAACTTCTGACACTTGTCGATGCCAAGCCTAGTTTTTGCCCTCCCAAACATGCTGCGCTGCGCTTCTTGGCCAGCGATGGGCAAGAGAGCCAGAGAGAGCCAGGGCACGAGTGGTGCCTTGGAGGTGCCAGAGCAGCAGGCAAGAAGCGAGCCGAAAGGGCCCAGAGGAGCCCTGACAAGGGGCTGTGCTCCATGGAGCACAAGGGGACAAGAAGCAAGCGCCGGGGGCCACCCTTGGGGCCCACCCTGGCGGTCTGAAAAGCTTCCTGCCCCGGGCTGCGGGGCACGAGGGCTCAGCACTCCTGTGCTGCTGAGCATGTGCAAAGCTGCTGGCCTGATTCTTTGCATGGAATGTAGTTGAAATCTTGGGCGGCCATGCTGTATCATGTGCCCAAAGGGCATGTCCTTGCCTGCTTGGTGGTCTGAGTGCTTCAGCATTCTGGAAAGGCCTGTGTGTGGCTCTGTCTGCATCTTCCTTGAGAGTATTTTTACTGGTAGGGTGTATTTGGGCTGACCAGAAGATTTAGAACGCGGTCTGCGCTTCCTGAGCACAGCGTGCACGGGAGCACGAGCTCCCGAGCAGGCGCCTAGGCAAAATGGCCCAGAGCAGCCCTGTCAAGGGGCCGTGCTCAGGGCTGCAGAGGAAGGCAAAAAACCCCCGGGGAGAGTTGCTAGCCCACCTCGGGGGAAAAAAAGCCTTCCTCCCCTCAGCTGCAGGGCACGAGAGGCCGTCTCGGTGGTGCATGAGCAGCAGGCAGTAGCCTAGCCGAAAGGGAGCGGAGGAGCCCTGACAAGCGGTGGTGCTCAGTGCTGCAGAGGAAGGCAAAAAACCCCCGGGGAGCCGTGCCAATCTTCCCCGGGGGAAAATTCCTTCCTGACCCCAGAGCTGGCGATCGGCTATTCCCTGAGCACGTGAGCAAGACCTGCCTCCTCGTCCCACAGGCCTGTCATGCCTCCCAGGAGATGCCCAAGCCCTATTCTCCCTCAACCTGGAGCCATCTCAGGGGCTTCTGAGAGTGGCCACATGCCCCCGGCCTGATGGACCTTGGGGGCAAGAATCCTTCCCGCGCCTGGCAGGACACCAGTGGGTGCTCCAAAGCGCTGGGACCCCTTGCAACATCTCTGCGTGCCATTGCTTACGGCTGCTGCTGCCCCTGGCTCTGCAGGGGATGAGGACAGAGAGCTCGGCAGTGCTCCTCCAGTGCTCCTGCACAAGGCGTGCCCTTGGTCTTGCCACGGGGCTTGGTGCTCCTTCTCATCTCGTGAGGAGCTGGCGTGCGGTGTTCCCTGAGGGCTGCAGCAGGATTTCCATGCATCAGCTGGGCTTGGAACGTGGCCCTGCCAGCATGTTGCCTTGCAGGGAAGAACCTCCAGCAGCCTTGTCAGGCCTCCAGACCTCCTCCCTCCAAGTCACCCCACCGGCTCCTCAAAGACTTCTTCTCGGATGTCTTCGGGCTGCCTGCCAGGCAGACTGGCCACGGGACATGGGAGGATGCCCCTTTTATCCTGCCGCGGGGCATTGTGACTGCTGCGTTGCCGGGTGGTGGCACTGTGACACGGGGGTGACGGGGTCCCCCGTGTGCAGCCCTGCCCACCACCCCTCCGCCCAGCATCCTTCCTGGAATCATGGAATCCTTGAGCTTGGAAAAGACCTTGAAGATCATCGAGTCCATCCATTAAGCTAACACCGCCAAGTCCACCGCTAAACCGTGTCCCTAAGCACCACAAGCACAGGTCTTGGAAAGACCTCCAGGGGTGGTGCCTCAACCACTTCCCTGGGCAGCCGCTTCCAATGCTTGGCAAGCCTTTTGGTGAAGAAATGTTTCCTAACAAGCAATCTAAAGCTCCTCTGGCGCAACTTGAAGCCGTTTCCTCTTGTCCTATCGCCCGTTTCTTGGGAGAAGAGAGCGACACCCACCTCGCTACAAGCTCCTTTCAGGGAGTTGTAGAGAGCGGGGAGGTCTCCCCTGAGCCTCCTTTCCTCCAGGCTAAACAACTCCAGTTCCCTCCGGTGTCCTCGTAAGGCTTGTGCTCTGGACCCTTCAGCAGCTTCGTTGCTCTTCTAAAGGGAGGCCTGCTCTTCAGAGGAAGGCCGCTGGGGTGCTGGCCCTGAGGCAGTCCCCATGCCCAGGAGGCGCAGGGGGCTGTCCCTGCCCTTGGTGGCCATGCACTGGGCAGAGCTGAAACCGCCTGGGAATGGCGGTGGCATGAAGTGACTGAGGAGGTGACTGAGATGCAAAGGAACATCTTTTTCCTTCTTTTCCATTAATAAAGGCAAAGATGGAAAACAATCCTCTAGCACATGCTTGGTAATGAATGGGTGTGCCAAAGTGGTGCAAGGAGTGCAGCAAGCTGCCAGAGTCTGTCTGTTCAGTGAAAGAATCTCAACCTTTTGATGCCAGCTGCGTGTGAAGAGACAGGCCCTGGCACGTGTCCACACGGGGATGTGATGGATCAGCAGGCAGAGCCAGGCTAGAGACGGATCCCCTTGCCAGGAGTGCCCCCTGTCCAGAGGGCTGTTAGGAAAAAGACAGTCTGTCAGGGGCAAGGACTTCATCTGGAATGGATCAGCTCAAACCGGTGTTTTGAGTCAGGCTTGAAAACAAACCGGTAGCCAGTGCGTTTTAAGAGCATGCTTTCCTCTTTGCAGAGGGCCTGCAAGGCAAAGGGATGCTGAAATAGCCCATGCGGAAAGAATGAGCTCTTGCTGTCCTAATTGCATGCCCACATAGTGCTGTATGTAGCCACAAGCCAGGCTGGAAGTATCAACTGCCTTGCTAGTGGCACTGGCTGCCGCATCAAAACAGACCGGTCATGTCTTTTAGCCACTGTAGATGGAGAGTTTTTTGGAAGTGCAGGTGTACTTGGCTGTCTTCTTGCTTTAACAATCCTTCTCCTGCTCTTTTCTTTGCCCCTTTCCTTTCTTAGGAGGGGCAGATCTTGGGTTTCTACCTCATCCCAAGTGCCTTGCAGTCTCACCATACAGAAGAGATGGAAAACCTCTCCCTCTGATTCCTCCTCCCACCTCCCCACACCCATCACACAGCTCTGTCTTTCAAGCCGTCTGGATCGCCAGGCGCTGTCTGAATGCTGATTTAGCCTTTCCTAATGACACAGGAAGAGCAGCTTTTTTCTCCACTTCTGCCTGCAAGTAGGCAGGGGTTGCCATCCTCTTTGAGGAAGGAAAGACTTTTGAAAAGAGTTACAACAGCAAGTTGCAAGCAAATGGTGTCGACTCAGGTCATAAATATGCCTTAAGCCTGCTTGCACGGGGGTTCGCGGGTACAGATACTCGAAAGGGAAGGGGAACAGAGGAGAGCATGGCCAAAGGCAATCGGTTCTGTAAATGGTGCAAAGAAATCTGTAAGTAGGCTTAAGATGGCATTTCAGGAATCAAGAGTTGTAACAGGGGGTCCTTCTCGTGCTCCCAGCCCAGAGGCACCTTTATTGCTGGCAAGAGAAAGAGGGTTTAGCTAGCGCGTACTTCTGCTGCCTTATTTTTCCCGCTACCCGCGCACAAACTAGAAGAAAAAGGCAAGGAAATGCCTTTCGGTAACACCGGCATGGCTAAATAAGCCTGCCATTTCCTTTCCCTTTCCCCTTCCCCTTCCCCTTCCCCTTCCCCTTCCCTTCTCTTCCCCTTCCCCTTCCCCTTCCCTCCCAATGAGTCAAATA
The DNA here is from genome assembly GCF_035582795.1 of Mycteria americana. Taxonomy (NCBI): domain Eukaryota; kingdom Metazoa; phylum Chordata; class Aves; order Ciconiiformes; family Ciconiidae; genus Mycteria; species Mycteria americana. The sequence continues at coordinate 49,789,075 of NC_134366.1, forward strand.
ATGATGAGACTCTTCTTTCCCTGAAATGCCAGGGCTTTTCAGCTCCAAAACCACTTTCAAGGACACAGAGCACAAAGGTTACACGTGGTAACAGGATTTTATTGTCTTTTTCTCCATCTCTTTCAGAGCAGATGCTCACAAGCATGCCCAGGCTGCGCACGTGCAGCCAGGAGCAGCCCGATGCAATCCTGGCTTGAGCTGGCAAAAACATCACTTGAAGCCAGGCAAAGGCAAGCGAGAGGCACAGCAAGTCGCAAATCCCCTACGCCGTGTGGAGAGCCGGCTGCATGATGCGTATGGTTAATCAAATCTTAAGCTTGGCCAGAAAGAGGAAAGCAGGTAAGTGACGGATGCACAAAGAAGGCGCTCTCGGGAACAAAGGGAAAAGTTGTCAGAAAGTGATTTTTCTCTCTTTTTTGGGGGAATGATTTTTGTCACGTGACTTTTGATCTTGGCATCCAAAAAAACCTGCAAAGCATTCCCAAAGCTAGTTGATGATTCTTTTTGGCCTTGTGTTTCTAATTTCTCTTTTTGTTTCAGCCCGTGAGAAGGAAGGACTATCGGCAATGTCACGTCTCACTTGGGATGAAAACCTCAAAGACCAGGGCTGAGCAGTCCCTGTTTCCGGAAGAGCAAAAACGTGAAGAACGACCCCCAGGACCGACCACACGCAAAAGAGGAGGAGGAGGCGGAGGAGGTGCGTGGTACTTTCCAAACTTCTGACACTTGTCGATGCCAAGCCTAGTTTTTGCCCTCCCAAACATGCTGCGCTGCGCTTCTTGGCCAGCGATGGGCAAGAGAGCCAGAGAGAGCCAGGGCACGAGTGGTGCCTTGGAGGTGCCAGAGCAGCAGGCAAGAAGCGAGCCGAAAGGGCCCAGAGGAGCCCTGACAAGGGGCTGTGCTCCATGGAGCACAAGGGGACAAGAAGCAAGCGCCGGGGGCCACCCTTGGGGCCCACCCTGGCGGTCTGAAAAGCTTCCTGCCCCGGGCTGCGGGGCACGAGGGCTCAGCACTCCTGTGCTGCTGAGCATGTGCAAAGCTGCTGGCCTGATTCTTTGCATGGAATGTAGTTGAAATCTTGGGCGGCCATGCTGTATCATGTGCCCAAAGGGCATGTCCTTGCCTGCTTGGTGGTCTGAGTGCTTCAGCATTCTGGAAAGGCCTGTGTGTGGCTCTGTCTGCATCTTCCTTGAGAGTATTTTTACTGGTAGGGTGTATTTGGGCTGACCAGAAGATTTAGAACGCGGTCTGCGCTTCCTGAGCACAGCGTGCACGGGAGCACGAGCTCCCGAGCAGGCGCCTAGGCAAAATGGCCCAGAGCAGCCCTGTCAAGGGGCCGTGCTCAGGGCTGCAGAGGAAGGCAAAAAACCCCCGGGGAGAGTTGCTAGCCCACCTCGGGGGAAAAAAAGCCTTCCTCCCCTCAGCTGCAGGGCACGAGAGGCCGTCTCGGTGGTGCATGAGCAGCAGGCAGTAGCCTAGCCGAAAGGGAGCGGAGGAGCCCTGACAAGCGGTGGTGCTCAGTGCTGCAGAGGAAGGCAAAAAACCCCCGGGGAGCCGTGCCAATCTTCCCCGGGGGAAAATTCCTTCCTGACCCCAGAGCTGGCGATCGGCTATTCCCTGAGCACGTGAGCAAGACCTGCCTCCTCGTCCCACAGGCCTGTCATGCCTCCCAGGAGATGCCCAAGCCCTATTCTCCCTCAACCTGGAGCCATCTCAGGGGCTTCTGAGAGTGGCCACATGCCCCCGGCCTGATGGACCTTGGGGGCAAGAATCCTTCCCGCGCCTGGCAGGACACCAGTGGGTGCTCCAAAGCGCTGGGACCCCTTGCAACATCTCTGCGTGCCATTGCTTACGGCTGCTGCTGCCCCTGGCTCTGCAGGGGATGAGGACAGAGAGCTCGGCAGTGCTCCTCCAGTGCTCCTGCACAAGGCGTGCCCTTGGTCTTGCCACGGGGCTTGGTGCTCCTTCTCATCTCGTGAGGAGCTGGCGTGCGGTGTTCCCTGAGGGCTGCAGCAGGATTTCCATGCATCAGCTGGGCTTGGAACGTGGCCCTGCCAGCATGTTGCCTTGCAGGGAAGAACCTCCAGCAGCCTTGTCAGGCCTCCAGACCTCCTCCCTCCAAGTCACCCCACCGGCTCCTCAAAGACTTCTTCTCGGATGTCTTCGGGCTGCCTGCCAGGCAGACTGGCCACGGGACATGGGAGGATGCCCCTTTTATCCTGCCGCGGGGCATTGTGACTGCTGCGTTGCCGGGTGGTGGCACTGTGACACGGGGGTGACGGGGTCCCCCGTGTGCAGCCCTGCCCACCACCCCTCCGCCCAGCATCCTTCCTGGAATCATGGAATCCTTGAGCTTGGAAAAGACCTTGAAGATCATCGAGTCCATCCATTAAGCTAACACCGCCAAGTCCACCGCTAAACCGTGTCCCTAAGCACCACAAGCACAGGTCTTGGAAAGACCTCCAGGGGTGGTGCCTCAACCACTTCCCTGGGCAGCCGCTTCCAATGCTTGGCAAGCCTTTTGGTGAAGAAATGTTTCCTAACAAGCAATCTAAAGCTCCTCTGGCGCAACTTGAAGCCGTTTCCTCTTGTCCTATCGCCCGTTTCTTGGGAGAAGAGAGCGACACCCACCTCGCTACAAGCTCCTTTCAGGGAGTTGTAGAGAGCGGGGAGGTCTCCCCTGAGCCTCCTTTCCTCCAGGCTAAACAACTCCAGTTCCCTCCGGTGTCCTCGTAAGGCTTGTGCTCTGGACCCTTCAGCAGCTTCGTTGCTCTTCTAAAGGGAGGCCTGCTCTTCAGAGGAAGGCCGCTGGGGTGCTGGCCCTGAGGCAGTCCCCATGCCCAGGAGGCGCAGGGGGCTGTCCCTGCCCTTGGTGGCCATGCACTGGGCAGAGCTGAAAGCACCTGGGAATGGCGGTGGCATGAAGTGACTGAGGAGGTGATTGAGATGCAAAGGAACATCTTTTTCCTTCTTTTCCATGAATAAAGGCAAAGATGGAAAACAATCCTCTAGCACATGCTTGGTAATGAATGGGTGTGCCAAAGTGGTGCAAGGAGTGCAGCAAGCTGCCAGAGTCTGTCTGTTCAGTGAAAGAATCTCAACCTTTTGATGCCAGCTGCGTGTGAAGAGACAGGCCCTGGCACGTGTCCACACGGGGATGTGATGGATCAGCAGGCAGAGCCAGGCTAGAGACGGATCCCCTTGCCAGGAGTGCCCCCTGTCCAGAGGGCTGTTAGGAAAAAGACAGTCTGTCAGGGGCAAGGACTTCATCTGGAATGGATCAGCTCAAACCGGTGTTTTGAGTCAGGCTTGAAAACAAACCGGTAGCCAGTGCGTTTTAAGAGCATGCTTTCCTCTTTGCAGAGGGCCTGCAAGGCAAAGGGATGCTGAAATAGCCCATGCGGAAAGAATGAGCTCTTGCTGTCCTAATTGCATGCCCACATAGTGCTGTATGTAGCCACAAGCCAGGCTGGAAGTATCAACTGCCTTGCTAGTGGCACTGGCTGCCGCATCAAAACAGACCGGTCATGTCTTTTAGCCACTGTAGATGGAGAGTTTTTTGGAAGTGCAGGTGTACTTGGCTGTCTTCTTGCTTTAACAATCCTTCTCCTGCTCTTTTCTCTGCCCTTTTCCTTTCTTAGGAGGGGCAGATCTTGGGTTTCTACCTCATCCCAAGTGCCTTGCAGTCTCACCATACAGAAGAGATGGAAAACCTCTCCCTCTGATTCCTCCTCCCACCTCCCCACACCCATCACACAGCTCTGTCTTTCAAGCCGTCTGGATCGCCAGGCACTGTCTGAATGCTGATTTAGCCTTTCCTAATGACACAGGAAGAGCAGCTTTTTTCTCCACTTCTGCCTGCAAGTAGGCAGGGGTTGCCATCCTCTTTGAGGAAGGAAAGACTTTTGAAAAGAGTTACAACAGCAAGTTGCAAGCAAATGGTGTCGACTCAGGTCATAAATATGCCTTAAGCCTGCTTGCACGGGGGTTCGCGGGTACAGATACTCGAAAGGGAAGGGGAACAGAGGAGAGCATGGCCAAAGGCAATCGGTTCTGTAAATGGTGCAAAGAAATCTGTAAGTAGGCTTAAGATGGCATTTCAGGAATCAAGAGTTGTAACAGGGGGTCCTTCTCATGCTCCCAGCCCAGAGGCACCTTTATTGCTGGCAAGAGAAAGAGGGTTTAGCTAGCGCGTACTTCTGCTGCCTTGTTTTTCCCGCTACCCACGCACAAACTGGAAGAAAAAGGCAAGGAAATGCCTTTCGGTAACACCGGCATGGCTAAAATAATCTTCCCATTTCAGCCCCGAACTCAAGTCTTTTACAGGAATCTCTTTGCAGCACAGAAAGGAGGCAAACGTTCTGATTATATCATACCCATGCATACAAATGTAGAAATCTCAGGGGTAGCATTTTACTACTGACAACCCGTACGATCCTTTGCACGTAGAAAATGCTTTTTACGCAGGCATCTCAAAGGATTTTTATAAGTTCAGGGAGATTCCTCACACCACTCCTACGCAGCGCTGGAATGGTCATTCCTGGTTTACGGGGAGAAAGCTGAAGCACAGCAATTTGTTCCAGCTGACACAGTTGACAACTGACAGATTGAAGTGTCTGAGTAAAGATTCTCCACTTTGTTTTGGGTTTGGTTTGTGCCGACAGCATGAGAAACTCCCTAGCTATTGCCTTACATAGTCTTGGGCGAGTAGTTAATCTGCCGGCATCGTAATTCCTTGATGAGAAAACTGAAAAAGATTAAAAGTCCAATCCCGTCAATGGACTAATGTATTCATTATCAGAGTGTATTTTGAAGGCAAAACCATTGTAATAACTGTATAGGAACATAGGTAAATCTAGTCTATTGCATATGGAACTAACAAGTGTTGGAAATAGGCACATTATAAACAGATATATGATTTAATTTCTGCCAACTTTACAAAAAAAGTTGTAGAACTCATTTTTTTTATGGCTGCTGTGAAAAGATACTGCAAAAATCTGTGTTAATAATCACCTATAAACAAAGCCCATTAAAATTGATCTGTAAAGCTATGATATGAGTAAGACTGATCTTTTCATGTTTTTTAGAATGCTTCACACAGCATAAACTCTTTATTCTTGAGTCCACATACATGCTGCTGTTGCTGGGAAAATAACATTTATTTCATTGTTGTATCATCCATCTGTTTTTAAAGATAAGTATCGCTGTGATTTCTGTTTGCTGCTTCAGTTTTGGTTGTTTGCTTTATGGAGCGCAAGCAAAACCAAACTTAGGAGTGTCCGGGTTTCAGTTTTATTAAGCACTAACCATAATGTATGCATCTGTCCAACACTAGAACATTATAAACAAAGATCTTAACAATTTCAGGTTCTGTCATATAAGAGCTATTAATCCATATTGAAAAGCTAAAAAGAAATTCTCGTCTGAGCCAAGAATTCGCTGTGGCTTCCCTAAGAAGTGACACCAACAGGTCACTGGTGAGGCCACACCTGGAGCCCCGTGTCCAGTTCTGGGCTCCCCAGTACAAAAAAAGAGATGGAGCTACTGGAGAGAGTCTGGCAGAGGGCCACGAAACACTTTGTCCCTGTGAGGGTGACCGAGCACAGGCACAGGTTGCCCAGGGAGGTTGTGGAGTCTCCATCCTTGGAGAAATGCAGAACCGTCTGGACACAGACCTGGGCAACCGGCTCTGGGTGGCCCTGCTTGAGCAGGGGCTTGGACCAGATGTACCCCAGACGCCCCTGCCGCCCTCAGCCATGCTGTGATTATGTGATCTGAGTGTCCCCTCCGTTACACCAGAGCGGTATCGGAGTGTTAGGCTACAGAATCAGAGGTACTGGGGTTCAGCAGGATTACTGCAGTAACATGAACCAGAACAGATCAAATGCGTAACATGTCAACATGTCATGCAGTGACGCTGAATGCAAAAATCTCAGTGCAGAATAGGGCTCTTAAACAAAACTGGTTTACCAATTACAAAGCTCATCAATGCATACCCACTGCCTTTTTTATTACCATTTTAAGAGGTTCTCATGCATTTTGCTCACCTCCATCCAACTGCCAGAACCTCTGTCCCCAGGAGACTCACTCACTCGTTCATTCATATTTGAACAGCGAGAGAAGCAAAGAATCCCAAAAGCTGAGCAACTCTTTTATTTCCTGACGGCTTCAAGAAAAAGCAACCAACAAAAAACCCCCTCACACAGCTTCCCACCTGCTTGCTCCCGCCTCCGCCCGTCCCCGTTTCCATCGGGGTGAAGGAAGAGCGGAGCGAAACCGGCCCAGCCCGTCGCGGCCGCAAGCCGAGGCCCGGCAGCCCTGCCCTCCACGCCCGGCGGCAGGCCCTGGGGCTGCAGGCCGCCCCGGGGAAGCGGGCGGGAAGGACGGCACCCCACAGCCCCACCGATCAACCCCGAGCACCCGCCGCGCCGCGCCCCGCTCCGCTCCGCGCTGACAGGACGCCGAGCTGACTGGGAGCGGGAGGGGGGCACGTGCGCATGCGCAGACGGTGGAGCCGCGGGGAGGGGGACGACCGAGCGCGAGCTCTCGAGGCGGCGGGGGCAACGGCGGTTGCCCCGGGAAACGGCCGCCGCCGCCCGCCGAGAGGGAGGGGCGCGGGGGATGCGGCTGCGCAACGCCCGGGGGCGGGCGGTGCGAGTCACGTGGCGAGTCGCCGCCAATCGGAGCGCAGCGAGGGCACTCGCGAGGCTTGGTTCTCTATGGCAACCGCCAGCCCGTAGTCAGCCGCTGGGCCCAGCCGCCCTCCGAGCGCCGGCGAAGCGGCCGCTATGGTGAGTAGCGGAGCTGCCTCCGGCCGTCAGTTCTTCGGGGCGGAGGATGGCGTCGCCGCCTGCCCGGCCTCGCTCCCCAGCGCGGGGCAGAGCCCCGCCGAGCAGCGCCGTAGCCGTAGGAGGCTCTTCGCGTCGGCCGGCCGGCCCGGAGGCTGGGCAGGGAGGCGGCCCGGTCGAGTGCTGCCGGGGAGAGGCGGCCCGTCGTCATTGGGGGGCCGCTCAGGGGGGCTGCTGCTGCTGCCGCCTGCCGTCCTGGGCACCCGCGGCGCCCCGTTGGACCCTGCGGAGACTAGTGGGGCTCGGGGCTTTTGCAGGCTCCGATGCCCCGGTTGCTGAACTGCGCTTGGAGATCACGAGTGGCTTTGGCCTGCGCTTATATATTGCTGGATTACTTTACTGTCCTTTTGTAGCTGCTCTCTGGATTGTGACCTTTCAGCACTGCTGTTGGCATGTGTCTGCCTTTCTATCTGTAATGAATAGGCATCAGACTTGCAACCACGTTGTGAGAGCTTGTTTTATTTATTGCTGTTGCTGCTGCCTAGACTGCCTTTAATTTCCAGGCAGTTGAGATCTGTGCTCATGTTTTCATGAGTATTGGTCATGCAGGTATCGCAGTATTGCATTTTAACTGGAGCTACTCTGCGCAGTTGGATTAATAAGGACACGGTGATCAGATTAACTGTTTTGTCTGAGTTGCTATATTGCCGTCTCCAACATCAGCAATACTAACTCACTACATTGGAGTAAATGAAATGGGCTTCACCTTTGGTTGCATCAGCTCTCCAGGGACTGTGATTCTAAACTCCCATTCGTGCCCTGTTGTGCCTCCTTGTGATTTGTGCTACCTGCACGAGCAAGATTTATTGTAATGTAATTGGCCATGCCAATACTCCTTCTTTTGAAATAGAGACATACATAGAAGGGCTAGTTAGCCAGATCTAAAAACGCTTCCTTCTTAATTTGCCCTGGGAATATTTGTTTCTGGGCAATAGGCTGTTGAGAAAAAAATTCAGATTCTCACTTAAGTTTATATGGGAAGTCTCAAGGTTTTACATATAAACTAACAAAGAAACATCACATACTTTCCTGTGTATTTTTGTTAGTACATCTATAAAAGATACATCATTCAGCTGCATTATACATGTGTACATGTAATACAAAGACAAATTTATGCAAGAGCTTCCTCTCCCCTACAGTCCTTCTGGTTCTGATCCTCTGATTGTCTCTGATTTTGTATGACTTTTCTGAGGCCACTAGTCACTTGAGGACTTACTTCCAAGTACTGGTGCTTTTAAAGGGGGAGCCCTTACGTGAGGTATATAGGGATTACACAAATGAAAATATGGTTGTTTTTTAACATACTAGTTAACATGATAACCCTATGAAAGCAAGCACAGAAACTAGTCAGAAGGCAAGTCTTTGCAATACTTATGCTCCTTTTTACTTATTTCAGTGTATATTTATCGTTGTGCTTATATCCTTATCTGCAGGCAGAGCTAGGCCTTAATGAGCACCATCAGAATGAAGTGATCAACTACATGCGCTTTGCTCGTTTCAAGCGTGGCCTGTGTCTCAAAACCGTGGATTCTTGTTTTCAGGACCTTAAGGACAGCAGGTACCAGGGCAGGGGGGAGGCTGTTGTTCTGGGCAAGAATAAAGCAAAATATGCTAGCAACAACTGCAGGTTTAAATGATTTATGGGGTGACTTTTCTCCTTTTACATTTGTACGTTCTTAGTGAGGAAGAAAGACCCAATAATTTTCAAAATGTTACAAGTCAAGTCTTTTTAAAACTAAGTTGTTCAAATTCTTAGGAATTAACATAGATGTCGACAGCCTGACGTTGCTTTATATCTTGCTTCTGATGTCTAAATTTGATGTAAGACTGTAGCGGAAGTAATATTTGTGATTGTAATGTTTCCAAGAGAAAATTTAAATACAATAACCAATTAGTAGTGCCACGGTCATCTAATAACTACTGACAGTGGATGTTTTCAGAAGGACATTGCATTATATAAGAGTGATACCTGTGTAGTGAGGTCTTATAACAATGCAAAATTGTTACCTTTATCATACATGACTCATCTTGACTGCTCTGTTTAGACTTGTTGAGGAGACCTTCACAGTTGATGAGGTGATAGACATGCTGGATGGACTGCGGACTGTTGTACACAGTGAAGTGGAGTCAGAGCTCATAAATACAACTTACACCAATGTTTTACTTCTGCGGCAGCTCTTTTCGCAGGCTGAGAAATGGTACCTTAAGTTACAGACAGACGTCTCTGAATTGGAGAATCGGTAACATATATTGGACTATACAGATTGCCTTTCAATAATAAGAAAACTGCAAAGTGTTGACTATTTGCATTCTTTTCCTAACCATAGAAAGCTGTTCTCTTACTATTGTATCCATGATAGGTTAGTTTCAAGTCTTCCATCTATAAAGTAGCAAGATACACAATTATTTCAAATTTGGCAGGAAAGTGGTTTTATTGGTAATATTCTTACTTGAATTAATCAGTTAAGAGCAGGTGATAAGATTTGATTAAAAAGCCTTTGTTGTCTGAGTAGATTATATTTTAATCAAGGATGCTAAATCTTACAGTTCTAATGCATATACCATACCATTGCATGACATGATCTGTTGTGTTTATTGTATTTGCATAGGACTTCATTCTGTACTTCTAACGAGAATCTTACATGCAATAAAGAGCATAGCATCAGCCTGGTAAAATGTGTTTCATAGCATAGCTCTTCTAGTAAATAAATGCCTCCCTTTATTTTTCTTTTCAAGAGAATTGTTGGAACAGGTTGCTGAATTTGAAAAGTCGGAATTTACATCTTCGAACAAGAAGGTAGAGTTTTATTTTAATCAAATCATAATCAAATGTCATGTGGAGTTATGACATGTTTAAAATACTTAGTACTGACTCTTTGTGCTTAAGAGAGAAAAACAAAACAAACCCCCCAAAAACGCCCTTTTTCAAAACAATCTTTGAAAGTCTCCAAAAAGTAGCATTTTGCAGTTCGGCACCAAGGCTTACACTGAATTGCCTTGGCTGTCTCCAGATTGCAGATTCTGCACACCTGGGGCATGCCTCATAATCCTCATCCCAAAGTCAGCCAGACCAGGGATGTGTTGGAGCATCTGCTCCTGGGTCTCCTTCCCCCTGGAAACTGGGGTAAGACTGGGACATTCACTTGTCCCAAGGCTTTGTCCCAACATGGAGTCAAGAGCTGAGAAGATTCCACAATACAGATATGACTCTTGTTTATCTTGTATGATTATGGTTGCAGCTTATTTGGTTTGTAGCATAAACGTATATTTAGTTAATATATATTATAGTTGAATACTTAAAATAAGAAAGTTATTTTGAGCTGTGTAAATATTTTTTACTTTTACAATCACTCAAATTTCTGTTTTCCGTACTCTTTTGTCTTTTGGTTGCTGCAGCATCGGTAGTCTTTTGTAAATTCAAGTTTGCAATTCTTTTATGTCTCTATGCAGTATTTTTGTTTAACTTTAGCTGAAAGTGAAGTATATCACTTAGGAGCCAAGGTACCAGTAAAAAATTAACTTGAAATAAAAGGTCATTCATTTGCTGTACAAAAGAAAGCTGAATTGACTAGCAATAGTTATTTTACAGACTAAGGGAATACTTTTCTTCCCCCTAGAAATCTGTATAATTTAATTTTTTAACCCTTATTATTTCTTTAGCCCAGTTCAGATCTCATTAAACCAAAACTGGCTCCATTAAATGAAGGTGGGTCAGAGCTGCTAAACAAGGTAAGAACTTGTCTGTTTGTCCAGTTGTGGTTAATGACCATTCTACTTACTCAATTGAACTGGATAGCTGTACAGTAATATTTGTATAATGTGCCTGTCACTATATACACATCAAGGTAATATACTCCAGAATGTAAAGTAAAATGCTAATAAATTAATAAATATTGTAAAGCATCTTAAATTTATTGTGCAGTTATGATCTCTAACGTATTGCAATATTGACCTTCCTTTTGCAAAGACATTTTGGCCTTTGTAATTATTTATTTTTCCATTTAATGAGGTAGATTAGTAGAAACCAGTATTCAGTTTGTTCCGTGCAGCTGGCTGGCTTTCCAACAGGGAAATAAATTAAAATATGTGGCTGGCTGAAATTATTAGGTTATCGGATATTTTCTGTATCAAAGTCAATCCTATTACCTTTCAGTCTTTTTTCTTTTGTTAGTTGGTTAAATTCCTCCTAAAGAAACAGGCACGTAAAGAATTTGGAATTTACTAGTTTTGAAAACACATGATTTCCCAAGATTTTCAGAATTACAAAACACATTCTAGTATTTGATGTTATCAGTAGTTTTTATTAGGTATTGAACTCCTTTAGTTCAACTGAACTTTTTTAAAATGCCACACTTCTTAGAATACTCTTTTAAGTTATGGGCAATCAAGAAATTTAGTGAGGAGTTGCGTTTTATGTCTTCTAGCCTGCATTACCAAAATGATCTGTCAAATACAGTGTCTGAATCAAATTGTTGTTACCCATTAAGATAATTAAAGCATTCAAGAATTCAGACTTTTATTTTACTTATAGATCAATGTAGTTCTCTTTAAAAAATAATTTCAAAATCTATTTCACAACAGTTTTTGTTGAATATGTGCATCTGATGTCTTTTTTTCCTTAAAAATAATTCAAAGTTTATATGGTGAATTTACTCTGACTGATAAAACATGGTTATTTCCTGTGACACAGAACATGATGTGCAGTAACCTGGTATTTGTCTCTTTTAAACAGGAACTATGAATAAATTCTTACTTGCCTGTTGATTGAAAATACAAATGTGAGCAGCAATGAGATTTGCGTCTCTGAACATGCAATTTTCTTTATCGTGAATCTTGATACTAACAAAATGCTGAACTCGCTAATCTCAATTCAGTAAAGCATGTGCCAAATTTAAGTGATCAGTCCTGTATATTACAGTAGAATTGGAGACTTAAATTTCTTGCTGACTGAGGCAGAAAACACAATAAATAAATGGAGTACTGATTTCTTATGAAGGATATTTTTATCACATGTAGAAGCTTGTTTGCTTTCCTAAGCTATGAAGCGTATTTTCTTACCTGAAATATTTGGAAAATTCAAAACAGCACAAGAGTGTTCACAGCCTTTTTCTCATTTATTAACCCAAAGACAGTTGCTTGTCTCCAAGAAGAAAATGAAAAATTGAAGACCAGACTCAAGACCATAGAAACACAGGTAAATTCCCTGTAAGCTTGGATACTTAATGCTGTTTACATATTAAAAATATCTAAATAAGAATCCCATGATTATTATTCTCATGTTTTCAATTAAATTATGTTTCTGAGGTTTTATATTTTCAATGTATTGCAGGCTACAGCTGCACTAGATGAAAAGTCCAAACTAGAGAAGTCACTGAAGGATTTACAGATGATCCAAGGAGATCAAAAGGTAAATATAATTAAGATTTCCCCCACCACCACCCCCATTTAACACACCTGTTGCCTGTACATCTAAAAAGTTGGTCTGTATGGTGTGTTTCTTTTCTGGCAAATACAAAAGTTCAAGTTAGTATTGTCATGTTCCTGCTGACATTGTCATGTACCTGCTGGTCTGTCAGTCAGCAGATAATCCAGAAAGTTAGTTGATTTTATGACATGTGTTTTGTGTCACATAGACCATGATAAATTATTTTCAGAAAATATTATTCCAGATACTATCAGGAAGTAGCATTCCAGAGTTCATATTGTCAGGGGTGATATTTGTATTAACAGATACAAATTTATTTCTGTTTGTTTCTTCCCATTTATTAATGAAAGAATGATATCTAACCTGGTTTTTATAGCAACAATAAAAAACTAATTCTTTCAAGCATTTGTCACACTTGATATTGATGTGGACAAGCCAGACTTGCTGCTTCTTACTTCAGACTTTAAAAACCTAAATACTTATATGTAAGTGTCTAGTGTCCTATATTCTTAAACATCAATTGAAGTTTTGCTACAAATGTCAATGATCGTGGGTCAGATGACAAACATTTCATTTTATGTAGTTCTACCCATATCAGCGTAGTGTCAAAAATGGTTCACTGTTTATTTTTACTACTTGAAGTTCTTAATCTTTTTTGTAAATGAGGATTCAAACATGGTGAGTTGCTGCTGCAGAAAGAAACATACGAAGCTAGAAGTCATGCAGGTTGACACAGATAAATCTGTTCAGGTCACCTTAGTGTTTTTTTTAATTTTGTACCTTTATTTTGTCAAGAATTAGAATTTTCTAAAGTTTGTTCATGTGTGATTGTTTCTTAATTTAAAACATTTCAGTTCAAACTTTTAACAGAATCAGAGCACATTAATCCCATTATTTTTAGAAACTGACTTTTGAAAATTCCTGTAGTATTTACAGATTTGGAAGTGAAGTTCAATATCATAAAACATTCCCACTTTAATTTTCATCTTTTAATCATGATTTCTTTTTATTTTGCTTTCTAACTGGTTTATGGTATGTACTTGGCTTTCTTAATATGTTATAGTTTTATCTAGTAACTTTCAAAATCTGTATTCAATATTATTATTCAATAGGGAACTTGATTTATCAGTCATGGCAAGTATTTTATCTGTTTTGTTAAACCTTAAATTATTAAAAGTTTAAAATATTAAAGGGGTTTATTAAATCCTGGATAATAGTGTTTGTAGTTTTAAAAGATTGGAACCAAATCGCATCCTACTTTTCTGGTTAAACATGAATTGGCCTCAGTGTCAGGGCTGCTGAGTATCTTCAGCTTTCATGTCCTAATTTGCTCTCTATAATCTATCACTTTCTTCTCCAGCTCTTACATTTTCTATTTGCAGGCTTATATATGTTGTTGAAGCTAGCTAGTAGATATAGTGCTGAAATGTACTACTTTATTTAATCAATTAAAGTATTAGTTGTTTGGAGAAAATGCTAAATTTTGTCTGGTGTCACTCCATATTTTTATAGGATAGGTGTCAATAAAATCATATGAACCCAGTTGCTCATTAAAGTAATAGTTTTCAAACTCTTTGGACAAACAAATGACTGCCAAACCACAATGGTTCTTAAGGACCAACTCTTAGCTCAGCAGATTTCTACCTTTTTTTTTTTCCTGGGTTTTTTTTTTAATAGTTTAATATGGTTCCACACACCAAGTGTGAACAATGGTTTGGGAGTAACAGCTCTGTTGGATCAGTTTAACTTGAGGATTGAGAATTTTTACATAACCGACTTACACCACAGTTTAGAAAAATGATCACTGTCTATTCTGATCTGAAACATTATACACTGTAGTGCTTTTCAGCACTGCAGCCTTGGACTCCATCTCAAAATTCAAATAAGCTTTTCTTCTGTACAGGTACTGTTATCAAGTGGTTTCCTATGCTCAAATCTTACCTTCCCCATAGAAAAAGGAGCAGAGCTTCCTTAGTTTTAGATTTTTGTTCTTTTTAAGGTGCTGCTGGCTCAGCTTCATTGTGAGTCATTGTACTTTCGAGAGTTTGAACTTGAGCTTTTAAACCTGAGACGGGATTTTCTTTTTAAATGGAAATCCATAGAATAGTTACATGAATATAATGTTTTGTGACCCAGAACTGATGACCAGAAGAGTTTAGGTTGTTTCTTCTCACAGGGAAATGGGAAAGTTGCTTCACAAGCAACTGTGGAGGCTCTTTTTGTAATGCGTCTGAGAACAGTGCAATATTGGTACGTGATTGATAACAGGAGCCTTAACACTTTCATCCTTTCCTACCTGCATTACGCTATCGGCTTTTGAAATGCCTGTGATATTTCACCTGCTTTAAAAATACATTACAGCATAGACATTCAGATCTTAAACTGTAATTTACTCTTTCTGTATGCTAAGTAACTTCTTGTGATATGATTCATCCTATGGCTTCACCTAATTCCTAAGGAAGTGAAATACAAGAACTTGAAATCTCAACTTGGCAGAGAAGACATTCCAGCCATCTTTAAAATGCATTTATTAACAATTTTTTAAAGTTATAAATTAGTTAGTGCTTTAACTAATTTTTTTTTTGTTAAAGCACTTCTAATTTAGGCTTTACAGGAATAACGTGAACATAATTATTAAAACTAAGATGTATCCACTTTATGTGGAATTTTGCACTTGACATTTTAAATATTTCTTCTCTTGTATTTGACATATTTTAAATATTTCTTCTTTTGAAGACTAATGGAAATCAGGATATCACTGAACTGGAGAATAAAGTGGCAGCTTTGAAATGCCAGTTTGAGAAGACTTTGAATGACTCTACTGCAAACCAAAAATTCTTGGAAGAGAACTTGGTGACAACAAAACATGACTTGCTTAAGGTTCAGGATCAGCTATCCACAGCTGAAAAGGTTAGTATTTTATTATACTGTAAAGATGAGATCCTTACTCACATTTTAACTGATTAGTAATTTAACAAGCATACACTACAGGATGCAGATTTTACTGGGTCACACTTGTGCCAGTGTATTTTTGTTACTTCAGTGGAAAAACACGTTATATGTAAAACAGCAAAAGTACTAATTGCATGATTATAACTAGATAAATACTTAAAAATTGCCCACTTGTCTGCGTAGAAGTTTTTGAATGAAAAGTGTTTTCCCAGTCTTCAGAAGACTTTTAGCCTGGTTTCATTAGAAATTAAAGTTTGTGTTTCTCTGTCTCTCCCAGAAATATAATTTGAATCTACTAGCTGACTTCATCTAAGTTTGAATAAGTTAGAGAAACTACTATTCTGAAACTTGAGGAGGAAAAGCAAGTCATCTTTTTTAAAAAACATATTAGCCTGGTTTTCATAATATGTAAATAATATGTTGATATTATTATGTAGGAATTAGAGAAGAAATTTCAGCAAACAGCTGCCTATCGCAACATGAAAGAGATTCTCACTAAGAAGAATGAACAGATAAAAGTTCTACGTAAAAAGCTTTCCAAGTAAGTGGTGCTGTTCTGTCTGTCCAGACAGGATCCTTGCTCTGGATCCATGTTCTGCTTCCATTTTGTTTTCATAAATGTGAAGCTGTCTCTAAAACAGACTATAAATTTTCCCTTAAAAATAATTTCTAGCAGGCTATTCCCTGATTTTTGACAAGCCAATCCTTTTCATGGATGCTAGGTGAATAGGACTGATGTGTGCAACGGCAGCTACTGTGTAGCAAGTAATGAGAGAATTTAGAATGGAGAGGATACAATATATTCAGGGGTGTGGTAGGTAAGCCCCCGGGTGCTACACACAGAGATACAGGGGGGAGATGTACCAGATGCTTTGGCATTATCTTATTTCTTCCACGCTTGTTTATGGGAATGAGAAGTCCACAGTATGTAAAGAGGGTTAGGCCTGTACTGAGGAAAGAAAGATGCACCCTGGCGTAGAAGACTATAATTCTGCAAATGTCAAGTGAGCTTTGGTAATATGGATGCCTTAGACCTATGCTGTAGGAGGACAGAGGTGGAACTTAAAACTTCTGTTTAAACTTCTGCCTGTATTTTGGGATTTCTGGGTAGGTTCCTGGTCATTCCCTCATTCTCTATTTGGTAAACTGGCCAATTTTAAAAGGAGAAAATAGTCTAAAAAGTATATACGTTTGTCTGTGCCTTAAGTCATACAGTGAGCCTTGACAGGAATGCATCACTAGTGGGAGTAATTTATTACTTGGGTTTCATATTTTCTTTAGAGTAAAAATGTCTCTTGAAACAGAGTAGAAAGTACCCAATAATTTTTTTTTTCTTTTTTTTTTTTTTTAAATCCTCAGATATGAGCCAGAGGACTAAAACACCAAGAACATCTGATCTATCAGAAGCTGCCATAGAAAGAAAATGTAGACTGGTATTATTTTTCAATAATTTTTGTTTTGAATGGTATATATTTTGCTTCTAGTGCTTAAAATAACTTTTTATTAATACTAATAAGATGCTGAAACTCCTATCTTGCTTCCTTATAAACCTAGAATTTATAGGTATTGGTTTCTGTAGGCATGCTTTTTAATTGTTAACCACCGACATTCCTTGAGAAATAGCAAACAGGAGCTTATTGAAGACCTGAGACCATTCTCTACAAAGAAAGGAGTTTATTTTTGTTAAGAAAAGAAAAAAAGACAAAAAATAAGCATTAGAGTTTTTTGATGTCTCTGAGGTGAAAATTCCCATCGTTACTTTTGTATAGTTAATAATGTAGCCATGAAGTGGCATTACATGTGAAAATTGCATCCGTGGAAGTAAAAAGTAGGAGGAAAAAAAGAAACACACTGATTCTGTAATGTTATTTCACACTAGACATCTCGTATGTCAGCAAAATGTGGTTGGTGACATTTTGCTAGAGGGTGTTCATTAGACAGTGAGGTGAATACGCTTTATAGCAGAAGCATTGGACCCTTTCAAATAAAGCCACTAACTGGAGTTATACTTTTTCACTTGAATTTATTTGAAACAAATTTGAACATCAGAATACAGATTCTGATTTTGCCAGTATTCTTAACGTTAAGATGATAATCTGAAAAAGCATAGGCAAGTTGCTAATGGAGCAACTTTCTTGGGAAATAAGTTATTTTAGATGTTTTCATCTCCTTTCTTATTGTAACCTTACCAGAAAACAGCTTACTTGTCTCAAGTCTTTTGCTTGTAATCCTCTGCCTTGCATTTGTCTGGAAGCCTCTTAGTAGCGCATTTTACTTGTTCATCTGTCCCTGTTCATATGTATGTTGTATTTTACTCTAAATAAAAACATTATGTGTTCAAACACTTAACCTTTAAGGAGCTGGGTTTTTTTATAGGAGTGTTTTGTAAAGGAGTTTTTTGAATATCTGTAGAAAGAAGTGGCAGATCAGTAAAGAATCTTGCTAGAAATGCGAACATGTAAATTACAGGTTCATGCCCAAAGCCACATCACATCAAACAGCTGTAAAAAGGTGTACCAGTGGCAGGGCTGGGAAAAGGCCGGTGTGTGTGTGCTACAGAAACTGGCATTTAACAGTGCTTGTCTCAGGAGCTGCTTGAACTGAAATGGATCATTTTTCCTCATTCTTTCTCAAATTGGCAAAGCTGTTAAGGCTGTTCAAGCAGTGATGCCCCAGTCAAATCTGCCATACATTTGCAGTCTATAAATTCTTGTGTTGTCCTTTTTCCCTCACTGGTTAAGTAAGATTAGTTTGGGATAAAATCCTGTGTCTAGCATGATATTATTGCTGTAGCACGATAGTAGGGCTTTATGGGGTGACATGCTCCTCATGCAGTGTCAGTTAAATTAATGAAAGGTATTATTTTGCTCCTTATACAGTCACTAAAATGTTAAGTTCTTAATAGGGATGTACCAAAGAGCTTTCTGGCCTGTGCTTGCTCAAAGCAATTGTGTTGACATGAACAGGTGTACTTGTCTGGGTGAATATTGTGTTTTTCTTTGTAATGAAGCTCATTTTAATGAGATAGGTTACTATTTCTAAAATGGCAGGTAAAGGGTGAAGAAAGGCAGAGAATCTCATGATTTCTGCTGGTTTTCTCTTTTCTGATAAATCTTTGGCTGTTGACTTAGCTGGAATAAGTCTCTGTGATAGGCCTTCATTATCTGCTTAGAGACCATTTCAACAAGAAAGTACGCTCTCAACTTCAGAATATGGATAGGTCTCAATGAAATAAGTTGGCTGTAGGCAAGTGTGGTTACAGACCTTGTTATCTCCTCGAACAAGTAAGGCAAACCTTGTAGAGAACTGTGCAGCGCAAAAGTGAAACACTGACTTCGATTACCTGTCTTGCAGATTGCCAGTTTAGTGAGTACAAGATCAGTGTGATGCTGTCATTGGTTTGTGTTGCACAGTGGCTAAGGTAAAGGTCTTGTGTGGAGCTCTTGAGGAAAAATACATCATCTGTCAAAGATGATGTACCTGTCAAAGAAGACCTGGAGCATTATACAGTAGCGATTCTCTTTCGTTGAGGTGGGTACAATATTTTGAAGATGGAGCAGACATCTGAACCTCTCCTGATTGTGTCTGATGTTTCTAAACCTTCACTTCTTTCCCTGAAGGGTAAATTCCAATTCTGCTTTTACCAGCCTTTGTTTTTCAGAGGTTCATTATACTGGTCAAATAGACATCATCTGTTTTTTCCACTTCGGCTGTTAATTCCTTAGTTATGCCTGAAAGGAATGTTTAAAAAGAAAATTTCTCTATAACTGGCTGATCTGCAGGAATCAAATCTCTTTCAAGCTGGGTGGGGTTTTTTTGCTTGCAAACTGAAGCATGTTTTCTACAGGAATGAAATCTAGGCAGCTCAGCTTCGCTAGTATTGACTCTTGACAGCTAACAAACAATCCTGTGCTGTAACAGTGACTTGAGTTCAGCAGTTGGTCATTAATAAATGAGCTGCATGCTGCCTTCTTAATGAGACAGTGTATTACCTGATGTTCTGTAACTGTTCATAAAGTACTCCTTAATTTGTTTTTCTCTTGTGGATAATAGCCGTTTTTTTTAATGTCCTAAGATGAATACCAATATATAACACTTAAACTGCAAGTGCTCCTCTTTATTTGAAAGACCAAAGTCACCTAGGTTTGCCCTCCTTATCAGAGTCTCCTCTCAGACATACCCTGAAACATGAGGCAGCCTATTTGGACTCAACTCTTCTCCAAATAAAGGTGGGTAGATACATGTCATTCTATTTCAGTAGTCGTAATATCTAGAGACTTCGATTTTTATCATCTTTCTATTTATTATTTTTAGGAACCTGTTAATGTAGTGTCTTGAAGTGTCTGTTGTAAGTGATGGTGATGCTGAGTGGTTGGTGCAGGACTCTGACAGGGCAGCTCACGACTGACAGCTGCTGGTGAACAAGAGAGCTGCCCCGTGATCTCCCCAAACTGCAGGCAAGCTTTGACAGAGCGAAAGCATGAACTGGCGGAAGACAAGCAGCAGAACTGACTGAATAGGATTTTTTTATTTTAGTGAGGTGACAGTTTGTGGCACTTCTGCTTTACACAAGCAGGTTCTGAGGTCTGGGTGAGTTAGGTGCGATTCTGTGAACCAGAACTGCATTGAGTGCACCTCTATGAAGGGAGTACCCTAAAAAACCCCACAGTTAGAAGATTGATAGAGCTGTCGTGCTAAAGAAAAGCAAGGAAAATAAAAAGAGGGACTCAGGCATGCTTTCTTGGCGATAAGGCCTCCATAAAGATGCTTTATATTATTGATCTCTGGAGACTGAGGTAGTGCAAAACAGTTTTAAGGGTGATTAAGGGGCTGGATATGACTTCAGGGTACAGACCTGTCCTGGTTTCGCCTGGGATAGAGTTAATTTTCTTCCTAGTAGCTGGTATAGTGCTGTGGTTTGGATTTTAGTATGAGAATAATGTTGATAACACGCTGATGTTTTGGTTGTTACTAAGTGGTATTTACACTGGTCAAGGACTTTTCAGCTTCCCATGCTTTGCCGGGCGCACAAGAAACTGGGAGGGGGCACAGCCAGGATAATTGATCCAAACGGACCAAAGGGCTATTCCATACCATATGATGTCATGCTCAGTATATAAACTGGGGGGAGTTGGCCGGGGGGTAGCGGTCGCTGCTCGAGGACTGGCTGGGCGTTGGTCGGTGGGTGGTGAGCAGTTGTATCACTGTTGGTTTTTTTCCCTTGGGTTTTGTTCCTCTCTTGCTCTCTTGTTGTTTTTCTTCTCATTACAGTTTTTTATTATTCTTGTTGTTGTTGTTCCAATTATTAACCTGTTCTTATCTCAACCCTCGAGTTTTCTTACTTTTGCTCTTCCAATTCTCTCCCCCATCCCACCGAGGGGGAGGGTGAGCGAGCAGCTGCGTGGTGCTTAATTGTTGACTGGGGCTAAACCACAACAAGACCTCAAGGGCATCATCTACAGTTTGGAACCAAGCAGCAAGTCGTAGCGATGAGTTGGAAGGAATAATTGCAATCCTAATAACTGCTTAGAGGAGTAACTGTAACCTCCAATTACATGTAGAGAAATCACCCAACAGTAGTCATGGCCTATGAGTTGTCGAAGATCTGGAAATCCAGCTGGATTCTTTCTTTCTCCTAAAGTAAGGAAACATGGAGCTTAGAGTAGCAACTGTGAACAGTGAATCCAAACAGAAAAACGGTATGTGGGAGCTGCTACTCTCTCGGCTGTATATCTGCCTCCCTTGATAGCATCACTACACATTTGCAGAGGCTGTAGAGACTCTTCCATCACTTCCATTTGATAATCATCTAATATGCTAGCAGCCAGCATGTTTCCATTTGGAAGGGGGTGCCTCCAGGAAGGGCAGAGACTAAACACTAGAGCTGGCCCCTGCTGACACTTTGTCCTTCTCCCACATATCTGGTTCAACAAGGAAAGCCTGGAGGGTTTATTTGTAAATCTAGGGGTTATAGTCCTACATGTTGGATGTAGCATAATAAAGTCCAGGCTACCTTGTGGAATTATCTAGCAGTTGTCTATACCAGACTTCTTCCACTGCTGCTTATTATTCCTTCCTCCCTTGTTTCTGTCTCTTTTGGCAATAAATCTGTTAAGCTTCTCTCCCACCCTCGAATCATGGTCCCCAACCTGTTGCTAGGACTCTAGACTC
Organism: Mycteria americana; assembly: GCF_035582795.1. Classification (NCBI taxonomy): domain Eukaryota; kingdom Metazoa; phylum Chordata; class Aves; order Ciconiiformes; family Ciconiidae; genus Mycteria; species Mycteria americana. The sequence goes on from NC_134366.1 coordinate 49,810,471, forward strand.
CCTTTTTGTTTGTGTTTTAAGTAGCTGGGAGAAGCGCTTAGTTTCTTACTGTGCTGGCGTCAAGAGATGCAAGCCCAGTACTTCCAGTTTTGCTTCAGTGAGAAATGGGATTCTCTGTTTTGTTTAATCAGCTTCTGATTAGGTTTACATAGGGCAGTTGGGCAGTTCTCATGCTGTCCCATCAGTCCCTGGCCCGCTGTGGAGATGAACCCCTACCCTTTCTGACCCACTTCCCCCAAACCCCACACTCTCAAATTTGTTAGGTACGGGGTGGGGGGGATTTCTTTCTAATCCTCCTTTAACATGAGCAGTGAAATGATCAGAAGTTCTTGCATGTGTCTATTGGACTTTATCTTCAGGGACAAAGATAAGCCTCTAAGTCTTCCCTCAACCCAAATAAAGGAAGTTCAAAGGAGATAAAAATCTTGAATAGCATCAGCAATAGCATCTTGATTATCTGAGGTGTGTATGGAAAGTCCCACAGCAAGAATTCCTGAGTGTTACCTGTTTAAATACCTTTAAATATATTTAAAGCCTGTCTCTCAAGGAGCCACTGGATGACAGGCACTTTGCTGTGTGCCTATGTGCATGACCACCTTTAAAAATAATTCATAGTAGTTTGTGATCTGAGCTGCTTATGAGACTGACATTTGTGAGAGAGGCAAGGATTCATTTCATTGCATCTGAACTTCCTGATCTGGCCTGACCCAAGCTGAGGACACCACACCTCTCTGCCTGCATAGTCTCCCCAGTCCATTAGTAAACTAGTTTGAAATGTAATGGGAAGGAGGTACAGAGCCAAAGAAATGTTTAACTTGATTATGCTCATCAGTAGCGGTAATCTATTCACACAGAAGCATCCCAAGTGCTAGTGAGGTGCTATTTTTTTAAGGCTGTCCTGCCTGCAAGTTATTAAATGCTCTAAATTATTTATAAGCATCATTTGTAATAAATCCCACAGGCAGTGACAGACATTTAACTTTTTAATAACTTGCAAAAGTGTTTGTGATGTAGGATAGTTAACATATCTGTAGCTTCTCAGTGTGTGTCTTTCAGTTTAATAGCTTATGGATCTAAAATTACCTTGGATTTTTCCTTCCAGCAGAGTTCAGGGTTACCCATGAGACATATTCCCAGGGCTAGCTGGCATGTTGCAATTCTGAGGGCAAGACAAGAACTGCAAGGATGTTGCAGAAGAGCCACAAGCTCCCTCAAAACTGTACTCTGGGAGGGTTTGGCAAACCCTGATGTTTTCCAATGACAACCTTCACTTCTAGCAGTGCTGAAACCCACCGTGAAGAATGGATTCACTTACAGGAAATGGATAAACCTCTCGCAGTCACCTTTTCTAGCATGCAAAAAAGTGGCATCCCACTTTGTGGCTGGTCAGCAAGTCCACCAGAGTGGTTCTGCTGCTCTCAACAACGCTGCATGACATACTCTGCAGTTTGGGCTCATGTCCAAAGGCCCCATGGCAGGGGTTCTCACCCGCAGCTGGATGCCTCGGCTCTGCCAGTGCCTGATGGGATGCTGGAGCAGCACACACAGCGCTGGCAGGGAGCAAGTTGCTGGCGCTGGTGGAATGAGACTGACAGCAGCTGAGCGGGTCTTATTTGTAAAATGGACCTGAAAGGTGCCAAATCCTGGCATGAAAAAAACCACATTTAGATAGAGGAAGGAAGCTGAGTCCCTGGACTTGTTCAGCACCTTTTTATTGCTACAGACGCCGCTGGTAGCCTCCTTCACTGGGAGACCTGTCTGAAGTGGTTGAGCTCAACGTGTGCCTTGGCAGGGGCCCAAGCACACAGGGTTCATGTTCAGACCTGGCATCTCAGTGTGCGTTCAGACGACCCAAAGGCCTCCTAGGTCCTTTTGCCTCCACAACGGGCCACAGACACCTTCTCCCAGTAGCCTTCATATATATTTGGTCCCTGCTGCTTAAAAGTATTTTAAAACAGCAGCCCCTCAGAAAAGTTCATCTGCAGCAGTGGGGTTTGAGCATGAAGGTAAGTGAAAAAAAGACTGGGCTATTTCGCGCTCTCACATACACACAGAGCATGTAGAGGGAGGGTAGTATTCCCGGAGGGTCAAACTTGAGTGTTGTACTCAAGGCTGCAGCAGGCTGGGGACCTGCATGGCTGATAGGGACTGTTTCAAGGCCACTTTTGGAACTGGGGAGTGTGCTGGGCTGGTTGGGTTGAGCATCGGGGCACAAGCGACGGGATGCCCAAGCACCCGATTAGGACAAGGGACGCTGGGAATAAAAGCCAGCTCTGACAGCCACTAAGCCCAGGCCTAATGGTGTGGGAGCCCCTTCCCTGTGCTATCAAATCCAAGCTGGTGCCTCACGCACACAAATGCCGCTCCCAGGGAAGAGAGCCCTGTGGGGAAAGAGTTTCCCATTTCCAAAACCAAGCTGCAGCCCCAGTGTTATTTCCTCGCTGTGTCAAGTCGGCATGTGAGCCGATAAAAATCCCTGGGCTCACATCCTTCCCAGAAATGCCAGTCAAAACCCAAGCAGCTATTCACCCAAAGTACCAATTTTATAGTTCTGTGTGTGTCTATAATCTATTTACCAGCATTCCTACTTCAGTATGTGCCTGTTAATAAGATTAGTAATTAAAAAGCTTGATAGGAATTGGCAAGCATAGCTCCTCCGCCTTTCCCTCCCCTCCAAGCCGCGCTGGCGTGGAGTCTGAGGCAGGGCTGGCAGAGTACCTGAAGGAGTGAAGGCAGGAAGGCTCTGCTGAAACCTCTGCCTGCAAGTAGGCAATGGAGAAATCCCGGCCGCTATGGGACAATCCCCTGCAGTTTGTTTTCGCCTGCATTTCCTATGCTGTGGGGCTGGGAAATGTGTGGAGGTTTCCATACTTATGTCAGATGTACGGAGGAGGTAAGTGTGGCTTATGTTTCTTGCTTCCCTCGAGGAGGAGCGTGGCAAGCTTAAATCCAAAAGTATGCTGTCCGTGCTAACGCCCTGTCCACCCAGCAGGATCTGGGGCAGAGTAGGAGGTCAGGCTTTTTGTTGGTGTGCAACCTCTTCTATTGCTGCTTTATTTTACCTGTTCTTTAGCATAAGGCTTTTACCTGACAGCTGCCCCAATACAGCAGCTTTTGTTTCCTAGAAGTGCAGTGAAACATGGGAAGGCCCATGTTTTCTGAAAGGGTGGAGGTCGAGTGAGAGATGTAGGTCCACATGGTATTAATTTATTACTTTCTTGCCCCATTGAACAACTCTGAAGGCATCAGAAACTAGTTCAGTTCCTTGTTAGTTCACTTGGAACATACTGAGAAAGGGAAATGCTTCTGCTGATTTAATTTAAGGATCAGCTGTATCATTTCAAGTTGCTGTCATTAATGTGTTGTCTTTTATACAAAGCCTTATTTTAGGAGGTGATAACTTGGCTGCAAATCTGCCTTGAAGTTGGCTGAAACTCCTTAATCAACAGGAGTTCCACAGCTAAAGCCTCCTTGGAAGCTTTGAAAACAGGGAATAAATTGGTTTGGGCTCCAAAAAAAAGCTCTTTGAAAGTTTATCCTTCTCTTAGGTCCAAACTGGAGAAAGAAGATGTCTGTATCATACCAGCCACAGATATTCTTCCTTAGAAATCAAAAGTCAGTTAATTAGATTAATTAAAAACCAACACTAATAATCTCTTCTAGTATACAGCTACCACTGGTTAATGACCATGTTTTGAAGAATCCTTATAAAAAGCCTCTCTTTATAAGACATCCCAGTTTGATACTGCTTCTCACACTGCATCCGTTGTCTTAGTGTTGGACCCATCTCAGCCGCGCGTTACGTGGCATGATGAGCATCTGTCTCATTTGCTTCTGATCTGCTTCTGCCTTTTCTTCCTTTCAGGAAGAAACACACTGAGATGTTTAAGTGCTTTTTGCTTGTTTTGTGCTTGTTTTGTTGGCTTGTAGCGTACTTCTAAATGCACGTGCGGTGGTAGGAGTTGGTTCATGCTGGTTGTTGAAAAGCCAGCTCAGTGCTGGGACAGCATCAGAGCTGCTCTGTGGGGTCAGGTCAGAAAAATCCAGATAATACACTGGGTGAAATTACAGTAGAAGCTAGATGCTGCAGTGGCTGAAGCTTTCTTAGATGTTCCAGATAGATAGCAGAAGTGATAGACGTGCAGCAATCTTGGGTGTATTCCTCTACCCAGATGCTTTTGAGGGTAAGGACTTCATGCCTGCCACAACTCTAGCACAAAGCTTAAAATGCAAGTGTTTCTGTACGCAATTAAACTGCACATGATTAGTTCACTAGCAGTCTTCTGGCAGACACCTGGAGGGACAGCAGAACTCAGACACTGGGGTCTCTGCGTGGTTTGTCCTCTTCTTATCAGCCATCAGATGGTGAAAATTCTCTGAAATGTAGCCAAAACTGGAAGACTTGATTAACCAGAAAAAAAGATTCCATAAACCCAAGTATTTTCTGAAAAGCATGTTTTTATAAGAGTAGTTTCTCCACTACTTTTGTCCTCCCTGGTTAAATTTCCCAGGGGAGAGGCAGCTCTCCCTACTGTGAAACTAAAACTCCCGACAGCAGGCTTTGCTTTTCTTAATTGTTTTTCACTGCCCTCTTAAAAACGATGAGGTGGCTTTCCAGGGGTCTGCAAAACCCAAGCAGACAAAACATCGTTTCAGGAACTCAAAAGCTGGATACGCCAGGCACTGGGCTTAGGGAGGATGCCACCAACTGCTCGTTCGGCATCTTCCTTGTAGAAAAGCACGGAGCCAGTCCCTGTCCTGCCCAGCAGAGCAATAGAGCCCTTATCGCTGAGGATACTCATAAACAGGGTACTTGCAGACTTTACCATGTCCTGCCTTTCCGTTCATCAGCATATTGCCTCCTTCTCCTTGCTCATCTCCAGAGACCTTGACCCGAACAGAGCAAGGGGGGTTCAAACCTCGTAGGTGCAGTTAGTCTGTCCGTAAATAGGCTGGGCTGGGCTGAAATGACACAGGGATGGGTTTACAGCAGGGCGGGAGCTCGGCAGCGCTCCGTGCTGAGCGAGGAAGGCCCTGGGCGCCAGGCGGGATGCTGAGCAGAGGCGAGGGTGCCGCTGGCCAAGCCTGGTGCCTCGACCAGACCCGGGGCACATTCTGCCGGTGGTGCCAACTGCAGGGGTCTGGCCTGGGGGCTGGTTTTTGCAGGCAGTTGGCACCGTAGGGAGCCACGCTGGGTGTAAATGAGCAGGGAGGTTAGTGGAGCTGTGTTGGTTTACAGCGGATAAGGAACTGGTTCATACAGCTGCCCTGAGTCACTTACATGAGGTATTTCGGTTCTACCCTTTAGGAAAAGTAGCATCAGGAGCAAGATCTGCATGCAAACAGGGTGCAGAGCAAGGGGCAGGGGGCTCATCCCCGGCACCCCCAGCTGCAGGGGGACATCGGGGTGAAGAGCAAGCCTGGAGGCACTCCTCTTCCTTGCAAGGTGGCAAAGCCAGTGCCAAGCATGTGGCAATGCTGCTGGGAGGGCAGAAAAGCCTTCGCAAAGGGCCTAACGCTGATTCCCCCCACGGTACACGGCAAAACTTCCCTTGGTGGCTGCTGGGGCAGCTAGCACCCTGCCAGGACAGAGTGGCTGCGGGAGCTCGTAAACCTCCGACAGCTCCCTTGCGGCATAGGAAGTTATCTAACAGACTAACAAAGGGGTTCTTAATAACGATAGAGCCGGGAGGTGGGAAATTAATTCCCAGAATAAACCGGATTATTGCTCGGTGTTTATTTCCAGTTCTTTGCCTCAGTCGCTCCCGGAGTTCATTCCTCTGTGGCGCTGCACTGAGCCCATTCCGAGGAATGTTAATGCCGCAGATTAAATCCTAAATAAGAGATATTTACGTAAATATTTTTGGCTTGCTGTAAAAAGGGAAGCACGAAAGCCTTCGCAAAAAATCCAGTTTTTGACTCAGTCAGCAGCTCTTTCTAAAGTGAGCCCCAAGTTGAGGACAAGGATTTTTTTTTTCCCCCAGCAGAAATTTAAGCCGAAGCGCATCCTGGTTGCTGGGTGGGAAGGTCCTTTCCCCTCCCTTGCCACCTGCCCACCCGTTCCTGTTGTTCCTCTTCTGCAGGAGCATCCCTTGTGGCAGGGAAGCGGGGACAAGAAGACGTGGGGCAGGGAGAGGCCGTGTGCCTCTGTCCCAGGGTCTGCTCCCACAGGTGGGGGAAAAGGGAAAAGCCTTCACCCTCTGCTGGCATTTGCGGGCTCACCATGGGTTTTTGGGGGAGGTTTTTTTGTAGTTTTGGGGTTTTTTTTAAGCCAGGCCAGACTTCAATATGTTACTTAGAACTCTATTCAACGCAGATGTTTCTGTTACTTTTTCATTGAACGATTTGGCTCTGCCGCAGACCGCCACACACAAAGTAAATCTTTCCCTCGTCCTCTTTCTCTCATTATCTTTTACGAGGTTTGGCTGGCAGTTAGTTACCCTTTAACAGCCCCAGCCCCGAACATTGCTCAAACCACCCGCAAAGCACCTGGGCAGCCCCGCCGTGCCAGGGTGGCGACCGGCACATTTTAACAGCAGAAATCCCAGCGCTGCCAAGTGTGGGCGGAAAATTCCCCACGCCCAGGCGCTCAGTGCCCACCGGCATCTGGGATGCCACCTGAAACCCCATGAGATGTCCCTCAGCGTTATGCCGTGCCCTCAATACACAAGGTGCCTGGACAGGACCAAGCTCCAGCCACCGCCTGGGACACTAATGGGGCGATTTGACCATGAATAGGGCAACCTGGTGTTTATTACGCTGCTGATCTGCTGAAGACCGTCTGTTGGGTTTTTCTTGCAGGTGGCTTTTTGATCCCGTATTTTATCATGCTGATCGCCGAGGGGATGCCGCTGCTCTACCTGGAGCTGGCTGTGGGGCAGCGCATGCGTCAGGGCAGCATCGGCGCCTGGAAAATAATAAGTCCCTACCTCTGCGGTGTCGGTATGTTCTCAGTTTGGAACTTCATTTTTAAGCACCTGGGGAAGATGGATGCTTTGGAATGGAGAGCTTTATCTTCCAGCGCAGAAATCAGGCAGGAGATGGGGTTTTACCGGGTCTCACCAGGCTGAGCAAAGCAGTTACCCAGATGCCTCACGGCATGCATTTACCCTGTCCCTCGCAGGACACTGGTGTCAGACCCTGGCTTGCTGTACCAGGTCCCCAGCCACAGAGGTGTGAGAGCCCCTGCCCTCAGGCAGACTGCCAAAATCACGGTGTGAAGGCCAGCACTTAACCCAGCCCCTGGGGCTGCCTGCACTGGGCTTTGACCCCAAGAGCATCATCCCAATAAGCTCAACACCGAGTGATAAAATGGTGTCATAATTTCCTACCATTGCTGCCTACCATTTACCAATGTCTGCTTTCAGCTACACTATTATGTTATTAAATTACCTCGATAGCCCAAACTATCGCTAATTTGCTTACATGCACATTTTATTTTTAACGATACCTTGAATATTCACCCCCCCAGGGGCTAAAGTATAAAATCCAGTGCAGGATAGCCCTGATGGGAGGAGGAGGCGGCTGCAGCGGCGGGGGCATGCCCTGTGCATGGGGCTGTGCAGAGGCAAAGCCCCCTGCCCCGTGCCGGCTGCGGCGCTCCCCTGGGGTGTAACGGGGCCCTGGGCGTTTTGGGGTTTCACCGCTGACCAAGCACCTCCCTCTGTGCCCACAGGCATTGCCAGCGTCATTGTCTCCTTCTTCCTCTCCATGTACTACAACGTGATAAACGCCTGGGCCTTCTGGTACCTCTTCCACTCCTTCCAGGTGTGTGGGCACCCGGTGGCACAGCTTGGCCCCGCCGCGGCCGCGGAGGGTCACGGTGGCTTTGCATTGGTGCTGGACATTGCCCGGCACCATCGTCAGCTGGAGGGGACCAAAAGCTCCAGAAACCCTCCCAGGGCTTTTCAGGGGGCAGGAGGGGGAAATGAGGCAGTGGTGTCCCTCTCTGGGGGCTCCCCAAGAGCATTGGGGTGTCTTCTCCTCTCCATGAAACACAGGTCAAGGCCAGCCCCGTGATGACTTACTTGCATGTGTCTTGGTGGCCACGTTGTCCTGCACCCTGGGGTGGGTCTGTCCAAAGGCAGAGGAGATGGTCAGCCCTGGGGGAGAAGATCAGGAGGGTTATCCCCAGGGGAGAGGGTCAGAGAAGCTCAGTCCTCAGGGAGAGGGTCATCCCCAGGCAAGAGAGGTCAGAAATGGTCATCCCCAGGGGAGAGGGTCGTTCCCAGGGGAGAGGGTCAGAAAGGCTCAGTCCTTGGGGAGATGGTTGTCCCCAGGGAGAGGGTCAGAGAAGGCCAGTCCTCAGGGAGAGGGTCGTCCCCAGGGGAGATGGTCAGGACCAAGGCAGAAGGTCAGCCCCAGGCAGCACAACACGGGGACAAGCAAGCCCCAGACAGAAAGCTGCCCTCGCCTTCATCCCCCCCCGGCTCTCCCCACCATGCTGACGGTGTGTGCTCACCCCACGCCCCTCCCTCGCAGGACCCCCTGCCATGGGCCACCTGCCCCCTGAACAGCAACCGCACCGGCTACGAGGAGGAGTGCGAGAAGACATCGTCCACCCAGTACTTCTGGTACCGGCAGACCCTGAACATTTCTCCGTCGCTGGAGGCCAGCGGGAGCATCCAGTGGGAGCAGGCTCTCTGCCTGACGCTGGCCTGGCTGGTGGTCTACCTCTGCATCCTCCGCGGCACCCAGTCCACCGGCAAGGTGAGAGGCTGGCACAGCCCTGCCAAGCCCCAGCAGGACGTGGGGAGGATAAAACGAGTGCCAAAAAGGCAGCAGCCATGGCTGTTGTTACTGGGGGTTATGGCATCTCCCCAGGGACAGACGGACCTGCTGCCTCTGCCGACCTGTTAAGTCGCAACTGAAGAAGGCTCCACCAAAACACTGAGGGATATTAAAAAAAAAAAAAAAAAAAAAAACAAAAACAAAAACCAACCAGAAAGGTCCTTTAAATGCAGGCACCTCTGCTGCAAAACTAGCCGCCAGGCTGCTGGCCCTGCGGAAAGCCACTTGCCACAGCAGAGCCATGTCAGGAGATGTCTGTTCCTCAGTCTTTGCAAGAAAAAAAAGATGCCTACCGGGCATTTTTGCTCACTTTTTATTCACAGCAAAAGTTATGAGGAAGCGGGGAAAAAAAGCAATGTCCTGGCTGAGCCTGCACTAAGAAGCAAGCTGAGGGCTGTAATCCCCAAATCGTATTAGCCGAACACAGAAAGCCAAGAGACTGTAAACCAGGAATAACCTCTTAAACTTTCTGCAGCTGGCTTTGTAGGCAAAAAAGAACCAAATAAATAGCCAAGGCGCATTGAAAGCGCATCGTAAAGGCAGGGTCTCATCGGGGGAGCACAGGGGGCTTCCCCTGCATCCCCTGTGCGTTGGAAGCAGGGCTGTCCGGCTGGGGAAGGTGAAGCTGCTGCAGCTCCAGGTGTGTGACAAGGAAAGGCAGATGCCCACTGGCAGCACAGGCAGGTGCAAATCAGAGGAATAGTTGGTAATTGCCCACCTGCCTCTCTTACCCAGAGCACAGGAAGGTATGTTTTTTGTGAGTTAGTGTTTGTATAAGTTTATGCGTGAACCATTGGGATACCTCCCTTTCTTTTTTTTTGGCATGTGGCTCTTGCCAATGTGGAGATTAAACATTCAGATTCAAACTCAGGGGTTTGCTTAAAAGCTCATGGAAGACAACTGAAAGATTTAATTCCCTCCATTCCCCATCTGGGTTACATTAAGTTAAAGTCTTTTCACGTCAGAATTAAAATATTTTCAGTCAAGTTTGATTTTTGACCTTTTATGAGGTCTGCTCACCTTCCTCCCAGAGCAGACAATGGATGACCTTTGCCTAATGCATTCTTGACAGGTGGTTGCAGACTGGTGCTACTCCACTAAATGCTGCAGAACTGACTTTGTAAATGCTGCAAATATTTTAAATCACATTCTTATTTTTCCAATCAAAGAGAAAACCGGTGGGAACATTAGCACATTAACATTAGTGAAACAAGTTTTTATTAGTAGTAAAAAACTTGTTTCACTAAAACCTAAATCTAAAGTTAGCTTGATCTGAAAATATTTGTTTAAAGACTAATACAAGGTAACAAATACTTTACATGAAGCATTTCCATTATTGTAAGTGAGAAAGAGCCGATCTATTACGGCCAGTCTTGTGTATTCTTTAGACCAAGGTATTTCCCCTCCTTCCTCCAGGTGGTCTATGTAACAGCCTCTTTGCCGTACTGCGTTCTCATCATATACCTCATCAGAGGACTAACACTTCATGGAGCTGTGAATGGGCTCATCTACATGTTCACACCAAAGGTACAGAAAAATCGTACTGAATTTTTCACGAAATGTTATTAGTTACTAAACGTGTAGGTTTTTAAAAGGTGGCAATACTCCTTTTCCTTATGTTGAATTTTTGCAGCAGTAGCTCAGGTCAGGCAGCTGGAAACCCCGGCTGGGAGCGGCTGGAGGCTGTTCTGCCACAGTGCCCGTAAGCTGCTTGCTTTCTCCTGCAGAAAAAGACCTGTGCATTAACGTAACCCGTAGCGTGTTACTTCCAGACCGAGCAGTAACCCTGCCCAAAATACACCCCTAAGCTAAAACGGGTGTGCAAAGGGTCCCATCCCCATCCCTGCAGGCTGGAAGGGGCAGTGCTGGCCGTCTGTGCGCAGCTTCACGCGCCCGCTCTCCCTGTCCGGTTTTGCAGCTGGAGCAGCTGTCGAACCCCAAGACGTGGATCAGCGCCGCCACGCAGATCTTCTTCTCTCTGGGCCTGGGCTTTGGCAGCCTCATCGCATTCGCCAGCTACAACGAGCCCAGCAACAACTGCGAGAGGCACGCCATCATCGTCTCGCTGATCAACAGCACCACATCCATATTTGCCAGCATCGTGACTTTCTCCATCTATGGCTTCAAGGCGACGTTTAACTACGAAAGCTGTATAAACAAGTAAGAGGCTGGTATTTCACTTGTTTTCCACCGCAAGCCGTTCTGGGGAAGGTAAGGGGGGGAGGTAAATAAATAACAGCACACGCTGCTGCCAGCGCTGCCCTGAGCCCAGCCGTGATACTGCTCTAATAAAGCTAATGGTGCAATTTAAAGCGATGAAGGCTGAGATGAAAGGTCAGAGCTGGCGTGCCTTTTGACACCTGGGTGCCGCTTCCAGGCACAGGCCCGGTCGAGAGGATGAGTTTGCCTCGGCGAGTCACAGCAGCACTTTCCCCTGCACCCCGGTCCCAGTACATGCTGGGGGGGGGGGTGCGGGGACTGATTAATAAAATGTAATGATGCTCAGATCCCCCCCTTTAAGGCTAAGCCCTGTGCCAGGAGCTCAGCCTCCTCAGCGGTGATGCTCTGGAGGTGCGCAGCAGCGTGCAGGATCGTGCCCCAAGGCAGCAAGTTCGCATGCGGTCCGTGGCACAGGTCCCGCAGCCGTTACACTTTTACTCATATTTTTACAGCTTTCAATCTATCTGCTGATCAGGGAGGAAACCAAGCTGCTTGTCCCTGCTCCTTGCCAAAAGGCTCATTAAATTGGTGGGGTGTGGACGTGGGACCGGAGGGCAAAGGGGAAGAGATGCCAGCCGGCACTGGCCAGCACCCAAAATACCTGCCGGCTCCCTCCCAGGTGCCCGAGAGCGGCAGCCCGGGCACAGGAGCTGCTCCCTCCAAAGCAGAGATGAACACAGGGCTGCTGGCATCCCAGCACCGTGCTGGGGGTGCCACGGCCACGGCTCCCACCCAGGGATACCAGAGCCCTGGGGCTGGCAGAGCATCCCTGTGTGGGGGCCCATGGAGAAGGGGATGGGCTATAAAACTGGCATGAGTTTTATACCTTGGCCTGAAAGACATTTAATTCCAATAATCTTTCCCAGGGTGATCTTGCTGCTGATGAATGCTTTCGACCTGGAGGAAGGCTCTTTAACAGCAGACAACCTCAACGAGATGAAAGACTACCTCATGGCCACCCACCCGCAGGAATACACGCAATTATTGCCGCAACTTAAAAACTGCAGCTTGGAAGCTGAACTAGATACGGTGAGTTACTGCTTTGTGCTGGTGCCTGGCTTCGCTCGTGCCTTTCTTCCCACCAAGCCTGGGCAGCCCCCCAGCCCCACGCGGGCATGTCCGCACCCCCAGGAGCTGCCTGGCCGGGGGCTGTGGTGGGGCTCATTTCTCCACCGTGGGATGGGGTGGGGGGCACTGGCTCAGCCCGGCAAGGGGCTCACTTGGCTCATTAGCAACTGAGCCATGTGGCAATGCGACTGCTGGCTCTAGCTGTGGGACAGGGCAGGTCGCAAAGGAATGGGGCAAATGTTCTTGCTATGAGCGGGACTGGGCCAGTTTCTATCCAGTTTTAATAAATTGGTGGAGATCTGCCTCTGCTGTGCAGAACTGCTACCATGGGTGTATTTTGTCATTGTGGAGGATCAGTCTCATATGTCCCTGTTCTTATGTCCCTTATCGAGCTGAGGAGCTGCCCATAACTCACTTCTTCCCCCCGTCTTGCCGGCAGGCTGTCCAGGGGACGGGACTAGCATTTATAGTCTATTCTGAAGCGATCAAAAACATGGAGGTGCCGCAGCTGTACTCCGTGCTCTACTTCGTCATGCTGCTGATGCTGGGCATCGGCAGCATGCTGGGAAACACCGCTGCTATCCTCACGCCGCTGACCGACAGCAGGTTCATTGCTGCCCGCTTCCCCAAGGAGGTGATCTCAGGTAAGCACCCGCCATGAGCAGCATAGGCCAGGCAGGGAGAGAGCACGTGGGTGCAAAAGCTTTCGTGCCCCACAGCTGCTGAGGGTCCCTCTTTGACATCAGCTGGAGCAGAGAATATCAAATATGCTGCTGGAAGGGTTTGGCTGCCCTTGGGAAATCCTGCCCAGCCTGTAGAGCACTTTCCCTCGGGAGCTCTGAAAGCACTAGGGCAATCGTGGCTGTGTATTTGCAGGCTTCCCAGCACACCCCAGCTCCTTCAGACTGGCGTCTACTCACCAGTGAAACTCAAAGGGTTGGGAGACAAGTCAAGATACCTGCAGTGAGTGGCTCTTCAGTCACATCCCTGGTATACCAACTGCGAACCACCTCAGCCTTTGGCCAAAAGTGATACACGCTCCCGTTGGGGCATGGAAATCAGTTGTCCCGCCTTAAAACCTGTTTTAGTTGGATGCCCAGCAGTAACAGCAGATGCTGTGCACACACAGACGTGACAAGACTATAGCCAAGACTCGGTTGTCTTGACGCTGCTGGGATGATGTGCTGTGACCGTGCAGGTCTAAGGAGCAGCAGTTTAAGGATACACCAGCATAGTCACACACACAGAGGCAGGTCTTTTCCAAAGGGAAAAAAATTATCTTTCTCCTCCGAGAACGCTGTTCCCCAACAGAAATCAGTAGAAATCCCACCAGCTTTTTAGTCACAAAAAGTATGACGTTTTTCCCATGCGATTAGATTTCCAGGTGTAACAGCAAGGTCCCTGTTTTATCCACGCAGGTGTTGTGTGTTTCATTAACTGCGTAATTGGCCTGATCTTCACCATGGAGGCTGGAAATTATTGGTTTGACATATTCAACGACTACGCAGCCACCCTCTCACTGCTGCTCATCGTGCTGGTAGAAACCATTGCCGTGTGTTATATCTATGGGATAAGAAGGTAAAAGCTTGAACCCTCCTTTCTTCATAGTGGGATAAGCAGGGGTGTGACCACTGGCCAACATGCAGGGCCAAGAATAAAAATACAACCTTGGGCTAATTTTTTCTCCTACGCTACGGTATGAGCAAGGCAATGGGGTCTCCCCTGCTTTGCAGACCCCTTCTAGGGTGTCAGGTTCAGGGCTGTGTGGGGGCCAGGCTGGGCTGACACCTTCTCTGCAGGCAGGGGAGTACTAATGAGCCCTACACACTGCTCCCCGCTCTTCTTGTCTCTGGTCTCAAGAGCACCTTCTGACGAAACCGTGCTTCTGCTTCCCCTTTCACAGCAATTCAGTGCGTGCACAACAGTGCCAGTAAGTCTGGTTTCAAACCTTGCACATCGCTGGTCTCCCAAGTCATCCCTTGTGGGTAAAAGCAAGATTCAGCATCAGGAAAGGTTTTACACGGCAGAGGTGTTTGCGCTCAGGGCATCTGAAGGAAAAGGCTTTAGTATTTGCTTTGTTAGTCCACTAGCACAGTACATGTACAGGCACCTACATTGGTATTATGTCCTTGACAAGTTCAAAGCCTTCAACTGAGATCCAGGTTTCCTGCGTCAATGTAGGTACCATCCCCAGCGTTAGTACTTCCTCAAAGACAGGCGAGTAACAGTGAGAGCAACTCAACTACACAAAAACGAGCAGCGTGTTCTCCATGTTACTTAAGCATAATCGCTTTTCTCCATCAGCTTATGCCAGTAATGGTCTGAACTTAACACTCCAGGCAGGATTTTTTGGGGACTTTTCCTGCTGTACCTATTCCTAGGCCAGTCTTCCACAGCTTGGGATCCTCTCGGAAGCCCTGCTCTCTTTTTTATTTCAACCTCACTATATAATCCTGGTGAGCTAGTTCTTCAGACAATACCTCTCTGCTCATTACTCTTCTGGTCAACTATACTCGCCTTTCCCATCTTACATATTTAATTCTGTAGGTGGTTTCGAAGTAACGCAGATCAAAGTATCAATTGAACATATGCAGCTGTTCTCAAAAATATGTTGGTTTTTTTTTAAAACACAGATTTGAGAAAGATCTTCACACCATGATCGGACGCAAGCCAAACTGGTATTGGAAAATTATGTGGGCTTTTGCTAGTCCTTTGCTGATTATAAGCCTATTTATATTTTACCTCACCGACTATATCCTCACAGGAACGCTGCAATACCAAGCATGGGATGCCACACAGGTAAAATAGTTCTGGTTTGGGTTTGTTTGTTTTTTTTTTTTAAACTTCCCTTAATTCCTGCAAGGACAGAGCCTTCCTTCCTAACTACGTCGTTCCACAGAACTGCCTTCTGAAAGCTTGCAGCTGAAGTCGGGGCAACTCCTTAATTTTGTGGAAAGGGAAAACTTGACCTAGTGACAAGAATGCCATGGTTCTGTAAAATGAAAGTAATTTCCCACTACAATTCTTAATTGATCCCTTCAAACAGTAAAATCTTATTCATGCTCATTGAAGACCCACATATCATCTTAAAAAATACTCTTTGAACAGAAAAATTACTTTCGAAGTATAGTATTTTGAACAAAATTAGTGGTATTTTAACAGAACTGAGCTGCTGCTGGAATAGTTTTCATAAACCACTCTGGTTTTCATAATTTCCATAGACATTTTTCTTCGTGGCCAAAACGCTTTTGTACAAATGCCGAGCTGTGTATTTATCACAGGGGAATTACTACTGGATAAGTAATCACTGGTTTCGTAACCATTTGTGGAAATATTCCTAGCGCACAGAAACAAATTACGCCTGTTGTTTTCACGTCTTCACTGATTTGGGACCCGCGGCGGGCCTGGCCTGTTGACTGGATGTCAGCATGAGCCCACAGGCTCCAGGAGAGGAACGCAGAGACCTGACAGAGGTCAGGGCCGAGCCATCTCATTAAGAAACCTGAATCAAGCCAAAATCTGCTGTTTACCAAAGCTTGCAGTTTTCCCCAGTGTTTTTGTCGGCAGCTCTGTTCTTGTCAATTTTAAGCTTGTATGGTTGGACAAAGAAAAGCACTGAGGACAGCTGTGGGCTGCTGCAGCCTGCAAGTGCTCCTCAGATATCCTGTTTAAATACACAGCTTTGCTCCAGACCCAACTTCCAGGACCCTGAAAACCACAGATGCCCCAGATCCAAGGCTTCTTCTCTCCCTTGCAGGGGCAGGTGGTGACAAAGGATTACCCAGGCTACGCCCTAGCCGTGATCGGGCTGCTGGTGGCAGCATCCACCATGTGCATACCCCTGGGCGCACTAGTAACTTTTATAAGGAAGAGACTGAAGAGGGAAAGCGTTTCAACTGTTGCATGAACACTGACAGCTGGATTTGGGAAGACCTTACCCCCATCGTCAGTGACCGGGCACTTCTGGAAGACAGCAGCAACCATTACTTGTAGCAGCTATTTATAGAGTTGAGAATCGTGGGTGCTATATTGACCAAAAAGTGCTCTTAGGAGGTTCCACAGTGGTTTGGGGAAAAAAAAAAGCTCTTCTGTAACAAGATGAAGCTTTAAAATGGCCTCTGAAAGAGAGGGAAAAACAGAAGAGCAGCTCACAAAATGCTAGCTAGCACAAATTAACCAGCGTTATCAACCCATTACACATTAGGTAATTCTTTTCCACTCTGTTGTAGCACTGTCTATGTGGAAACATGAGCAATCAACTAAGCATGTTCCTGCACCAAAGTACTGGCAGATACCCTTACCATTCAAGAAAGCCACGCTTAAGCATACACGTTATTTGAAATGACATCTGTATTTCATCAACAGATGAGACTGCTGAAGTCTTGTAAAGCGACCACAATAATCCCTTTCCTACAAGGGAAAAGTCAGTAGGATGGTATTCGAGATAAATGTGGCCTTTGCTTCTTTTATACTTGTGTCCAGCAAAGCAGTTTATGTATGTGTATATATATATATATATGAGCTGCAGAAGTTCTCTCATTTCCAGAAGTAAACTTCCAATTCCAATATGTAATCGTGCACTGTGCTGTACTTCGTATTTTCTAGGGATGCGCTTTAAGTACACTAGAAGAAATCCGTGATAAAGCTGCTTTACAGCCCCACCCAAACACAAGTATACCATATAAGCAGCTGTGACAAAGTTCATACCCAGGTATACTTTAATCAGGAGATGTAACAATCCAGCAGTTCCACAGAACTGGTGAATTTCCCTATGTGAACATTTTATAAAAAAAGCAACATGTTTAAGTTGTAAGCTTTATGGAACAGAAAACAGTAAAATTGTACCTATGAACTTTAAAAAGTCACTCTGAAGAACGACATTAGAGTCACACTCATGGGATGCAGGTTCTTAATATAGTGTCTTAACTACATAACCATTAGAAGATGGCAAGTGCCTTGTAAAAGAGGGATTAATTTCAAACAAACATTGTTAAAGCACACCAACACAAGTCTCTTGCTCTGGGGCAAAAAGCAAGAGGTAACTGTACAGCCTTCAGGGGTGGGTGAAATCTCGACCATGACAACCAGCACCAACAAGACATGCTTACTCTGCAACAGCCGCTACAAATAGGACATGCCTCCCTCCCCAGACTTTGCTAACAAAGGAAAGACAACTTTTTCACATTTCAATTTATTAAAAATGGATACCATAAACAAGACCTGTACAAAAAAATAGCCGAAATTGCCTAGAATTTGGTAACAGTTGCACGGTGAGAAGTTATCGTCTTGGGCCCCCTCTTCCTCTTCCACGACCTCGGCCTCTGCCACGGCCCCTGCCACGGCCTCTTCCGGCAACTTAGCAGATGAAACAAAAAGGATAAATCAAGTGAGACCCAGGAATACTTTCATTTTGATTAAAACATTCTGCATCAAGCATAAACAACATAATGTCTCATCGCAGGGAAGCAATAAATCAGATATCAAGTCTGTTAATTCTCAGTAAGTTTCAGACAATATTTTCATCTTTTGTATTAGGTTTTTCAGTATACAACTTCTGCAGACTACTGTCTGTCTTTGGCTTCCCTGCAGAAAACACGGGGATGTAACAGTTGGCTGCTCCCAAATGCTAGAGTAAGTCTGACAGAGAACTACGTATCGTCTTTTTTTTTTTTTTTTAATATAAAATCTAGTTTTTCAGGCATCAGAAAAAGCATATGCAAGATAGTATTTTGTTTACTATTCATTACAGCAGAAGATTTTTTTTGGCCACAGCTCGCATTGTGGTTTATAAAGTATGCTGCTACAGGGAAAAGCGAGTTTTAACATACTGTGAGATTCCCAAGTTCACCCTTTCTCAGGCACCATGTGAAAGGGCAGCATTTTGAAAGGATCCCAGCACCAAGCAGCTTCTGCTGTTTTCAGTGATGCCTCTGCCCATTTCAAACGTGATTCTCAGGCCAAGGTCTTGGCTGTGTGCTCCTACTTTTAAATACTGCTATTTAATGGTAAAGGGAAGACAGAATCACGGAATAATTCCAGCTGCAAGCAACTGCTGGAGGTCATATGATCCACATGGTGATAACATCTTGTTTCTCCCCTTTTCCTAAAGAAATATGATCTCCCCCATCAGGTTGCAAGGCCACCTTACAAACCTTTGAAATTACTGGTTAATTTCAAACAAGTTTGTCAGTGTAAGGCTCAAAAAGATACCAAGAAACTTAAAATTCTGTGAAAGTGGGTGGCTGGGCAAGAGGCACACAGCAGCATCCACATTCAAGAAGCAGGCTGTAACAATTATTCTGTTCCATCTGAGGGTATGTAGGTTAGAAATGCAGTGAAGACAGAAAGAGCAGGGGCACAGGACAAATCTGTGAGAAGGAAGGTGTCACTTGTTTTGCTGGTAATAGTCTGACTCTTTGTAAAACACGCGGAAGCATCAACACCTGACTGAATGATTACAGCATTTACATGCATCAGTAGACAGTCGTGTTCGCTAAGCGCCAGCACACTCGGACCCAAGGCACTTGTGCCACACACACCTCTCAGCCAGCATCCTGCCTTCCACCAACAATTTCATTTGCCAAGGACAGAGCATGTGTTATAAGCTTTTGAAGCCCAAGGGCATTTACAGATCAAGGGAAAGTGCAGCACAACACAGCTGTGGTCTGAGAGTGCTTCAGTACAGTGAAGATGCAAGGACTATTAAACCGAGGTAAATAGTGCTATCACAGCTCCTTTTCTTTCTTCAAAGGTAAGAAGAAATAGTGATGTTCTTGTTCACGTCACATCGTGAGGTTCAGAAAAAAAGGAATCCAACCACACTCCAATTTCTCCATGTGGTCAGATTATTTTTAATGGACATGAAAGGAGTAAAACACTTTCAGGAGCTTTATCCTTATTCTCTATAAAGACAGCAGCCATAACACTTGCACTTTGTGATGCACACACCTGAGGGTTCCTTATACCATTTCAATAATGTAAACACACCAATTCATAACATAGGCATGGATCAAAGACCGCAGATCCAAATACTTAAACACTAATTACAGGAGAATTGGTACGACATTATTTTAGAGCACAATTAGCTTTCACTTAAAACTTACTATTTTAAAAACACACATATTAGCAGCTGGGCAAAATATATACTGCCTGAAGACACTCTACAGATTTTCTGGGGTTTACTGGATATTAATCTTTAACAGTGTGGATTAAAACTGAATTACTCTCTATACTGTTAGGTTTCTAAGGAAAAGGTTTTTCTTCAACAGCCTTTTAAAAAAAAAAAAGTTCCAGGAAGAGCACAGAGTGGAACACTACTGGAAGCCAAAGCTAGAGAGCAGCTGCTCATCGGAATATAGCCTAGACTCCCTCAGATGCTCAAGTCTCTCAAATTCAGTTCTCGGACAGATCATTTTTATCCACTACCAAGTGAGATTTCAGTGAAGCATTCAGCCCTGCTCAAAGAGGCTGTTCTGTACTTTCTCATTAGGCTACGTGAAGTTCCCCACACAAACTGGGGAAACACAGCAGACATTCGGAGAAGAGGAAATGTAAATCCCTTTGCTGTCAACTCTGAGACTGTGACAGGTTAAGATTTACTCAAGCTTAAAAACATTTACATTTTTAAAAACATGTACAAAAAGCCATACACATAAATTCATATGAAAGAAAGCTCTACAGATGCTAAGAAGGTGGGCAAGGCAGACTTAGCCAGTTCAGTATCAAACCCTTAAAGATGAAAGAACTAGCTGCCAAGTGCAGATATTAAGACACCCAAATCAGATGTCTTCAGATTCAGAGTACTAAAATGCATACAAAGGCAGAACAAACACAAACAGGCAGAACAAAGCACAAACCAACCTGCTTCTCTTTTCTTGGATTTGACTTTTGGTTCAACATCCACTAGCAAAGTATCCAGAGGCAAACTGTCCGGCAGAATGAAGTATCGGATGTTATTCCCTCGAATACTCAGCGTCTCCAGCTGTACCGGTTCTCTGTTCTTCAGTGTCATTTTCACTGCTTTGAGATGCGTATTCATACTGACATCCACTCCTGAAACAACACAAGCCTAATTTCAGGGATGAACGCCGATAAGATGGTCCCTTGTTGGCTATTTTCAAGTATGCACATGCTTCAAGATTTATCCTGTTCATTAACACCTACTTCTGCCATTCATTAATTAAGCCTCTAACTGAAGGAAACTACATGTCTTTTTCTCCCTTAAATTAAGCTCCCTAATTTATCAATTGCTGCCTTCAACACCTCATTGCTAGAGATCTTTATCTAGGTCTTATCGACAGCCATAGCAATTTTGTAAATGATTAAAACAATTCCTTTGAATAACAAATAAACTGCTCCTTATTACAGAAGCCCAATACCAGTCTTTCGACTCTTTTAAAAAGAAGCAAAACAAACCTTTGAGGAGGAAAAATAACCTGATCATTTCCTCTTTCTGTAAGCCTTAGAAAAAGTCCAACTGCCAAAGAAGCATTTATTTTCTGACAAGATACATTTAATACTAGTGTGATATCTTCTATTAAAGTACGTAAAATACACTACTGCAAGGAACAATCATTGTGGTTACAAACCCCGTGAACAGCCAGCAGGTAAGAATTATATGGAATCAGTACTGTGCCCACTACGCAGTGCTAAGCATAATCCAAAACTAGAAAAAAGTCTCAGTTAAATGCATGTATTGAATAACAGCCTTGAAAAGCATTAAAAAGCGCCCTATATTAATTTTTACTTTGCATATCAAGTCTTGCATGGGATCTGATCTCAAACTCTGAAGATCAAAATGAGAGTAACTTTTTCAGATCAAAAATTTAGGCAAAAGATGGAAATTATAGTTTACAAACACCTGCTAATTTAGTGACAGGGCACCCACATGAGCAAAATCTTTTGTGTGTTCACACTTCTGTACAAACCACCCTTTGTGGTAAAAATAACTATAGTCTCATTTTATAAACATGGAAAGACAAATTGTAAGATGTCTTACCAAGGTAAATAACATAAGTGAGCAGCAGGCAGAACCAGAAGAACCATTGTGCTGCACTTATTCCATGTATTTTTCTGTCCTCTCCCCTTACTTCTAGATTTTACATGGCTCTCCGACACCCGCACTCCACCTGACCTGCCCCCTTAGTTTGTGTAACGTACGCATTACATGAAACCTGCCCCTTCAGCATGCCTGCTCTGGCCAACCCACACACCGAGAGGAAGAGGAGATTGTACAATTTGCAGACGGCACTGCAATTATGAACATAGTTCACACAGCAGTGTAAAGCGAAGATCGCCATTTTAGAAATATGGATTGCATTCAAAATTTTTACAGATTCTTAGCAGAAAATGAGAGACTTTGCTCAACAATTAAGCCTGCAAGAGCACCAAGGTCAGGCGACAAGCGGTTTGTTTGCTTCCTACCTAGCTGGGTTCAACAGAGCATACTGTAATCAGATACCAGGGTGGTGCATTCAGGTCTAATCAAAGCCAATGGATCCGGCTGCAAAATAATGCCAGTTTTTAACTGCCAAATCTCAGCAGATTGCTACTGGCCAAAAAAGCACCTAAGCAATCCCCTGGAATACAACTCTGCCAAGTTTGAATTTTTAAATTTTTTTTTAAACTGTGTCTGGGCAGAAGAGCTTCTAAAAGTAGCCTGGGGTGAGTGAAGGAAAGGAGATCAAGCACGTTCATCAACTTAACTGTAAGGGTTTGCTTCATTAAATACGATGTGCCCCACCTACATACCTGATCATCTCTAAAGTAATGCCAACATGAATGTTCTCAGAACAATATCCCTCACTAGTACTATTAAAGAAAACAAAACAGTCCGCACGTTTTTCAATACGTATGAGAACCATATAATGAACCATCAAGGCTTCTCCTGCAGCTATCAGGTCAGTGACACAAAGAAGCACCTGCTAAACAATCACACCCACAAACTTATACGACAGACCTTTGGCAACAGCAGGGGACCAGATTCTTCCCGCCAGGACTCCTTTTTGCCCTCTACCCCCATCAAGATGTATGTTTTCAAATCAGTTTCATGAAATCAATGCAAGTATATGCAAAGATACATTTCCATATAAGTTCACCTTAACCAGAGCTAAAACACACTCAACAGAAATAACTGACTTTTAGATTAAAACTGCCTACACACAAAGTTTAACTGATGTAAGACCATATCAACGCTTAACATTTGCCATTTATCTGTACTACCATTAAAGAAGTCCCTCCTCTTCTGCCAATTCCACTGTAACATTTTTATATGACTATAGTTTATTAACAATTTCACAAATGAAAGTCAAATGTACTGAAACATCTTGTAAAAATTTAGCTGTATATCCACTACCAGTTTGATACAGTAGTAAAACTACCTCACAAGCACTACCGTGCTGCTAAAATTCTAAGAGAATACCATGCTTACACCAACGGTTTGGAAAAGTTTACTTCCTCCACCCCCAAGCCTGTTTTTCTAAGCAAAGCCTGCAGTCAGGCTCAGAGGCTCCCAGGACTACAGCGAATTTACTGCCTCCCAGCAACTTCTGCAAATGTCCAGACCCTTCTGTAACAAACACACCTTAAGCTTGCACGTAAAGACGTGAATTAAAAAGAACATCTCCTGCATCTTACAAAGAAGGTCCCCACAAGAGGGAGTACAAAACAAAAAAGCTCAGCCCGAACCACAGCTGCCGATTGTTAGCAGAAAGGTAGCAGGCAATAATTTGCCGTAGTCTCCCATCCTGCCATACCTGTGATAGTTCCATGCACCTGTGTCCCATTCTTCAGTTCAATGGTCACAGTCTCATGGCTCAGCTTCATTAGAAACCTAGAAATTAAAAAAAAGTGTTCACTCCCACATAAAGCCTTACATGTTTCACATCCTGATACAGAAAACCAATAGGCACAAAGTATTCACACATCTCCAGCTTCCAAAGACAGCCTTCCCAGAGCTCACAAATTCTGCTGAAGCCGTTTAGTAAAGCTTTACACAAGGGCAAGACACAAAACCCCAACAAACCCCACGTCCCACTGAACCACCGGCCTGGGACACTTGACTGACACACTGTTGAATCCAGCATCCTACTTCCAGCCAAATGGTCATTACGGTACAAAGAAGGAAACATTTTAAAACTTGTTAATACCGCAGGAAGGTAATTCTAACTGAATCTGGGGTTTTTTTCCCCCAAAAGGGTGCTTCTACTGAGGAACCTGCGCAGGCCCCGCTCCAGGAGCCCCCCAGCCCTTTGCCGCACAGCTGTACCAGGCCGCCAGGCCAGGGCTGAGGCAGCGGTACGGGAGGGCAGGGCCCCCCGCCGCCAGCTAGCGGGTGGCGGCCCGGCCGGCGGCAGACCCCGCGGCCCAGCCCGGCAGGCCGGACAGCTCGCCGTCGTCGCCATCCGGTGGTCGGGAAGCGGCCGCTGCCGCCCGCCCCAACGGCCCGGGCTGGGGGAGGGGGCCAGCGAGGCGGCCATTAGCGCGCGGGCAGCCGTTGAGCGCGCGGGCTTCCTTGCCGCCGCCGCGGCCGGGCGCCGTCAATCCGCCTCCATCCGCTCACCTGACGAGCTTCATGGCGGCGGGAGGCCGGCGCTGCGGCCGGGCGGCCTTGGACAGAGAGCGGCGGCCGCCCCGCGGGGAGAGGAGAGCCCCTCGGCGGGAAGGCCCCGAGGCGCGGGCGGTGCGGAGGCCTCCTCCGAGCAGGCCGCGCCGCCGCTGGCGCCAGGAAGCGGCCGCCGCCGATAGCGATGAATGGGCGGAAGCGCCGCCGCGCGCGGGCCGGAAGGGGCGGTGCCAGCCCCCCCAGCGGCCCAGCAGCGCGCCGCTGCAGCCGGCCGGCGCATGCGCGGTACAGGGCCGGTCCCCGCCCGGAGGGCAAGCTCGGCTTAAAGGGGAAAGTCCGCGCCTAGGAAGAGAGCGGGGGTGAGAGGGAAGGGAGACTCCGCCCTGGTCTGTGAAAGCCAAGCTTCTCACAAGATTTCACTGCCTTTTAGACAAAATTAGTTCAAGTACTTTTAAAGTACTTGATTTTAAACCTGCTCTGAGCTTCAAAAAGAGAAGCTTCCAAGCAAAACAGAGAAGTACAACGTTTAAATGAATTCATTTATTTAAAAAAAAACTTACAGCTTTAAGATCCAAAATTTTAACAGTAATAATTTTGTCCAAGTGCAGAAACCTCATCACCTAGTGAAGCCCGATCAATTTAAAGCGTCCACACTAGGCTCTTCCAAGTATTATTCCATCAGCGATTCGGAAAGACCCAGCTTGGAACCTGTGCATTTAAGGCAAGCGCATTTCAAGTCTGAGTTTGTGATAAGCTGATGCAACTGTCTAACATAACACAATACAACAACGAAGGAACAAGAAAGCTGATGTGTGCCTGCAGGGAAGAAGACAACTTGAATTTTCATCCTCAGCACCTACTGCTGTGGTCAATAAAACCCCCTGAAGCAGTCTTGTGAGGGAAGAAGTAAAGAGCCATCAGCGCTGAGCAGAGGCGACGCTGACGATTAAGCGCCAGCAAAATCCAGCCACAGTAGTTCTCAGACTGAGATCCGGACATGGCAATGAAGACTGGAAGTTCGCTAATGCAAACTCTTACAGAGGGTACGGTGCAAGATCATCAGTATTTAAGCACAGAATAGCAAGATCTTCACATGCAACGAGCAGAGACAAAACCAAAGCATCCTTCCGGTGAGAAATAGCTCCTAAGGAACAATTTGGGAAAAGTCCACTCCAAAGCACAGAATGCACCACAGACAGCGTATCTAGAAAAGTTGAACATTTTATTGTCATTTATGAGTACACCATTTGTGATTTTAGAAATACAGACTCTTTGCAAAGCACTGAAATACAGGTGCCTTCCAGCTTCTAAAACCTACGTTATTCTATGTCTTACAAACCTTTTATAGTAGCAATTCGAGTTTGGTCTTTGCTGCAACAAGTTTTTCACCAAAGATGCAAAGATTTAGTTCTAGACTGCAAGACAACCGAACCAAGTTTCAAACACCACCTGCCAGTGAGCCATCAAAAACATTACTTTCAAATACCGAGTCTGTGATGTTCTTTGTGCCCATAATGGAGTTCACCTTTGAGAATTTTAAGGTAGAGGATTTTCCAGTTAACTGTCAACTGGTAATTCCATTACAGCATCTAGAAGCAAACAGATACTCTGCAAGTACTAGTGCTTATGAACAGGTTATGTTTACACAAAACCCAGAGAGGCCTCCAGAAACATTCAAGGTTAAAATGAACAGTTAACAGTTGCAAAAATCTGTACATATTTTCAGTCATAACACAAGGACACACTGGAGTATCAGTGTTTTGTGTTCTAGCTTCAGTAGTGACAACTGTGCTAGTCCTAGTATTCTACATGTTGCTCCCTTCCCCCCCATTTAAATTTTATAATTGCAATCTGAATATACAGCTGTACTTACAGGAAATATTAAACAATGCACAGCGCCTTAAGCAAGTTCCACGTCTGGTTTTGAACAAACCATATAAAATAAGTGACAAAATAGTTTAAAATTGGTCCTTGATTAGGAATACTTATTTTTATACAGCTTGGAAGCACTAAATTTAAAGACACACATTTATTATTAACCAGCACAAGTTATTCTGTAGATTTTTTTCTTTTCTTTTTTTTTTTTTTAAAGAGTGTATTACAGTATCATGCATGAAAAGCAAGCTGCTGCTCCCAAGTGCAAACATGGAGTTTAGACTAAATGCTTTCTCCTCAGGTTGTTATTCCTTCTTTCATAAATTATTCCAACATAACCAAGAATAGAGCAGCTGACTAGCAAAACAATATGAAGTTCACCTTTTACATTATGACCCACTCTTAAAGTAACGGAATACTTTGGACCTTTAGCATAAGGAAGGCTCAATAAAGACTGCAAAGGATTTTTACATTCTTTGATTTCATTTACATCTTTAGAAAGAAAATTCTCTATTTTAACTCGCTAACTAATGAATCATCATCTGGAGACTGTGTTATTGAAACAGGGCAGGACATTTGCAACTTCAGGAACATCCAATTACACTGTCCTTTCACCCAAACAATGATTAGTAGAATATTGCATCAGTCCTAGATAAACAAGACAGGACAAACAGTTCATTTTAGAAGAGCATTAGGATTCAAAAATCTTTTATATTTAGTGAAAAGAATCCACACACAAATATGCACAAAGGACTCCATAACATGGACTTTATCACAACAAATGTAATCCAGCTGCAAGTCTTGGAACGAGACATTTTATCGGTATGAAGCCATATTTGTTTGGAGACCACAATTAGAAGCTCCACAATTAATGCTTCAACATCAGGGGGTTTTGACACATGAACAGCATCAGATCTCTCTCCTGTCAAGCCAGAGACCAAAAATTCAGCTGAAACAGCCCAGGTGGACTATAAGCTTAAGCAGTCCACTTATGCCCTAAAACATTCCAGACACCAAAAAGCTGGCTTTCATCTTTGCATTACATCAGTAAGAGTGGAGCCCCCTCCACTAATGCAATATTCCAAAGACCATTGCAACTAAGACTGTCAAGTCAGGTCTTAGTTGAAAGCTACCACCACCAAAGGACACGATTTTCTTTCCCCTCCCACCCCCCATGCTGCCAAGGAAGAATGTTAAAAAGACCACTATTCAGTGTGGAAAGCAGGTCAGTAGAGACTCCAAGTGTGGCTTGAGGAATCCTCAGTACCAAGCCGCTTTCCACACACACAAATTCAGTCCATCTTCTCTTTCTGGACCAGCTTGGGTGCATCTACAAAATCCTTGCCGTTGTAAAGGATGATAGCGAAAGTTCCAAAGCTTGCACTTCCCCAGAAAAGCACATAGGCCAATGTCTCAGTCCACGTATCACCTGTTAGGAGTCAGATAAACATTTTAGTTCATTATTTTCAATTACCAGAGAGGGTTTTTTAGTACAAAAGCAAAATATTTCAAGCCCTCCCTCAGAGATCTGCTGTCACATTAATTTAGAAGTCCTTCATGGGTATTGGGGTCTTTTCTTTTTGTATTTCCTTACCAAGCAAAACTGTGTTTGCCACACAGTTCTTAGAACATTTTGAACAGGCAGCTACAGAAGTCAGAGTCAAGAACTCTATTGGCACTAATGTTAGAAAATTCAAGGCAAAAGCAGAAGGCAAAAACGTTCACAACTCTCAACACAGATTTAGATTAGGGGGACATCCATCAGAACAGGCTTATGCCTATATCTGACTTTTCTGAACTGTCTTTCTGCCCAAAATTAGGTAGGTATTCTTCTGGGGATTCATCCAGCTTATAATAAAGCTAGATGTCTACTCAGGTGCAACTAAATTTGGGGGTAACTAACTGCCCCTTAAGTGACTTCTACAAAAGTTTTAACATTGTTTTCTATAGTACACCTCAGTTTTTTCCACATTAACAACATAGTGCTAACCCTCAATCTCCAGAGCCATGCTCAAATACCTTTTAGTATGACCGAGAAGCAATTTTATACTGAATAGTTTCTGGTAACCATTTATAGAAAGTCCACACACAAGCACGTTAATTTTGTGAAATTAAACTCAATAGTGACTTACCAGCCATTAGCAAACAAATAATGCACATGGAGAAAGCAACCACCATAATAATAGGCAACTGGGGAAAGAGAAAAAGAATAATCACTTGATACAGTAGCACATATATTCCTTAATTTCCTTTCAGATGGGCTGTACTGCAAAGTTATTTACTTGCTTTGCAATAAAGTTGCTTTAATTGCTGATTCACCTGCTGTCAGGTACAACTAAAATTTTGCATAGTTCCAAAATTTGGAAAAGGGTGTTCAATAACTAGGTTAAGAATTAAAATACACTTTCTATCTATTAAAAAAGGAGGTTGAGGTTTGTGTTTTGGGATTTTTTTAAAAAAAAAAAAAAAATACACCAGCCACTAATTAAACCCATAATGTCCCCAAATCCCATTTCACAAAAACAGAGGGGAAAAGAAAAAAAAAAAAAATTTTTTTTTTGTTACAGTCTATGCTTCTGCATGAAGTATGAGGAGAGGTCTTCCCAAGTTTCTTCTGCAGAAGGAAACAGTCATTGATGGTGACTAGTAGAATTTCTCCCTTTCCACTTGATGAAGCAGATTTAAAAAAAAAAGATCAAGCAGCAGTTTTTTCAATACCTCAAGGACACTCCATTTTCTGTCAAGGGAACAGTCTGGGTTTAGTCCTATAAGCAGGTATCATAGAAACATAACCAGATTATAGGGACACTTCATTACTAAATAGACAAGTTCTACTTAGTCATATGAACCAAGTGACTAAAAGGTTGTATGTGTTTCTTCAATCATGAATAAAGTCTCCATACTCACAGCTAAGAACTTCCAGTCTTTCTTGACATGTAGAGGACTAGCAGGTTCTACTTCATCCACTGAATAATTTCCAAGAAAAAGATCAATTGCATCCTGGACAAGAAATGGAGAGCAAGAGTTAAAATGCACAGCAATGTTTATCAAATACATTTCCCCACAGTTAAAAGCCTAACTTACTTGTCTAAATCCATCAGAAAAGTTATTTTTGTAGTAACGTATTAATGAGTTCCAGCCATCCATTATTAAGCCCCACTGAGTTCTCTTCCCAGTTCTGCAAAAAGGAGTTTTGAAAAAATATGTAAAATAGATTTATAAATTCAGGGAGATAATTTCAGATTTACAGTTCTTTCATTGTTCAAATGTGTACTATGTTTAATGAATACCTGCATGTAAATACATTTATGTAGTGCTGCCTCTGCATTATTACTACACACACTTGTAACAAAGTTGAAAGTAAAATTACACTTCTCTCCATCCCACAATATAAATGTGCCTTGAAGAGGCAAGTTTTCTTGGTTTTATTTCCAGATAATCTTTTCTCCTTTTATATAAACACAGAGAAGAATGGTGGTATTCTGTGGATTTTGGTCTGACATTTTACCAGTTGAACCATTGCAAAACTCCTTAATGGTCTAAGCCTCAAATTAATAACCTTCTCAAATATGAAGACTTAAAGAAAATCCCAAACATGCCCAAAAACCCAGAAGGCCTTTACAAGAAAGGCTGACTTGCCTTGTGTAATCTGTCTTTAAGGCACCAGTTCCAGCATATTGTTTGGCACAAGCATTAGCATTATCAGCCCACGCTGTGAACAGGAAAACATTTAGAAAGATTAAGGAAGTTATGTACCCTCTTTGGAAAAAGTGATTGTTTGAACTCTATAAAAAGCCTACCATTTTTGTAGATTTTCTCAAAGTCTGCTTGCTCTTCAATTCTCTGTCCAACGTGCAGAACACCTAGCCTCTAAAACAAAAAGCATATTGAGGCTCACTAGTAGTTGGCTAGAAAAATTAAGATTTGCTTTCAGAAAAAGCTGTATTTATTAAACTAGAGTCTGGCCAATGCATTTCAAGTAAGTAGCACAGTAACTCAAGTATGCAAGCTCTTATTGAAGTGTTAAAATTACATTTCCATTCCAAACAGAAAGCCTCTCCCCTCTTCCAGCTTGTTAAGCAAGAATAAACTATTTACCTGAAGCTGGGCTTGAAGAGATCGGCGTGCTAACAAGCTCTGAATCACATTAGTCCGATCAAGGCAGTCCATGCAGTTACTGCGGAATATTCCTTCCTGCTGAGTCACAATTTTACCATCGGAATCAACTAGAAAATAACTAACACATAGAATCTGCCTAAGTATTTATAGATAACAGTCCATATAAACCACGTTTTCAGAAGTAAATATTCTAGGAAGCAAAACACAGTTGTCTTGAGCATATGAGGAGTTCTTAGCCACATCTTTGAATTTTGATGCCTCCCTGACTTCTTCCCCTCCCACACTGAAAAACAGCATCAATATATGAACATTTAGTAATCTCAGGGCAGTATTCACTCTTAGCATTTAGACAGCCAAGCAGCCATATTGACTTATATGCCACTGGGAAGAGCAGCTTCTGGTGCAAAATCAGTGACTTACATTTTATTTTTTTTAGTTATTATAGGGTCCTAGCTCCACAGATATCAAGATCATTAGCAGAGTGTAACAGCAGAAGTAACCAGATTTGTATGTATCTGGTCACCTGGTTCAATCCAGTCACCACTGCATAAAAAGTCATATAAGCTGTCAGGCACACTTCTTCAGGAAGGTATTAAAAATCTTTAAGGCCACTACTGAAAATCTGCTACTGTCACTTACTCTTCTCTCTTCATTATGTGAACATCTGGAGGAACCAGATGTTCCCTCTTGCAACTGCATATGCTAATTGTTACCTCGATCTTTTTAATCAACTAAACCAGGTGTTTCTAGTAATTGATAACAAACAGATCATTTTAAATACTGAATTGCATGCAATTATTCTGATAACTGAGCTGGTAAAACAAATACGCCAATCAAGTTATCAGTTGGATGTGTGAATGGGACAGAACTATAGTTGTCCTTCTGTCACAGCATTAAACTTCCAGTTGCCAAAAGATTTACAGATCATATTCTGTAGATTAAGGTACTCCATTATGTAATTATGAACTCTGAATGTGGACTAGCACATGATCTACTGTTACTGTACAGCATTTAAAGATTATAAAGTCTTAGAGTCATGCAGTACTAAAATCAAGAGCCTTAGAAGCATATGCATTTACTTTGATCAACCTTGTGTTAACAAGACCCATTTTTGTCAGTCTTGGAGAACTACTTTTGTTAAGCCAAGTTTTACATTGTTGTATGATTAAAGGAGACAATAACACCTGTGAAATCTTCATTTTCCTCCCTCTCCCCCCAAGCTTTGCCTAGAACTGGTATTAGGATAATTAGTGTAGTAGAAGAGTAGACATTTCTGGTTAATAAGATAGTTTAAGTGCTGCATCTCCTATAATTGCTCTAAAAAATTTAAAACAAAACCCCCCACCAAATCCAATACCTTCCTCCCCCCCCAAAACCCAGCAAGCCAGCTCTCCTTTCCCTTTCTGGAGAGCTCCAGGTCTTTCACAATTGTATTTAACCTGCAGAAAATAGAGTTGTTTACCTCCCTCAGGGTTGCAGAATTATTTTCTAAGAATATCAGAACTCGGACTTCTCTATTCCTATTTAAGCAATAGTCACTCTAAATGAAATGAAACAAGGCAAGGTAGAGCCAACCTAACCTTGAGGAAGAGCTTTCTTTTTTTATCTTGTTTTAGAGACACATGGCCCTTTTTTTCCTTTTTCTTCATTTCAAGGAAACCTGGTTCTTTTGTAAGCCTCCAATAGCAGGTGACAGGAAACAAGTTATGCGATTCAGTATTCACTCTAAGAATAAAGCATCCTTCCTGCATAGGCAACCTACATGCTTATTTCTCCTTATTTGAAGTGCTCAAAGCCAATTTATTCTTCAGTTCTTCAAGTGTTTTTTAGGCTTTTTTTTTTTTGGTGGTGGGCAAAGAATATTCACTGTCATCTGATTAATTTATACTATTCCCACAGCCTTCATTCCAGGCAAGAGATTTCATTCATGAGACACTTGTTCTAGTCCACAGCTCACCTCATTTTTTTTAAGGATAGAATATACCACTGCCAGTTTTGTCATGTTTTAGCTGATCTACTTTGTGCTTTAGGCACAAGACTTTAGGAACAGGAAGGAAGCAATCAGAACAGCAGAACAAAGTAAACAGTTTTCCTAACAATCTACATGTCTACAAGTAGCAAAGACCAAGAAGTGCTTAGAACAACATAATTGTGGGACTAAAAGATTTAAGTTGATTTGGACATTTAGTCAACTTTTACATGACTAAAAGTGAGAATTTGTTTCCTTGTGGGTTACTATGTTAGCAAGGGCTAACAATCAGTGCTAGTGCCAAGGTTTGGTGCCACAAACAAGGTGTGTTAGAGAAAACACTTTTAACAAGAGAGAGGTGCCTGTGGAAGGAGCACTAAGTATTTGATACTATGCAGCAGAACAGTTTGCTGTCAACAACACATGGAATTACTCTTGGATGAAAAAAATATCACCTAAGGAGACTTTTTTTTTTTTTAATAGCTTCAGTTGTATGCACACTCATTTCTTTGCCTAATCTTTTACCCAAAGGCAGCTCTTGAGTCACAACGTGGGGTTGCTATGATTCTCAGAACCATTTTATTGGGACATAAAAAGGGCTCTACATGTTACCCGCTACCAGGTCTGTAATCTTGCACGTGGTATCAGCAAGAGATCAGAGATATGGAAACACTAATACATATAAACGCATCTTCTTTATAGAAGATTATAGGTGTGTTTTACTGTGCCTTAAATCAAGGCAATAGAAACTATAAGAAAGTGATCTCATTTTAACAGTACAGAAGTAAAAAGAACTGCAGAGCCTTACCTAAACTCATCTTGCTGTTCTGCTAGTTGATCCATCAAAATCTGAAGTCGATCCCACCTCATCCGACTGCACTCTTTATGGAAGTCAAATGCTACATATCTGTTCAGAGAGAAGCATCTTTTCAGATTACATATGTACTGCAGTGAAGGTCTCAGAAAACCCCACAGTGAAGGGCTGATCTATAAAACAGGTAGTGACAGGGGATTTGTTTTTCTTTAGAGATGGCTTCCAGCAAATATCTGTGGATTTTGTCAGTGCTCTGTAATCTTCCCAAGGCTGCTCCCTTAGTGTACATGGTGACAGCATTTACATTTCTTTACAAGATGCTACTAGTCAGGGGAAGCACACATTCAGTTCCAAGATACTCATTCTACAGTCTGGGCAGTATTTTTCCTCCAGAAAGTACAGCAGGGATATGCATCTGATTTCCTATCTTTTTTTTTTTCTCCCCACCAGAATTCTTTTGCCCTGCTCTCTCCCAAGCAACTGCATTAGGAATTTCAGTTCACTTTGAAAGAGACACAGGTGTTGAAATGCAACATTCTTTGCTGGCATGCAGCATAATTCCATTTATAGCTCTCTAGAAACCTGAAACAGGTTCTGTTTAAACAGCTAAGCTACACTGTTGTAAGAAAATTAAACAGCTACTGACCTGGAACAAGATTTTAACAGCCAATTCATTTCTGGTAAGAAATGTTCTAGATGAGTGGTGTTTGATTCAACATTTATTTTTATATATATATGTATGTTTATATATATATGTTTATATATATGTATATATGTTTACTGTGAATTACAGGGCATGACATTCCTCCCCTCAAGTATTCATAATCCAAGAGTTATTATTTGCCAAGTTTTCAAGACTATTTGCATGAAGAAGGATGGCATATATATACTGAATACTCAAGTCTTAGTCTGGCAGGTAAATGCCATCAAAACTGATTAACAAAGAAAAAATTTTGGCAGCATTAAGAAAATGGGGCTGACAAGCACCACTTTTTAACACATACAGAACAAGCAGCATCTCTAAAACACACCCTGACAGAATTCTACATTTTGGTTTCCACACATGGCTTTATAGCAAAAACGCACAGAATTCCACAAGCTTTGTACAGCTAAGGTATCAATACCAGCCTAGTTGTGAGAGTGAGAAAAGAGCTCACCTTAGAAGTGGTCTTTTTTAATAAAAACAAAAGAAAAATCCACACCCACACACCAGTAACACACAAAGACGCCCCTGAGTGTAGTAAAGAAGCACACAGAAGTGAGAAAGACATCTGTAACTACGCTGGTGAAAGCAGCAGCAGGGCATCACACAAGCAGAAAAAAGCTTGGAAAAAATTCTAAGTATGTCAGGATTTATAAGGGCATCTTAATTACACTCTGCAATTCCTTAGTTATGCTTAGGCAGAAGTGAATCCTCATTAAAACAGGCCTTTTTGCTTACAGGTAGGATTTTGTCCTTTGACATACATGAGTGACAATAATCCTGTACAGCAATTTCATGGAAAAGATACAGATAAGTATCTGTGGGAGTTGGATGCTAGTCCGCCCTCTAGAAGTTAGTGAAAGCAAGCACAAGCAGGTTGTAAAATTGTGTACTGCACTCAAGATTCCCACGAAGAGATGGAATTTCTCTTGTGATTAAAGCACATTCTCCACTCTCTTGGCCCATTGTTACAGTGAGGGCCAGACATTTAAATTACACGTTCCCCTTACTGTTTCCTCCTTTATCTCAAAACTGTTTTGTTCACACTCAGCACTCTTTTACTAAGTTAGCAATGTAACCAAGCCCTTTTGCCAAAGCTAGTTCTACAGGGCATGATTTTTTTTTCCTAAAATGCAGATCTCCACAGTTCCCATAGCACACTATTACTCCAATACTGGCATGACCATTGGCTCTGAGCTCCCTTCTTTATTCTGTGTGTCTCCTCTTTGTCCCATATTCGCTTCACAGTCTCACTTCTGCTTAGAATGTGAGCTTTGAGGCAAGGGCGTTGGTCACATGCAAGTTACTTCATAAAAATAAAACTCAAACAAATCAGTTGGTAAAGGCCCCAAAAGAACCCATCACTCAGTGGGTCTCAGAGGCAATGCTCCACTTTTAACACAGAATGTATAATTTCACTTCACATGTACCTGACCATTCCATTTGCCATGCTGTTTACCATTTTCGCAAATGTTTGCTCAAGAGGCTTCTCTGAACCTTTTTGGTTAACCTGGAAGAAAAAAAAAAAGACAGTATTACTCAAAAGCTTGCTTAAAAGAGCAGCAGCTTTTTCAGGAAGAAAAAGTGAAAGCATACCAAGTTGACAATCATTTGCTTTCCATAGCTAATTATTTGTGAGTCAAAATGTCTTTGGAAGCCATCCATCTAGAAGAGAAAGGAAATGTGTTGACAGATGTATGCTACTATTAAGATCTGTGATTTACAAGAAATCTCTATAATCATCTTTTTGATGATACCAAATAGGTAGTTTTATAACTAAGAAAAGTGTTTGATGTTCTCTATTGTGCTAATACATTTCTACTTTCATCCCTCCAGTCCATTCAGCTCTCCTTATTAAACAAGCCACAGATAACGAGTATTGTGCAGCTACTAAAACTGCTGCAAACAAGAACCAAAGAGAAATTACTCCCATTGATGTCTGGATTTTTTTCAGGCTCTGAACTCACCTGAAGGAGTAAAAAGCTTCTTACTACTACTTTTTAAATATAAAGCTCAATCCAGTATTGCTGATTTTTATTCTTCTGATTACACTTTGTTATCCTATCACACAAACATAAGCCCAGAAATATATTAAAATCACAAGACACAACAAACACTCACATACATGATTTACTGACTTGCTGATCTGTGGCTTTGGTTTATACTTGAGGTTTGGTCTTTGAGACCAGAAAAAAGGAATTGATCCACGGGTCTGCAAAAGAATGGAAATAGTTTTAAACAAAACTTACAAACTCACTTGCCATTTAAAAATGAAGCAGACTGGTTTAGTTTGTTTATTTGTGCGCATGCACATCATATATAATCTATATTTAGAAACAGAGCTATCTATCTATATATCTTAAGCCAGTGAGCAGTTCCTTACACTGACTTTACCTGAACGAACGATGCTTTGCTCCCCTTGTAATGCACAATTTGTTCTGTTTCAACAAAGTTAGCAGCATGTCCTTCTGAATCAATACCTATGTAGAAGAAAGACCTTGTTAACCAGCTCAGACTAGCTGCAGAACAGCAACAGTGTATCAGCAAAAGGCTTCCTAACCCTTCCCTTTTAAGCACTCACAGAAAGCATAAAAACACCAGAGCTGCCTGAAGATGGTAAATTAAACACACCTTTGGCAAAAGTTTAACATGATCTGTACTAAATTTAACTTGAAGAAGCACAGTTGTGCTTAACACATTTTGATATTTATAGTCCTAGAAATTGAGTATTTTATTTTGTATTAAACTACAAGTACTTTGACACACATTCTACAGCAATGGTGTTGCAGAATTCAATAGCAATGATGTTGCAGAAACTAACTGATTTCTTCCAAAGCATGTATGCTGGGACTAAGAACAGAGAAAGTAATTTAACTCCATTTCCTTGTTTACTTTTTAGCTTGAAACAATTAGAGAACACCACTATTCAGGGCTCCCCTGCCAGCACCAATGATGCTCTTAGTTGAATTACTGCTAGGCCAACAGGGCTACTACACACTTGCATTTAACTCCAATAAAAACAGTAAAGTGTTAAAAACCCCTAGAGATAACTGCAGAAGTTTTGTAGGAGGAATAAAGAGTCAGTTTTAATAAATACCAGAACATGCTTCAGTTCATCACACAGGTTCCTAGTATTTTCTTTGGAGCAAGGACCTCTTGAGACAAACTATTATAAGCATTTTTTGTGTTCAAGTCATTAAACAGAAATTACTCTTAAAGGTAAGTCACATGTATAAATGAAATTCTCATTATTTTAAAATAAATCAATTTGCTATTTTACCTCTTACATAGTAGCGGACACCAGCCCTGAAACAGCTTCTTCTGGAAACAAGCAGCCAGTCAAAACACTTGCCATTAATAGAACAGGAGTGCATAGTGATAACTAATGAATAACATTAAGGAAAAAAACCCCAAATTTCATTAGGGTATTTTTATATATCAAGAGGTAAGAAACATCAAGGAACCAAGTGACCACATTCAAAGGAACTTGTAAACATTTCTCACACCAATAACAGTTGAACATTAAACTTGAGAGAGCATAACTTAGTACTAGGATCAGTATGCACATCGAAAAGGACAGGCTATAGGTGATGTCACTGATGAACACATTAAAACTGCTATATTTTTGAGAAAACAGGATTCTAAAGATTAATCTGGTCTTACAGTCCTATGTATATCATTAAATGGACTGACTTCTGAAGTTCTATTCAGTGCTACATCCATCTCATCCATAATTTTATCAAGCTATCTTAACATTTCTTGCCCCTATTGCTTTTAACAAAAAAAAAAAAAATACCACTCCAAAACTTTTTTCTAGGCTTTTAGAAGAGTGACTATCTTGGGCTGTTATACCTTGCACCTGTAAGTGCAACATACATCACATTTACAGATGCCAGAACTAGCAGTAAGGTAGCCTAGCTTTCAAATCCATGCCAAGAAAAAGAATGAACACGTACCAAGTCTCCAGTGGGAGCTTCTTACGTGAGAATGCTTTCCTGCTCAGGCTGGATACCCAAAGGGGCAGATACGCCATAATCTGGGACTAATCAACAAACAGGGGCTGTTGACAACTAGTTTCAGTTTGAGAGTCTTGTTCTGCGTTGCTTATAATTGCATTTATTTGGACTACAGTAAACTATCAAGTCTAATAGAGACCAGCATTCATCGCTAATAACTTCTCCAGGTAGATTCACAGTCTTCCATCCTTCGCCCCTAAAAACTGAAACCTTTGGCTTCAAAGCAAGCAAAAAGATCAAAATGGTCAATTTTTGCAAGCTGCAGTATTAGCATACTGCAGCCTTCTATTCTTTGAAGAATCTAGATACTTTGTCTTAAGGTTGTTAAAGTAAACAAGATATATTTTCTTTTTTAAAACAGCACATTTTAGAGTGACTCTGCATTTATGACTCAAATGGGACATAAAGCACCCGTGTCACACATGAGCACCTAGCTACGTTAAAGAGCACACTGACTGTATACATGGAACATCATGATTTATGTGTGCATTTGTGCTAATACTGTTTGTTAAAAATTAAAAATAAATTAGAAATTGGCCCTACATAATCCAGAATGTTCTCACAATTCTTAAACTAGACTGTGAAAGAGACCTATTCCTCTGCTTTCCTGGAAAATTACTGCCAGGTCCTACACCCTTTAATCCAACACTTCTACAGCCAACAGTTTCCTGCAAAGAAAGGTTACCTCTAAACTTAGCTGCATAGCAATAGTCAGCCCATTTTCTGTCTGCAATCTCTGTCCTAACTTAAGTGGCAACTTGCTGTTGGCTATCTTCCACACACAAAAAAAGGAAAAGACATAATTTATTGTTCTTTAGAAGGGTTTTTTTTTTGAGCAGTAAGGGAAATATTAAACGTAGTTTAGGCTTTAGATGATCTAAGTCTTGATTACCCAAGTAAGTCCATTATTTCTCATCACTGCAAGACTAAAACCTCAGTCCAGATAGTTGAACAAAATATATTTAGGTTTATATGGGGGTGGAAAAAAAGAATCTTTGATTTTACCGAAATAACTGCTAGTGGCGCTGTAACAGTTCTGCTTAGGGCTCTTCATAGCATTTTCATCGCTAAAAATCCAGTTTCTTTGAATTTCTGGGTTCTCTAAGGTGTTTGGTTAGTATTAGAATTACAGCAAAACATACATTACTTATGCTAATTATTTACATAGTGAAAATAGGACAGAGGAAGGTGTTAATTGCAGCCTACCAATTGCTAATTGCAATCCACCCAGACTCTTCCACGCAGGACCTGCATGATAAGGATTGGTTTGTTCTGACAGTTCCCTTTTGCTGTCTTTCCTTGCCTCTACGCCTACTCCCACAACATTTTCCATTAAATGAAGTCACAGGAAAGAAGAAAGGACTGGAGATCTGTCAGCTGCTAAGAGTCCTACCAGAATAACCGATCCAGTCTGGAAGGTGCTCCCTCCACACACCTGAGGGGCCTTTGCAATGGAGTAACTAAGGAGAATGCGGCATGACTTGCTCTGTCCAGTCTTGCCAGTCCTTTTCATGCTGCCAGTCCAGGAGCACCTGGGACTTATTGTTGGCCACACACTGCATGAGGAACACTGCCTCCAGAAAGCATTAGGCTTACTTGCAGCCTAATGAAAATTCTGAAAATAGATTCATGACGGCTTTGCTAAAAAGGCTGTTACCCAAAGCGTTGGTGCAGGAAAAGCAGCTGGCTAGGAGAAGCGCTCCAGGAGCCTTCAGTAGAACTTATCCTTTTATTCATCAACAGGAACATCCATAAACACTCCTTCAAGTCAAAACTGTTCTCCCTTATTTCAAATCCAAAAGTAAATGCTAAGTGAAGGTATCCTTATAGCAAGATAATAAGTACTAAGGCTGATGTGAGAGCATTTGCTATATTCATCTTAACCTTCAATCCCATTGAAAGACAGTTATGCAAATCATTTCTGTAAAATTAAATACATTAAGCCTTAAAAGCAGAATATTCAAGTGAGTTAACATATGAGCAGGCTGTCAAACAATATTTAATGCTCATATCTGAACAAACTTCAACTTAATTCTGACACCATGTTCTATGTTATAGTTGCCAACACAGCCAATAGAGCAAAATGGTTGCTGATGTGGCTGCTGTTAAGACTACCATATTCAGCACTGAGCTTTACAACATAAAAAGGATACATCCATGCATCACAGGCATAGCAAATCTATGGATCTGAAACACACACACAATACATGTTAAAAATATTAAACACTAGCAGCCAAAAAAAGATAAGCAAGTGACTACCTAGGCGGGTTTTTTTGATAGCTTTATACTTTATATCCTTTACCTTTTGTTTAGGGTGCAGTAATTCTTTCTGAGAAAAAAGTTCAAAGAAAACAGCAACATATGCAACCCTTATTAGCAGCAGGGAAAAAGTGAAAGTCTAATCCTAATTAAGTCACCTTGACAAAAAACCAAGCTGCTTTGTCCTCCTATACATGGCATTTACTCTTCTACAAACATGCCAGATATAAAGCAGTACACACTGAAAACCTTTTGATATGGTATTTGCTGTACCTCCACAGTAGGATGCAAGCAGACGTAGTAAATGACACAGGGCTTCAGTAAGGAATACTTCTATGTGATTAATACTTGAAATGCTTGTTCCAGGGTTTTTCCCATCCTGCCACTCCTGAATAACTTGGTCTTTCAAAAAAATTTAAAATTACAATTTTCCAATACTAGAAGTCAGAAATACCACATCACATTACCTAAAACTGTTACTATAGCAAGCCACCTGTAGTCAATATTAGGTCATGCTTCCCCTCAGTTATCTCCCTTTTCGACTTCTGTGTTTTGCCTCCTACATCTGTTTTCACTAACCAGCCAAACCTGGCTTTCTTTGCTGTTCCCACCACAGCTTCTCTCTCATTTCCCAAGCTTTGTTTGCTTAGCACTATCCAAACCATACACCCAGTCATATGCCTCCAGAATATGCACAACAGCCCTTTGCTAATTCATATCTTCACATTCCAGAAGCACTGCACAATCCAGCCTTTTGGAACAGTGCTGTCTAATGTAAGAGCACATCTCCACAGGTTACCGAGACAGAAATAGAAGCGGTGCGTCATTCACTTCAATAAATGAGAAGTACTGATAGAGAGAAAAGGTTGCTGTAGTGCAGACAGTTCAGGAAGTTTAACACACATCTGAAGAATCTAGTAGGAAGGAGCTTAGATCAGTCTGGCCACTGAGGTACTAGAGTTGTGGCTCAAGGTCATGCACTTGTATTTGCTGGACTAAGTGAATTCAAAGGTTACACTGTGCTAGTCTTCATTTGAAATAAACTGAAATAATCTAAACTGTCAGTCTTACTCTTAATTATCAGCTTTATGACCTATTCACTAGGCAAATGGAGTTTTAACTGCACTTGTGGAGAAAGATGCTAGCCAGTCTTAGGAAAAAGTGATGAGCTGAACCTTGCTTATACCTCAAGATAAGTAAGTAGCTAAACTTCAGAAAAGCTTGAGAAGCATATGCTGTGCAGTGTAACTTGCCCTTTGGTTTATACAAGCACAGTATCTTCAAATGCAGACACTTCCAAAGAGGCAGCTTTACTATATGTACTACTGAGGACACTGACGTGAAGTTAGAGTTTGAAAGCAGAAGACTGTCACTGTGCTAAACTAGAAGATGAATAGCCACTTAGATTCTGGCTGTCTGAAACAAAGAGACAGAATTACAGGAAACTGTTGTAAACTTAGAGTGAAAGTGTATTCATCCTATATTAATATAATCATTACAAAGTATTTACCTCTGGTTGAGCAGCAAATTCTCTAAGAAGATGTCCGTTCCATACAAACCGTGGATCTGCCTGCAGCAAGAA
This sequence comes from Mycteria americana, assembly GCF_035582795.1. Taxonomy (NCBI): domain Eukaryota; kingdom Metazoa; phylum Chordata; class Aves; order Ciconiiformes; family Ciconiidae; genus Mycteria; species Mycteria americana. Next base: position 49,851,449 of record NC_134366.1, read on the forward strand.
AAAAGCCAACATTTTAGAGACTGTCAGTTGGTTCTGTTGAATTAAACGTAAAGGGAATATCATAGTATCCATGCATTACACAAGCTTAGGTGAACAGATGTACATGGAGATGGAACGTCCTTCTTTCATCAGTACCATTCATGACCTCAACTAGAAATCTAAAAACAAAATATAGTTAAAAGAACGGTTATCTCCAATCTTTAAGGGTGTTGCCTGACACTTCAGGCATGCTGAACCATTAACAACTGAGCTGCAATATCAGAAGAACATTCCAGTCTTTGCCCTAAGTAAACACGGCTTGAAGAGTTTATCCAAAATTTTAAGAACCATAGCAAGGTAACATTCCCAAAATGGGCAGAAGGTAAAAATGCAAGGAGTCCTGTCTGCAATAATCAACAGTTCTGAGAAGCAAATGTTAAACAATACTTTTAGCTTAAAAGACAAAAGTATTTATATTCCGCTGCATAAATGATCCTCTTCAACTTTGTGTACTTCCTATTCCTGATTCACCTCAAAAGTGTCTTGAGCAGGTTGCTGAGCACATTCCAGAAAGCTATCAGATTAGTCATAAAAGTGACATTTGCTGCAGAACGTAGTGCAGGCTCCAGGGAAGTGGCATAAGTCTGAACTTTAGGATGCAGCAGGCAGACAATACATCACTGAGGACAAGGGTTAATTCAAGCTCAGTGTGGGAACAGTCCTTTGTCTAACAGAAAACAAATACAACTACCTGCCAGAAACTGGTAAAATCCTACTTGCACTATCTTGAACTAGTGAAAGAACATGACATGATGCTTTGGTGTCCCTATATTGGGGCTGTTTCCTTCTACCAGTACTGCTTAAAAAAAAAACAAACAACATACAAATATCAAACCAAAACACCCACACACCAAACACAGACCAGGCTTGCTCTTGTAGAGGTGAACTGGAGATGCCCAAGATTGCTACCATCCTTTCATTAAGCCATTATATGCAACCACATGAGTATGAAATTACATTCAAATTGGTTTAGCCACCTAACATCTGATTTTACTTGAATCTGACACCTTTTTATTGTAGTTTGCCTTTCAAACAACCTTCCGAAGTGCCACAACTTTAAGGCAAACCAATCCTTTCATGTCAGCAACTGCTCTCCCTGGCAAGGGTACTGCCAGAGCAGCATTTGATAATGCAAATTAGTCCCCTCAAACTGATTTTTTTTTTTTTTTTTTTTTTAAATCTGGGGGAAAAAAGTGCACTGCTTCCAGTTAGACAGTTTCAGTAACTAAGAGACAACATCTCATGACTCCACTGCCACCTCTTTGGCAAAGGAAGAAAGAGTGGTATTGACTTCCAAGGTTTCAGTATTTCAGTGCCTAGGCAGATTAGACCTTGTTTACACTGCAGTATAGTAAGTTACCAGACTAAGGATTCTGGAACTCTGGAAGCACAAGAGAATTTTAAGCTCAAATTGTATTTGGCTGTGTGATTCTCTTGTCTTTTAAGACAAAAGCAGCATATTAAATTCATGCTTCAAACATAAGGAAAAGGCATAGTTTAGACAGAATGCAATATCCTAGGGCCAACAGCCATAAAACCCACAGTCCTGTTCCACGTTCTCCTGGAAGAGAATTCCAACTCAAGTACCATTTACTCCACTTTAGGTCCCCCGTCCGCCCCCAGTTCTAGGTCAGAGGAATGACTTGCTTTCTCTCATTTTTCTGCTTAGTTCTTTCTTGTTGCAATTAAAAGTGTTCAATATTGAAGTCAGAGTAAACTTTCACTTATTTTGAATTTTTTAAATCCATTTAAAGCAGACTTCAGACTTCTAACTTTAGAAGAAGACTTCTAAAGTACTTCTAACTGCCTGATCTAGAAGTCTGACAACACATCTGAACAGATTTCTAGAACTTAATGTTGCTAACAAGCTATGAGACTTAAGGAAGGGTGGACTAGTATGCTCAGCCACAACTCTTAACAGTTTCAATAAAACACTGCAGTGCTGAACAAACTTGTGTACTGAAGCATTACAGACCAGCAATTTCCACCCTTATTCTAAGCACCCTACGAAGCAAACTCAAACCATAACTTGACTCAATGTACTTTGCAGACTTGCTTGGTTGCTTCTTTTTCCTCTCACTGTCAGCTTCTTATTCCAGAGAACTGTCCCAGTACAACTTGATTGACAAGATCACAGAGATTGTCTAGTTACACAGTTTAGCAACATAGTGCTATTTTTTGCTAGTTCTATTATAAGGATTTGCATCTAAGCAGCATGTAAATCTGTTTCACTAGTTTAAATTAATGATTAAAATAGCAAAGCCATTTTTAGTTTAAGAGGACCATAAATGCTTTAACAGTATCTGCCATCATTTAGCATATTAATTCATTGTAAAAAAAAAAAGTTTCACCTCAAGTGTAACAGGACCACTGATTTCAGCAACATCATCCTAAGCTTTATGTAAAGTTTCCTTTAGTTTGTGATAGTTTGTTTTGACATCATTTAAACACCAGCTGCATAAACTAAAATTAAGCTGTGCAGAACTTATTAGCAATGTCTGAGACACAGACACTAAAACATGAAATCCTTACCCTCTCTAGGAGGCTCATTTCCTGGAACTCTGGGCTTGTGTTGGCTAACCGTTGCAGAGTGTGTGTTAGGTCGTACGTTGTTGAGAAGTAAAATCCATCCACGCTCAAGACATGACTAAGCATTGATAAAAATACTTTATTGTCCTGCAACTGTTGAGAGGAGAAAAAAGGACAGAAGAGCTCTCATTTATTACCATCGAAATGTCTTATCCTTAAGCTACCACTACTTTTTGAAGTGATGAGATGAACTTTGCTAGTGCTTTAGCAACACATGACATCATCCAGAGACTACTATACAAGAAGGAAACCATGAGATTGCAATTTTGATACCAGTTCACCGATAACTTACAGCTAGCACACTGCAACCAAATTCTGCAAGAACAGCGGAGAGCAGAGAACAGTATTCCTGTGAGGTAAATAAATAGCTGCTGATATTAAACTAATATTAGCAACTTCCAAGCAAAAAGGAAGCCATTAGTTTCCCTGAAAACCATTCAGTCAAAAAAAAAAAAAAAAAAAAAAAACAAACAAACCGAGAGAAGATGGTAATACAAACGGAAGTCTATAACTTACTGTCAAGATTACCCCAATAACTAATCTGTGTTCTGTTCAAGTTTTGATTAACCTCATTCCTTTCCTGAAAGAGCATCAGATTCCCTTTCAGATCCATTGGTTAGACACCCTTATCTACTCTTTATCAATCCACAACTTATCTGTTTTAAACAATCTTCATCCTTTCCTTCCCTCTCAAAAAAAAAAAGAGAGAAAAATCAATTATTCTTCCCTGCTGGGTAATTATGTAATTGAACAATTCCATACATTAAGGAAGACAGATAATTAGATGACAGGAAGGCAGCTTATTGTAGGGGCTATCAGAACAGTAAAGCTGTGAGAAAGACCTAACAGGAAGAGTGCTGTGATTTTGTGGACTGGCTCATTGCATTTGTGCAATCTATTACAAAGCAGCACTAAACACCTCTGCAGTATGCCAAGCAAGCAAATCCTTCATGAAGGTCCTCAGAGGAGAAAAGATGACACAGGATTTAGGAACAAGAACAAAGATGCAGCAAGACAGTCCACCTCACATCCTCCCATACTGTACCACCTTAAAAGGGGCAAAAATGCACAATATGCAGATCAAACTCTGGGGATGATATTCTAAGTTGCACAATGCGAGTTGTTATCTTGAATGACATAACTTTATATACATCTATACCCAAATATTACATCAATTATAGTAGCCTGAACAAATCCAAGAAAAAAAAGTATAGTTCAAAGAGCTTCTTAAAAAAATTTTTTCATAGTTTCATCAAATTAGGTCCTCTAGTAATGGACATTAACATAAGATAACATTCCCCCACACTCTTCTAACCAATCCACCTACCTGAATATCAGTTAAGTGCAGCATGGTCTTTTTGTAGGAGAGGATGTCAAAGTCTGTTGCTTTCCAGATTGCATGACTGAAAATCTCACCTACTTTTTTCTTTTTTGTTATTACAATAAGATACGTGCCTGTAAATCAGAAAGACCAAAGTTTAAAAAAAAAAAAAAAAAAAAACAAAACTGATGCACATATTAAGAAAAGCAGCCTATAACCATACCAGAAAACTGAAACCAATAGGAAAGAGTGAGGTTTCTTCAAGTTACACTTAGGACTTTATGTTCTTAACAGTAAGGGGCTGGAACAGAAACAAAATGCACTTGCTAAGCTACCCACTTCTCTATGATCACAGATCTTGAGCTACTCGTTAAGTTTAAGGAATTTAAAAAATGGACAAGATAAAAAAAGTGTCAGCTACTCTTACTTCAGAGAGAGAGAGTCTGAAAGTCTTTAGGCTTGCAAATGCAGAAAGAAGCCAGTGGTCTTGAATGTGGTTTGGAAAGCACAGAGCAAGTCAGAAATACACAAAAGGAAGCATGCTTCAGAATCCAAAAAGCGTATTCATCTTATCCTGAAAAAAATATTTATCCTAATAGGTTCAAAATGGAGCAAAGAGAAGGGGGTTTCTTTTAATAATTAAAGACAGGAAGTTTGCTGTTTTCCTGGTTGCATAAATAAAAAAGCAAAAAACCAATCACAGTTCACTCAAAGCAATTAATTTACACTTGTTGGTAAACACAACAAAGCCTTCTTTCCAAGCCTATCGTACTTCAGTGCCATCTTGTTTTTGAAGAAAAAGGTTACTTTATTCAATTGCATATTGATGGATAAAAATGTCTCATCATCTACATCTTAAACTACTAAATGCTTACTTAAAACTTCAATAGAGCAAAGCAATAAGCAGGTCATGCAGAAGTACAGAACCACAAATCTAGTACATTTTTGTACTAAAGCATTCAAAGAAGTATAAATGCCAAAGCAGAAACACTTCATGTTGTGTGCAGTAAGTTTACCCATTATTTGTATTTACTACTATACCTATATACACACCAAGTTTTATGGACAGGTGAATTATTATATCAGGTATCTAGTCTATATAGTTAAAGAACAGGTACCACCCCCACTTTTTTTTTTTACCTCCGCAGCTCTAGTGTTATACCTTTTACTTGGGTAGAATATTCAAGCACTTAAGAATGCTCTTGCATGTTTGCATCTCAAGTTATAAATACTGCTTTTGGTTGGTATGTCAGAAGCATCCAGATACCTTATAAAAACAGCACATTACATCTACAACTACGCCACAAAGATGCTGCACAAATAGATACATTTAATCTGACATGAATTTTCAATATTGTCTTTTCCTATTTGGGTGTGCAACCTTCTGTTTAGATGTCAGAACTTCAGATATTAACTTATAAAAAAGCAATTTTTTTCCCCAAGCACTGTAATAGGCAAAAAATATTTATTTATGCTTGTTAAAGATGCTGCATTGCTAGATATGGAACTAGTTTTACAGTTAATAGATAACAGTGAACTGCCTAACAACACTACGCTAAACATTTACTTTAACTGGTACCATCTTTAGTTTGACAGCTGTATACTAACAATCAGTGCAAAGCTTTGGGGGGGTGGAAAGAAAAAAAAACCCAGGCTATTAAAAGAAGTTACATACTTCTATAATATTCAGTCATATGAATGAAAGGCATTACCGAGCCTATAAGTTGTGAAAATTCCCCTTTGGGGCAGTTCAGTTTTAAAACAGTCAGGGCTTGTCAAGTACCTAAGACACAGGTGTCCATTACACTGCTCCTCGCTGCAAGATCCACAGTTCTTTAGAATATGAGCATATAAAGTTCAGTAGTTTAAGATCCTATCAGAAGTTACTGCATTTAACACAATGATACTTTGCTTCAGTCGAGAATACTGCAATGAGTGAACTTAAATCCTTTATATGTATGGAGACTTTTATTCAGTATGCATGCTCCTTATTACATCATTTTTCAGACTACATTAGTCTCAAAGTCTAATAAAGTCTACCCACAAAAGATCTTTTGAATAGCAACACTTGCTTTCCTGGAAGCTTAGCCTTTATGCATCACGTTTATTTGTGGCAGTGACTGTTTAGATCTGAACACCACTGAGATACTTAGAAAAAGCGGACAGCTTATTCTTACCTTATCCCACAACTCCCTAAAATTTAGAATTGTTCCAGTCTGTCCTTTTTCTTTTAATGTTGAATTTTCTTTGTATTTGTAGGATAGCTGGAACACAATCATTACATGAACAGCTGCATCTGCTAGTCTATCACCCTGTCACTCAGTTATTTGTGTACCAAGATTACTGATTTAAAGTCAAACTTCACTACCCAATATTTGACTGTTGCATCAAATCCTGCAGCTAAGATTAAAACAGTTATGAAGAATAAGTAGATGAAGTTCTTTGCACACATTTGAAATGCATTCCTTAAAACTCAACAAGCTTTAGAACCAACTACAGGTTTAAGAGGTACATGAACATTCATGATAAACTATATTTGGATACCTCCATCCTCTAGCAGCCACAAGGACAGCCCATCATACTGATGAAAGTGTAACCTCAGATACTTGCAAATACTATTTTTGTCTTTAAAGCTTCTTTAGCAACATATTTTGCCTAAGTATTTTTAAAGAGCACAGTTCTGTTTTCCTTACCTGCCACCAGTCGGATTGTTCCCAAAATACCATATATAGGCCTTGTAACAGCTGAAGGAGGAACATCTTTCTTAACTGACAAACAGAAGAAAAAAACATCAGAATTTCAGACTGCTTGTTTCATGACTATATCAGAAAACTATTAAACTGTGTTTGTCAAAGCTTCTTGGTCAAATCTCAAGTTTTGCTAGAGTCTTCAGTATAAGCAGCAATGCATCAGAATTTCACAGCCTGATGCGGGGCGGAAGGATGTGGAAGTATTCTAACCCAATTTCTCATGTTGTTTAATCAAAATAGTCATTCAATTGAATAAATTCAAGCTCCTTTACATGATAGTATAGCAAGCAGACTCCTCAATAATGTATTGTCCTGCCAGCTTCCAGAAACTTTTTGTTTTGAAGCCATCAAGACATCAAGGACAAACAAACCATAAATGCTTGTACCTCCCACTTTTGACTGCTGCTTCTGGCCTCAGCCTATTCCCATTTCAGAAGACCTAGTTTACTTTTTGGTCTATCTCTGCAAAACTACCAACAAGAGCATAGATGCGGCAAGGGATACAGTATTCCAAACAACATACCAAGAGATCCAAAAGGTATCCAAATATCAATTAGAAGTCCTAGCATGTTAAACTTTCATGCATCCACATTTCTAGAATAGCAGAAGGGATATTAGAGAAGTTTAAAAAAAAACTCTGAAACACCCACATCAAAAGTTAGGTATTTTCCCAGAGCATGGAGAACAGAGAAAGATAGCACCTGATTTTTCCTTTGCTTTAAACACCCTGCAGGTTCATCTGACAAAATACCAATAATGAGAACAGATGAAGACTAATAAAAGACTTGAGACAGATATCTTTACAGTTTCGAAAGGACAACTTTGAAGGAGAGATTGAAATATTATACCACAACACCAAAGTTATCAGTGGGATGGGCACACTGCTCTTACATGAGGTCTACAGGAGACCTAATAAAAGAGAATGACTGCTTTTATACTAGTATTACTGTAGCATTTCTGTCTGTTTAGAGATTAGTAATACTGAGGTACAAACTCCTGAAGTATCAAAAGGGAAGTCACCCACTGCCTTCATTTCATGTTGTCATTTAATGCAAGTTCTTTGATTGTTTTTATGCATTAGTTTCACATTCTTAAAAAAATTTAACTAAAAATTTCAAGTCCTCAGCATCAGTACGCTTAAGACTACTTGCACTGACATTTGAATCCAGATTTGCAACAGAACTAAATTTACAGTGAGGATTTTTTACTGTTCTTGTTTCTAGAGGCTTTATGAAAATTCAGGTTTCAGCATTAAATAAAAGACAGTGCTGAGACAATTCAGCAAAAGCTGCAGAAGGCCACTGTTCAACCCTTCCTATATTTAATCTTGGACTTGTAGCACCAATACCAACTAGCTTGGATGAGTCAGTTTTTATCGTTGTGAAGCACAGTCTTACCAAAAAGAGGCAAGCACTATCACTCTGGTTACCCACAGCATCAATCCCACTGCAAGAAGGTATTTCAAACAAAGTTCTTTGCAGGACACAATACAAAGCACTATTTTAAAACAGTAACTAAGGATAAAAACAATTCTCCCAGTATCAATTTAAAGTTCTGAAGATCTTCTGGGAGTTCCTAGAGCAAAATAATAGACAAGAGAGGCCTATATGGAGAAATATTGGTGAGAATACCTGTAAGAGTGACTTCTGTGGAGACTCTATCAATAGCAAGCACATCGTCCGCTCCATCATCACAGGCTTCCACATAGAATTTCTCTGGTGTTATATGCCTTTAACAGAATGGATAGGAAAAAGGAATTTGTTTAGCAACACTTACTTTGTGTTTGTTTATATTTAAGCTCTTCACCAGGTAAAGATAGAGCAATCTTAAACCTTATTTCAGCTGCAAAACCAAAATTCTCACTGGATTACTTCCCAACAGCCACCAACGTTGACAGAGCATAAAAAGCAAATTAAACTAATCAGTTACTGCAAAATACATGGCTTAATAATCTTAATTCTTATTTAATACTGAAAGTTAAAGACATGAAAGTGAATTTGTGTACATAATGGCCCACTATATAATTCATGTAAGCTTGAACTATGTCACTTAGAAGTCTGATAAGCCAAAACTAAACTTCAAAATAAAAAGTTTTTTATTGAAACACTTTAATATGTCAGAAACTAAAGCACCACATCCCTGATGCAAGTCTAGTAAACACAAAAATGTCCAAAGTGATAAAAACACCTATTTCACATTAGAGCGTTCCAAGTATTGTAAGAATCCACTAGAAAAAACACGGGGGGGAGGGGGGGAACCCAGAAGAGTTAAAAGTCACACACTAATTTATTGAAGCAGGTGTCTCAACACTACCATTCCCCAGATTTGTTAGCCAGGTCTATGTGACACACATGGGGTAACCTGTATCCTCACCATCAGGCACATACGACAAATCACACGCTGACATCCTGTTCAGACTTCATACCTATCTTTCCTTTAGATAAACTGTATGCAGTACAACACTAGCCATAAAATTAAACAGTTTTCAGAAACATTCCTTAAAAATACACCTGTTGAGATACTTGCAGGAAGCCAGACATGTTATACTGTACAACAATACAGGAATTACGCAGAAATGACTTGTAGCTGTACATAGGAAATGCTAAACAAACCACCAACCCCAAACACTCTTGAACTAGTGTTCTTAACTCTCAATTATTTTTCTTAGTTTAAGGCTTGACAAGACATGGGATCAGAGTTTTAAACATCTTTTCCTGGAAACTTATTCTACAGGATAGATATTTTTAGGCTCCTTCTCCCTAAATAGATCTTGCATTTCTTCACTTCTTCTGGGTTTTTTTTTTAATCCTTCAGAAAGCTAAATTAGAATCCTAATTTAGATCAGAAGAGCCCTTTGAAAGAGGTCTAGAACACCTCTTTTAACATGTCTAACACCCCACCTTCCACCCACTAAAAGCAGGGCCAACTTCAAAGTTTATCCAACTTCAAAGTTAAACCCTATTTCTTAGGGTGTATTTTGACTCTCCTCAAGGACTGTGATTCTACAACTTCTCTGGGCAATTAGAGGAAAGCCAGAGGAGACCAAATGCTTAACTGAACTGAAAAAACCCACCATAACACAACAATAAACTGTAAAGCAATCAATAGTTAACTGTTCATTGAGTAATTTAACTTCTTTAAAGGAAAATTAGTCTATGGGTCCTAAGATGGGAAACACATCAACAGTATTCCCCTTGTAAATCAGCCTTCTCTAATCTTTCATGTACATGTATTAAATGCTTTATCTTTGAAACTAAAAACATCACAGCAAGAAATACAAACATACAGTTCATTGAACGCTGAAGCCTTAAAACCCCTACTTTGCTTTCATTGCTTCTGCTTTTGATGAAGTGCACATGTGCACCCCTGACTCTTTAAGGGGGTTTCATAGCAATAACGGGAGCTGCTTTTATGCATGAAGAGCAAACAAGCTTACACAAATAGAACAGGCAAGACAAACTTAAGGACATTTATAAGCCCCCAATTTGTTAAAGGATTTAAAAAGAAATCAGGATATACTGTTTAAGGTGCAGTCAGAAACCTACTGCTAGTTGGCAGGAAACAGTAGACGACTTTTTTCCACAAGAAAAAGCTGCAGCTACTTAACTTCTGTTGGTTTAGTTGAACAGTCAGCTCTTTCTGGGAGGTCAGTTGACACACAAGACTCCAGCTAAGAATTCTTAGCTTAGTTTTCTTAGCTCCAGTTAACTCCAGCTAAGAAAAGGCACTGCAAAGTTTAATATTGGACCTCTTATACCTTTAACAGATGCTTATGCACTCCTATTCATCTGACTATCTTAAGCAAAATAAGTTGAAAAAAATCTTTTAACATAGCAGGTTGTAAAATAGTGTCCAAACAAAGTAGTGAGAATGATAGTTTCAGTTTTTGAATACTCTGTATGAAGAACCAACGTAGACAAGACACCTACACTAACCATACAGAGCACAACTGAGCGTTTCCATCCATGATCAGTATTTTTAAAAGCTGCTCTTTTCATCATAAAGTGCAAAATGGACATGACTGTATTATACTCTCAGCACTGAGATTCACTTGCATATTAGTTAAATCCTGTTTTCAAGCAACTGAGAAAAAGCTTACAGGTGTAGAATATTTGTCATATAAACAAATTTTCTGTTTACTCCTCTCAAGAATAATAGTTTCTCTGAAGAACATAAAGTCTTTTACCCTCATCATCCACGAGTTAAAAAAAATGAGAGAATTAAGGCTGCCAGTGCAAATTATGCCTGGCCTCTCAATAGGTGTCATATGCCCTGCTTCGCTAGACCAGCCCCAGCATTTCTCTCTCTCTCTCAAGTCCTAGCCCATATTTTGTCTCCTGCCACTACCATTGCCCTTTCAACATTTTTTTTAATCACCTTTATCTCCTCTTCCACAATGCCTTGTACATTTCTATCTTTGCTTAAACTGCATTTTACCCTCGACACACACGGAAAAGAAAACTTTGCAATCAAAATCCTCCTTCCTATGGTCCTCTCCCAAGACCAGATTTGATGACAAAAGTGTCGTGGAGAACACAAGACAAGTGATCCCTGTTTTCAGTTCAATGGACCAAACTGACTCTAGGCTTCAGCAGCCTGCAGCACACGGGAACAGTCTTGGCATCCACTGTTTTGGAGCTTTGGGTGGTTTTGTTGGGCGGGGGGAGGGCAGGAAGAAATCAGGTTGCCAGTCTATGAAGTTGAGAGAACTTAAACAAATACTTCTCTGTTGGGATCACCATTAAAAACAGCCTAAAATACAACTGCACAACAACACAAACTGAAAAGCCCAATGCCCTGAAAAATGTTAAATGCTTGCTTCAGAAGAAGTGAGACACTTAGTGCTCTTCGAAGTTTTTAAACAGAAAGATGATTTCAGTTATTCCTAATAGCACACTATTTGTGCAAATAGTTGCAAGTTTTCTAAAACAAATATAGTTGAAGAAGAGGCCAAGACTCAAAGAGGTTTCAGCCCAAATGCTTATTTACAAACTTACCAATTACCAGAACTAGGCTAGTAGACTCATTCTCATTTAGATGACTTTTTCAATCGTAAGATTGCAATCACTAAGATGATTGCCTCCCACTTCTCTTTCAGGAAGGAAGCTGATGAACATTGCACGTAAGAATGGTGTTTTTCCACAGACTCCACTCAGTACCAAGTCTGTATGTCTATCACAAGCTTAGAAAGGTAACACACATGCTTATTTTACTGATCTGAGAAGAAGATATTAAAATGCTGAAAGAAGGATCATTCACAATGATTAGGAATCCGCAGACAGATTAATTCTGTTCCTTTAATGAAATAAAGGACAGATGAAGGTCCAAGTGCTAGTATTATAAACAAAAAATAACAAAGAACTCCGTATTTTCTAGAAGCTCATAATCTCTGTAGTTACTTTTGAAACTACTTTTCATACACCAGGCTACATTCTGCTTTTGTATAACCTTTGTATTTGACACTGGAGCCTGCCTTCTCCTTGGCTGCGTTGTCACTGCTGTCTATAACCATCCAAAACATCAAGAACTCTTAACAGCAAATCTTGCTTCCATTACAGCACATAAAACCTCTACAAAATCTGAGTTCCTCTCATTTACTTTTCTTTTTTTAAACCTGACCACCATTATCACAGACTATTTATCAGTGTTGCTAAAGAACAAAGAATAAATGGAAATCGTTGACACTGATAGCATAACACATAGTACTCAAAAAAAAGGAAAAGTATTGAAGCACTGCAACCACCAAATTCAAGCATTACTAAAGGTGATTTGGATCTCATTTTGAAAATCTTCTCCAACTGAAACTGTATCTGCAAGTTATTTAAATACAGACAACCTAGAAGGAAAACACAGCACAGTTACACATCAGGTCTTAGTTTGAGTTTGGTTGTGGTTTTTCTTTGGGGGTGGGGGTTTTGTTTTTTTGGGGGGGTTGTTTGTTTTCTAAATAAAAAGTACTTTTTCATTATTTCGGCTCATGTTGCTGAAGAAGCAGTCAAAAGGAAAACCTATGTAAGAAGGGTGCACAGAGGCTACAATTAGAAAATGCTTTCAACTATCTTGCCTTTAAGAAGCAGAAAGAAAATTCAGTAAAACTCACTAAAAATTAAGCCTTTTGATTTTCTAGTTCAGGCATTTTCTTTAGTACAGGCACTACCACCCTCATGAAATCGTTCTGGTCATTGACATAAGTGAGTATGCCTAGTAGTTTAGTAAAACAAGAGAAAACTAAATGGCTCTACGGAAGTTAGTCCCCATACTCTCCAAAACTGCGCTAAGCACTGCATTGGAGCATAAGTTTTTAGATGCAAGAGGCATTTTTAATGCTCAGACGAGAGACTGTTCCACATGGGCCTGAGAAAAGGAAAGAAAGACAAGAACATCTATGACCAATCAGAATCTGAATGAGAGTTAACTCACTATCTCTCATTTCTGTAGTTATTTCAGTAGCATCCAAGTCATGCTTTGAATAAAAGATGTTTTCCATGTTTATAGTGAGTGTCTGAACAAGGCTGGTGTTACGTCAAGAGTGTTTTTCCTTCAAAACTTTCTGAAAGTTCTTACAAAAGCAAAGATACTTTGAAATTACTTTAAAGCAGGAAGTTTCACAGTTTGTGTTTTTTCTTGTTAGGTACTTCTATTACGAAATATTCTCTATTCTTCTTCATTCAATTCAGCTTTACTGTATACCTATGCTTCATGAGAAATTAACAGAGGAAGTCATCCTACCTCAAAACCCTTGAGCTGCACCTTAGGATCTTCTAAGAAAAACCATCTTCTGTTGTTTTAACTGACCGCTTTCATGGATCTCTTTTTAAAGACTTTGCCTTCTCTTTTTAAGCCATTGATCAAAACAAGAGTTGTCCTATTTAATAATCCAAGGCAAAAGGCTGCCTTACAAAAGAAGGTGTTGATTTCCAACATAGAAACGTAGAAGAAAAAACAAAAACATTGCTTGCTCATACCATGTATAAAGTCAGCTTAATTTACAGTTAAGTGAGATAGTCTTTTTTTAGTTTGTGTATTTGTTGTGAAGTTTCACTTCATTAGTTATATTATAAAGCAGTGTTGTACATCATGAAGATGATGCAGAGTTGCATCCCACATTTTAATTAGGCAGATCTTACAGACAAGAATATTCCTGGGTTCAGATACAGCATGAAAGAGGATCCATCATGCTCTAATGGCAACTAAAGATAGTACTTCACTCAATATCACTTAAGCCTTCTAGGCCTCAACAGCCAAATCCTTACTTCAGTAATTGATTATTTCACCATAAATACTTAACATTGCTCTAATGCAGGAAACTCTTTGATGTCAGCCTCTAAATACTGTCATAAAGCAAGCCAAAAGCACATCCTGTATTGCACAGCAATGCATTTTCTGTACTCAAGATACCAAAGTGGTCTGCAGTGAGATACAGGAAAGACATCAGTATGCGCACACAGAGTCCCAACAGCGTGTTAAGTAACAGTGCTAACATGCTGATGGTTTCAACACTCCAGAGATTCCAGATTTTCTAGGTGAGCAGGTGTGCTAATTATACATCTACAATAAATATTACTCCTCAAGCAGGAACAGCTCAAGGAACTGGAACATCTCCCATGGAGCAGCAGTTGTGGCAGGGAGGAGAAAGGGAGTATAATTCCAGGATTAAAAACCACTAATGGAAATACCATTTAAAAACAAAAAAAGGTACGTATTAAAGGCATAGCTTCATAATAACTATTTCCAGTTTATTTGTCATCTTAAGTGAAACTTATTTACTGCATAAGTTAATGCCCTCCTCAACCAACATCCCTGAGTTTCACCATGACAGCCACTTAGATTAAGCAAAAAAGAAAAGGGATGTGTAGTTGTTCTTTCTAGAAGTATTATCCAAACTCTGAAAACTTAGTTTAGAAAACAGGCAAAAAAAAAAAAAAAAGAAAGAAACAAAGACAAGATGCACTTTTGCACCTCTGTCCAAATACAGGCAGGTGGAAGGCACTGTGTTCCAGTGCAGTAGCTACTAATGACTGACCAGTACATTCACAAAGCATGTAGGCATAACTGTGGGCAGGAGGAGTTCAATTTGGAAGACAACTAGTGTCAGAGACCCACGGGATACTGAGAAGGCTATCGGCAAGATAAATCTTCACCCAAGCACAAAGGAAAAAAAAGTGATTTTAAGTGAGCCAAAACAACAGCCAGGATTCTCTCTATTCTGCAGACAGCTTTACCAATCAGTTTTAATTGATTAATTGGACTGGTAGCTTCACTACCATCCACTAGCTTGCTACCTGCGATAGCTGTTTGAATTTTACAATTTATTCCTGAGGCTACAAGAGGAAGTTAAGCAAGTATAGCAGCGACATAGATGATACAACTATGGATAGCAGTTTTCAGGTTAATAATTTTCCCCAGTAACTGTTGGTGTAACTCAAATAGTTCCAACCGTAGCAAAGACACTAGACATCAGCATTTTTACCGCATCACCTGAACTCGACTGATGACACTGGTCAAGGCACAAAGGGTTTGAGTCATTACTTTTGGTAACATGAGAAACACAAGAGGTTTGCATTCAGAGCTAGAACCCGCGACTGGATGTACAGAATGGGACCCTGCAGACCACTACAATCAGTGAAGCTCCATACAGGGCCACCAGACAACCCGGAAGAGGTGCAGTTGCAAAATCTGACCTTTCCATAGTGAGAACGAGAAGTCAGTTAAAAAAAAAAAAAAAAGAAAAAGAAAACCACTGTTACCACTAAATCCCCAAACTGAAGCGTAGCCTGGATTTCTTAGAAGAACATTCTCCTTTGACTTTGCCAATCTAGTAAGTTTGACTCATCACCCAAGTTATGGCCCTATATCTTAAAATGCCTGGTAGGAAGTCTACAGGCATTACCACAGCTTGGTGTCATAACAGGAAAAAAGCCTGTTTTTCAGAACAAAAACCAATTCTCTTTTCACATTTATATAAAAATTCATGTTAAACTACATTTGATGCAGCCTTGTTCTAAAAAGATCAAAACTTACTTTTAGTTAAGATTAAACTTTAAATGAGAGAATTCTGTACTAGCCTGTATCCAGAAAAATGCTTTTACTTAAATTAAAATCTCAGTAAGAAGGACTGTGTACTACAAGCCACATAACTGCTACTCATATAACTCACCTTTTCTCCTCTGCAGGCAAAAAGATCACAAGTTCAGCTTAAAGAAAGACAAACATCGTTTAGGTGACAAGAGGAAAAAAAAAAAAAGCTTTCTGCCAAATAAGCAAGTCTTTCAACTATCACTGATGGTCTTACTCTTCAGTAATACTCAACGATCTCCAGTGTCTGTGTACCCTCACATTGCTACCTAATCAAAATAAGGAAAGAAGGCCAGTTAAACACGTAACAGCTTTATGACAAACTGTTCATACAGATCTCTAAGAAAGATCTAAGTATGTTTGCCCTGAAATCAGAAGATGAAATGAAAATGAAATTTAATGCCAAATGAAATTTAACAGAGCATTGAGTACAGTTAAATCAGGCTTAAAAATCACTTTCAGATACTGCTGCCTGAAAATGGCATCAGTAACTCAATTATAGAGTTTCAAGCTAATATTTAGAGGTCAAAAGCCTCAGAAGACCTTTAGAACACACAAGGACATTTCACTGTTGGCTTCAGACAGCCATAAAGAGTCTCATGCTCAGAGTAATTTCTTCAGGAGTTTCAACCGGCCAGCATGAAGGCTTATACTGGAAACACCTCTTCAGTTTTTAACTTTGTGTTGCTTTGGTTATGCAACTTCTTTTGCAGCATAAAGGCAGCAAGCAAACATCTGGCATACGCAAGTTCACAGGGTTCTCCCCTAAAACCTTTGTTTTGATGAAAAAATTACACCAGGAGGTTAGAAGAATTTGTTTGAAAAGTCACAGTAGGGACTACACAGGAGAGTCCCAAAAGTTCAAAGTCATCAACTAGCAGCAAAACCATACCACAAAAAAAACCCCGTGCCACAAAGGCCTGATGTGCATGTATGCTTAATGAACCTTCTGCTGGCAAGTAACATTGCCTATACAGAGCTTTGCGTCGCGTCAACTACTCGAATTTCTACAAAAGTCACCTATAAAGAAAGCAGAAGACAGCCTAGGTTCCCCCGCTCCGTGCACCACCTCCTCTTCCCAGAGCAGCAGTTACTCCAACACTCCCAGGGCGGAGCAGCCACTCTCTCAGCAGTGCAACTCGCCCGTCATGCTAAGGCGGGCACCCGAGAAGACCGGCACGCATTAGCCCTCCTGTGCACACACGTCAGAGGGAAACGACACCGACACGCGAACCGCCAGCAGCGTTTCTGCCCGCAGCCGCGCTATCAGATGGACAGCGGAAGGGGATCGGATGCCTACCCGCGGCCAAAGTCCTCCTCCTTCTCGCCCCGGGCTGCCGCACGCAGCCGCTGCCTCGGGCCAAGCCCTTCGCGCTAACCCAGGAAGCGAGGGAGAGGCGGCGAGCCCGGCACAGCCCGGCGGCGGCTCCGGGGGGGCGGGCGGGGACGGGGCACCCGCGCAGCCACGGCCGAGAGCGGCAGCGAGCCGCCGCCCGCCGCAGGGCTCCCCGCAGCGCGGCGGGACCCCGCGCGGGTCCGTGAGGGGAGCGCGAGACGGGCGGGGGGAGGGGAAGGGCCGGCCGCCGGAGCAACGGTAGCCTGCCCTGTCCCCTCCCCTCCGGCAGGGCCGGTAGCGGCAGGTGACAGAGCCGCGTCCCCCCCTCCTGGCGGGTCACTCACAGCTTCAGGCTGGCGTAGGCCGCCGCTGCCGCCGTTCCTGCCGCTGCCGCCGCCATTCGTCCCCCTCCGGCTGTCTCCGGCCGCCGCCGGCTCCGCTCCGCGTCGCTCTCACCCACTCCGACCCGGCCGCTCCCTCCCTGCCAGACTGACGCGTCCCCCGGCCTTGAGAGACGGGACCCCACGCAGGACAAATCTACTCGGGCACGTTAGCGAGCGCCATGGGGCGGAGCACCACCTATGGAGGAGGGGGAGGGCCTGGGCTGACTCGCCGGCCTCGCGATTAGCTGAGCCACCGCGCTCTAACCCCGCCCCCGGCGCGCCGGGGGCCACCAGGGCACCGCGACACGGTGACGCGCGACCGGGGGCGGGAGGGGCGGGGGCGTTCAAACGAAGCCGGTGGGGATTGGCCATCACGCGGGTGGGGCGGTAAGCCACGCCCCAGGGGAGCGGCTGGGAGGGGTGTCGGCGGGGAGGACGCGTTGGATTGGCTGCCCTCCCACTGGCGGCCCCGCCCCCGAGCGAGATCTGTGGTGAAGTGCACGCGGGCAGGACAAGTACCACGAGCAGGGCCAGTGGCGCAATGGATAACGCGTCTGACTACGGATCAGAAGATTCTAGGTTCGACTCCTGGCTGGCTCGGCTGCTCATTTTTTTTCCTCCTTGCCCCCTATTTTTTATTTTTCCCTCCTGTTCTCCATCCCGAGGGTGCTGCCTGCACTCACCCCGCTCCTGGGCAGCCCCCCCGCTCCTGCACAGACCCACCCCGGCCACCCTCATACCCCTAACGTGGGGTCCGTGAAGTGCAGGGGACTCAAAAGCACCCCAGAGTTGGGCGGCGTTGCATGGGTTTGTGGCCTTCCGCATGGCCCTTTGCAGCCCCCTGCCACAGGCACCACCACGGGCATGGCTGCTGCAGGGAAGGCAAGTGCCTACCTGGGCACCCCCACCTGGGCTGTGGGGGGGAGCCCAGTTCTGGGGGCTCGGCCTGGAGCAAGCCTGGGGCACCTCCTGGCCAATTTCCCACTGGATCCAGCCCTCTGGGTATCGTCCCCCAGTTTTGGGCTGCTTCTTGCCTCAAGGAGGGGTAACCCCAAAGTATAGTTACAGGGAATCCTATTTATCAGCTTCATTTTAGCTGGTAGCTCCATGCTGCTGTGGTGCTGCTCAGCCAGCAGTACTTAAGCATCCCGCCTTTGGACATGAGGCATGATGGTTGCTGATTGCAGCAAAGCCTATGGGGGCACCACATGGCCGCTTGCCTCCCAGAACCACGGGAACTCTCCCCAAAACCCTCCTCACCACTGCTGCAAAGGAGACCCCCCGTGCTGGGACTGGAGCCTGCTCCCACCCGTAGCACATCCCTCCCCAGCTCCTCACCCCAGGACCAGAGTCTCCCTGGAGGGACACCGGAGCAGGACGGCCTCAGACAGGGCTGAGGCAAATCCCAGCCACCTGCAAAGGACTGGAAATCCCCAGTGAACACCACTAAGAAGGCTTCCCCCCGCCAGTCCCTGCTTCAGCTACTGAGACAGGGGGAGAGGAGGAAGGCAGAAGTTGGGAAATCATCATTTCACAGCGTAACTCCCTCCCCATGGACTCTGGGCGATGACAATCATTGTAATTTTAGGAAAGACTTGACGCTGAGCACCGCTTTATGGTATTGTCTTTAATCACTGAAATCACAACAGGCCAGTGGCTTCGCCACCCCTGCCAGCCTTCATTCTTTATAAATATTTAACAGCACAAAAGAAAAGAGGGCTGTGTTCACAGGTGGCTAAGGTTAGTTACACCAGCACAAATCCTAAAATACTCTTTCCTGGAGTTGAGCTTTGAAGGAAACAAACAAAATAATTAGTACCGTTCAGTATCGTTAGCCAGGCTCTGGATTTGCTTTCCAGATAAAGAAAGCCACAGCCTGCGTGTGCGCGCCCAAGTCCCCGTCTGGCCATGCACCGCAGACCTGCTGCGTGGGGACGAGGGTCAGTGCCAGCAGGGCTGGGAACTGCAGCCGGTCATCCCTGCACCGGGGCCACGGGGCATTCCTGTCGTCTGCCTTCAGGGGCTCTACGCCACGTATTTTCACGTGGGGACAGTTTCTTTCCGTCTCTCATCTTGTCTTAGCGGGCTACGGATGCATATTGCCACGCGAGCTTCTGGCTGCCCTAGAAGAAAGCAGGGTGAGGATTTTTATCGCTCAGAAAAGCTTAATTTTGCTTCTCCTTAGGATAGGTGAGCAGTTCTGTGCTCTGTCTGGGATCACGGCAGGAAGACGTCTGCCCAGTCGGCTCCAGTAAGTACACCTAGTGCCACTGCAGCCAGCGAGCGGCGGGACGCAGAAATGGCAAAGAAAAAGGAATGCACAAATGCAGCGCGACGAGAGAGGCAAACCCCCTCCCAGCTTCTCCCAGTGATGCAGGCGCTCGGCCTCAGGGGATGGGGGAAAAGGGACATGTATCTGGCCATAGCCCTTCCCTGCCCGCAGGTACTGACTCCACAGATGTTTCTCCAGCAATAAACCTGGGTCAACTTGTCCTTACATTCATGCACAGAAGGTTGCTCAAAATGCATCTACAAACACTTGGCATGGGCACAGAGGTGTGAAAGGCAGGTTGCTTGCAAGCAGCACGTGCCGCACGTCCATGTGCACAGACACGACAGCGGACATGACCCCAAAAGTGGACACAGAGCACGCAGCCGAGGCCAACATGGGAGAAGCATGGTCCAGACCAGGGTACACAGGTGCACTTCCCCTCAAAACCCCCTCTAATTAAATGTCCAGGAATATGACAAACAAACAAAAGCAAATCCCCTCCGTGCAACCTTCTCCCCTGTTCTTTGTAATCACCTGCCCTCTTTTCCCTACAGCTACTGTATTTTTTAAGTCACATCCTTCTTTCTCCGTGCACCCCCACTGCTTCAGTACATATTTTTGCTTATTGAACAAAAAAGTTGGCAGTTCGTTTCAGCGATCTTTTCAAGGCAACTTTTACACTGCCGCAGATTCATCCCCAGATATGTCTTATCTGTAATAAAATCACTCTGCCCTTGATCCAATGCTGACCTACGCACAGACATTGATTTTAATGTACGTGCGCAGCCTTACTGGTTTCAGTGGGACTGCCTGCCTGTGCACTTCAAGTTTAATGCAGACAGAGTTCTTCATGTGATTTTCTTAGCAACAGCAGTGGAGTACAAAGGTGCTGCTGCATCGACCAGCAGCAGGCTGATACTCCGGTAATTTGGAGGATCAGGTCAAAGTATTCAAGTAAGGATGGGGAGAGTGTGTCCATTTACCTTTGAGCAAGGACCCGGTTTTGCTGTTGCTTAAATAATGAAGTAGTAAAATTTCCAGGGAAATACAGAAGTGCAAAATTGGGACTAAATTCATGAGGAAGAGCACGCCTGTGATCCTCCCCAGGGCTATGAACTCATGGGAGAAAGAGGAGGAGGTCACAGCAGCGCTTACAGACCCGAATACTGAAATTCAGGGATACCAAATATTTGCCCAGTGCTATAAATCAGCACAAGGAGAAAGCACAGGAAAATATTTACTTTCTTCTCTCGGCAGCCAAGGATACCCCTTCTTTTCAAACGGCCAGCCAGACCCCTACCAGCTCTTATGAGCCCAGTCTCCCCCTTTCACATCTGCCATAGCACACCTCATGCTGATAAGACTCCATCATTTCCAGACCAAGGAGCTATTCACTTTGTAGTAAAAAAATCTACAAAAAAATCATTTAAACCCTGAAAAACTGGGAAAACATTTGAAAAGCCCCCAAATGAAACTTAGAAACTGAAGAGCCACGGACCTCATCGAACACTCCTCACCAGGGTGTTTGAAAATGCTGCTCCCTGCATTTAACATTAGGGCAGTTCCCTAAATCACTTTGATCACAGGTGTTTCTCACACTTTAAATTACACAAAAATGTCTGCTTCTTCTACAGCTGGGGCTTTTCCCCTGGCTTTTATGCAAAAATCTCTATTTAAATGAGTTTCCGTATTCTAAACAATAGGAATTTAACAGCATGATCTGAACGAAAAAAATCTATTAAGCTCTGGCCGCTGAAAGCAAGTTTCAGGGAATTCACTTGAATAACTATTTGCATGTGAGTTACTCATTACCAGCACAATGGAACTTCCAAGGGTCCCTTACCCAAAAAACAGTCAGAAGAGCACGCTGGGGGAGGAAGTAAGACTAACTTTTCATAGCACATGTCAGCATCTTAATAAATAAAAAGACAACAAGGTTCACGTGAACAGCAAAACGCAATGCGTATCAGCCAGGTGACAGACAGAATTTAACACGTTTTCTGAAATTCTTCTGCAGAGCATGCAAAGCCTCACACCTCCAGCTCCAGAGCTACCTGCCTGCCTGTTTTTTTCCTTTGGGAGAGCTCCCCGACGGCAGGCAGTGAGGGCTTGGAGCTCCAGATGCCTGGCAGGGGGGTCAGGAGGAGGAGAAGCCTCCCCTGTGCAGGATGCCCCTGCCTCCCTACCAGACCCAAAATCAGGCAGCTGCAGAGATGGGGACCATCAGCATGGACTCAGACACCCACAGCCTAGGAGAAAAGGCAGGAATAATAAGGAGCTTAAATGAATTCAAACTCCCAAAGATAAAAGCGGTGCAAGTTAGCACACATAGGGGAGCAGGGCAATGCAGCAGACACTTTAGCTTCAAACCCACCAACTCACATGCTCCATTTTCAATAGCTTCACGTCGTTTCTAGCTCTTCGTAAGTACAGGAAAAGAGAGCATTGGCACTTAATAATTTATACTGGACCTCAAAACTGAAAGTAGGGCAGCCTTCATTTCCCCAGCGCTGAGGGATACGGGATGGCTGACAGGAGTAACAAGACACGATGTGGGAGCAGAGGCCAAGCTTTCTGTTGACGCAAAGGAGGCTCCACACACAGGCTGCTCGAGGCTTTCCACGAAGGAAAATTGGCCTTCTCCCTCTCCCCGTCTTGCCTGCTTATTTTGGGGTTGTGAGGAAGGCTGCAAGAGTGAGACAGTAGTTTAAACCACAGCTTAAAATGAAAATAGAAGCCCCGCTAGCATTTTCAGATCTTCCCAAAATGGAGGCCAGAAAATGTGCGTGAGGGGCTGCTCTAAAAATCAAGAGCTAGCAAAAGCATGAGCCATGTAATAGCTGGTCTCTCAGAGACAGAACAACAGATCAGGGCTGGTGTTTCCAGCTCACTTCTAGAAACCACTTTGATATCTCACTGCCTTCACCGCCAAAGGAAGCTCAGAGAGGGCAACCACCTGCCCAGGACTATCTGAATTATTTACCAGGGACACTCAGCTGGCATTATTTCCCACCTCAGTCCCTTCAGACAGCCCTAAGATCACAGTTGCATCTTGAGACACCCCCCTGCCCCGTGCCCAGCTGCGCTGCAGGACACAAGCTGACACGGTGTGCCGGGCATTCGGAGGCCAAATTTAAGGCTCCAGGGAGCTCACATATTTGGGGTCAATTTTACCTCCTCTAAAATCACAGATAAAACTGTCCGAATTATATATACCCCAGAGCCATGTATACTGCAGTGGGAAAGTCTCCCCCGCCTTGAGCTTTCGGTCGCTCACTGAGGGGTTGCATACCCCCAGGAGAAACGGCACCACAAAGCCAAGCTACACAAAAGCTGGGGCTCTGGATGGTTTCCAGCGCAGGACCAACCTCCAGCTACGTGCCACCATCCCCATCCCGAAGAGCAGCAGCAACAGGCGGAGGTGCTTACAGCTGGATGGAGCAGAAGGCTGGATGGTCTGCCGGCCCGATGAAACTCCACACCAAGACCACCAAGCTCCCGAGCCTTGGGCAGTTTCAGACGTTCACACTTCAGCCAAGGCGAGCTGATACAGACGTGTAGGAGGGTGCTAACAGGCCACTGGTCTTCATCTGTTTTACAGCAGATGCTTGTGCCTCTGTTTAATACTTAGCGCAGCAACTTGCACCACTCAAAACGGAGGCCCGTGGTATTTATTAGCAGAGGCAAGAGACAGGCAGCTTGCTGCAGCTGCCACCAGGGCTGCTCCAGATGGGTACACGAGGCAGTCTGACTATATGGTGTGAAGTTCAAGCACCTATCTAGCTACATCCATGCTACAGGAAAAGAGGTTTGGCTGAACCATAGTGGGGTCTTGGCACAGACTCGTGTCGGGAGTCCCAGTGCCACTACTCAGCTAATTTAGTGTAGTTTCCTCACTAAAAAGATCTTCAAGAATGTCATCCTGTCCTCTATCAATCAGAACTGAATTTACATCTTTAGCAAGGACACGTTAGGATTTAACTAGTTTTCCACATAATATGTCAGAAAGGGTAGCTAAGATCCCTGATTGCATCCGAGACTTTAAATTAAAAGCTTTTTTTTTTAAAACAAAAACTTTGTACCTGTACACAAGGGGCTGCACAGCTTTGGTACCTACAGAACATGCACTGCAGGCACATCTGTCTTATAAGTAACACATACTGGGGGAGCAGATTTCTTTGACTATAAAGCAGGGGGGTTCAAAAAGATAAATGATCTGCCTTTCTGCTTTCTCAGCAGAACAGAAAGCAAGGGCCAAACTCACTAACCCCTTGCTCAGATAAGCTGTTATTATTCATGGGAGCAAATCTGTTTATACCAACATACTCATTTGAGTACAGGTTGTGGAGCTGGGCTCTAAATCCTGTGTAACAAAGCCTTCATAACGATCTTGAGTTTGTTCCCAGAGCTCTAAATAAGCACCATTATGAAATGGCTTTGTGCTGGGTAAACACCACAGAAAGGAGTGGCCAGGCTGGGGGCTGAGCTGTGGGGACAAGCTGAAAAAGTCCGGCAAGTGTCTGTGTACAGAGAGTTTTTTTCCAAAGCAAGCTCTGCAAGCAAGAACGAGGCTGGATTTCCCCAGTGTCCACACTTTCAGCATCCCAACCTTTCCGTTCCAAATATAATCCACTATTCAGACTCTGACACAGCAGGCTGGCCCCTGCGTATCACGCTGACACGCAAGCCTGGGCCCCAAGTCACCGCGCTAGCTTAGCCTAGCTTGTTCCAGTTTTTTGTTCTGTTTGAAATGGGATGTCAGCCTCCACCTGCCAGCCAGCATGCCTGGTTTGTGCTTGGAGAGTTGGTGCTTTTACAGCCAGACTTGATACTGGAGTTCAGGGAATTAACTGGAAGGTCTGAGCACGCCATTTTGCACAGACCCCTTTCTTTTCTTTTCCTAAAAAAATGAATAAAAAGAGAGAGTCTAAAAACTGGTATTAATAGGTTGATGTCCTTCAGGGAATCTGATGAAATGCGCTTGTCACGAAACACTTAGTAGACTGATGGGGTGTCCCCAGCAGGCAGGCAGGCAAGCCAACCTCTGGCTTTTTAATCGTGCGTGGCACAATCTGAGTTCATAGACATGACAGCAAGTTGTGCTTTCACTGAAGAATCTTCCAAAATGAGCCAAGAGGAATCTCCAGACAGCAGAAAAAGGCACGTAAAAGTAAACTCATCAGTTTAGATAACATGCCACATTCTTGGTCAAGTAGACATGGTTTGATACAGCTGGAACTCACAAGCATACAGACTCTGGGAATCCAGCAAAAATCTCTCATACCCTTTTACAGGAACATTGCTAACTGGAGAAAAACATGCACAGGAAAACAACTGAGCGTGTGGAGAGGGAGATCACGTAACAAGTCTTCTGACCAGGCTTTCCCATGCCGTCCACGCTGGCTAGTAGTGGTGCTGGTACACAGCCGCTGGAGTAGTGCCGTTCTCTATGTGTTTCAGATGACAGGAGTGACAAAGCAAATGTTCATCTAGCGGGTAACAGCGATGCCCGTCTTCATCATTCAGTTCCATCCCACAGTCCTGCAAAGAGAGGCCATGCAAATTATTACAGCATGTGTTCACCTTCCAGCGTCAAGCAGGGTCTGGCTTCCAGGAAGGTGATTTTGTGACAAGGACAGAAGGCACCCAGCCAACAGCTCCCTCCTAGTAAGTCCAACATTTGCCACAAGAAGGAAAGCATCTGACATAGGCATTTTGAGGGGCAGCCTCGTACAAATTTGTCTTATGCAGTTTTATGGAATAAGCTTCATCTCGTGGCAAGGTGCAACCCTATGTATTTTAAACATGCTCGTGTCTCCTTACACTCTCAGGTAGGATTCACCTCTTCACATTACATTAATTGCAGTTGTACTGATGTGAAACCAGCCTGCTGAGTCAGGGCCTCTTTCCACTGCATATCAGCACAGTGAGAGAAGACATCTATTTATTTTAATTCACAGAGCAGAAGTATGAAGGCTCTCTGGGAAGCCCTGCACAGGAGACCAAACGGTGTGGAAGAGCTGGCACCTTGTGGGATTTTTTTGTGCAGCCATATCCTTTCTCCAGCCCCAATGACACATTCATTTCCCATGAGAGTGAAGGTAACTTACACCAGACAGGATCAGTCATCACCTTAGCATTTTTGAACAATCTGACTTGGAAATCAGATACACTAATGTGATCTGGAGCTCAAGGCTTCTGAAAGGCAGTAATAGAACGTTAGTAAGTCACCACTTTTCCTTCATTAACAAATAAACTGCCAAGTTTAAAAGTGATAATTAACTCTTTGCCCATAATTTTATGGATAGCAAATGAAATCGCAGCTGAGAAATATTGCTGCAAAGACTTTTGTCCTCAAACTGGAAATTTCTCAGCCACTGATAGAAAGGGTCACACAATGCAAGGTTTGAATTGCTCATCTACTGCCATTGGAAGGGAGGAGATTTATTTCCATCTTAAAAATAATAGTAGTTATCACTATTAAGCACCCACTCCCTGAGAAAGCTGCTGACCTACCTCGCAGTGATAACATTCCACGTGGTAATCCTTGTCCATGGACACAACCCGAATAGTCTCATCAGACCCCTGTAAGCATTCAAGCAAAAGAGAAATTACAAAGGATTACGGCAGGATCAGACACATGCACTCTGTAGATTGCTTCCTGCAACAATGTGAATGTTGAACAAATGTACTTCATCTGCTGGCTGGACACCACAAATAAATCCTACCACCTGCAGTTATTTTTACAGTAAAGCTTCATCACTGACTGCAGATATCCTTCAAAATGTAAAATCAGAAATGTTAAATTCTCTCTGTTTAACAGTCACATCTATCCCAAATCAGGCATTAATGACTCAGTAATTTCAATATATCACATTTCTCAGCATTTTAAATTGGTTTTGCCCAAGATTCATCTCCTCCAAGTATTAAAATGAGTTAATCCCAGAGGGGTCACACAGAGGTCATTCATGAGCACCACCAGCATTTATTGACATGACGGAAAGGTATCCCGAACATAAAACTAACAGCAGTATAATCCTGCAGGAGATGAAAAAAGCAGCCTGGCTCAGCAGAAATAAGCTTCTTTATCAAGCAAAAGAAGGGCCACACCTCAAGGGCAGTGTATGAGCCTAGGTCAAAAGGTTGCACACTGGAGGAAGCGATCATCTCTCCCCATCCCCAAGGACATTCGTCTTGACATAGGGTCAAGTGTGAAGGAGAACAAGGCCTGAGACATGATGCTCCCTCCCCAGAGGGGATACGACATAAAAGGCTCTCACCTCGGAGGGCAGAATGGGAAGTCCACACGCTGCACACTTTGGAGCTAAAACTCTGGAAGAGCAATGAGAAAGTGAAGGCAAGTTATAGATCAACATAAAAAGAGAGGCCTGTATGTTCTCGGCGATACAACGAAAAGCTGCAGCTGTAAATAACTTATCCACAGGAAAGCTTTACATCCCGAGATCATAAATTAATTTTAGGATTGATTGTAAGTAATGCTTGGCACACATTGCTCAGGCAGAAAAAAGATCTTACATTTTACATTTAGTGCCAGGCAAAAAGCAAACCCACTGCAGGATTCTTGGCTGCTGCTGAGAGATTTGGAAGAGAGAATGAGGAGAAACGGAGCAGGACTGTCCCCAGAAAAACACATTAAAAGAAGTGGCAGCCTTGCAGCGGGGCAGGAAACCTCAGAGAAACCACCACGGGACCGTAAGGTTCCTTAAGGCCTTATAACACAACGTTACACGATAAATAAATAATTAAATGAAATAGCAAGGAAATGTGCATCATTTCAGAACAACAGTGGCACACGGAGGCAACTCTGATCTTGGCACAACACAGAACAGTTCCCGGGGCTGCCCGAGCAGCCAGGAACTTAATACTCTGTCTGCTCAGAAAATGGAGCAAGGAGCAAAGCAAGCCAAACGGACACTCAAAATGTATGCAGCTCTAATATCATAACTACCAGCTAAGAGCACATTTATTTTACTAAATGACAAGTGGCTTTTTAAGTGGATTTATCGGTTATTTAATTTAGAGCTGGATAAAAGTTTCACTTTGATTTCTAAAAGCATTCTTTAAAAGTTAAATTCACCCCTGCAACTACTCAAAAAGCAACTCACGTTGATTTCAACAGGCATTCACAGTCTTACTTTAGAGTGGACTGATTTCTTACATCAGTGAACACTTCATGAGCACTATTTCTCACTATCTCTGCTTTGCAGAAGGGGCAGCTGAAGCCCAGGGGTTAAGTGACTTCCTCAGAGTTACACAGAAAGTCAATGGCAGGGCAAGAGGAGAGACATCAGGAATTTCTAGGGTCTAGCCCCATCCTCAAACTTCTACCTTCTAATGCTGTCCCTATTTTACTAATCCAGGCTCCCTAATGAGCTGAAAAGCTAAATTAGAGGCTTGATGATTGGAGCATCTCTGCTGTTTATTTTGTCCTTACTTGTGGTAATCTCTGACACAGTAGATTTTGTTTTCAGAGTCTACAGTGAATGGCACACCATCCAGACACTCGTTGCAGACCACGCATCGGAAGCAGCCTGGATGATATGATTTCCCTAGAGCCTGCAGGATCTGCAACAAACCAAGAGACAGGAAAAAAGCATGTGAACAGCCAATAAAGGTGAAAATAATAAACACACAGCTTTACATCAGACAATGCTGCATATTCATCAGCAGGTCTGTGTGTTTCTTCGGGCACCTCATCTGAAAAATGAGTTAACAGGGATGGAAAGGGCAGCTGGAATCAATATATATCACCCGGTTCCAGAGAAATGAATTATTAGCATGGGTAAGAAAATAATTTAGAGTCTCAGCCAAGGTATTTAGCATTACAAAGGATAGAAGTGACAGCATTTAAAGGAAAGAAAATAATTTCTGAAGCCAACAGTTGGAGAATACTTAGCAGGATCACAAGGCAAGACGTACCAGGCCAACAAAAGGAAATACATCTTTACATTCTCCATGACAGGCTGAAGCAAATACTATTGCTAGGTTTTCATAATGCCTTAGATATCCAAGAGCTTTGTACTTGCTAGCCTGGCTTTCTAATTAACACATACTATGGAAACTGTATTGAACTCAACAGCTGCAATTTACCTGCTGGCTTTGGGGCAGCAATTACTACCTGGAATACCATTTCTGAGTATAAAATAGCTTTTCCAATTTTAATGCTTTCCACTGTAAGCAGGCAAGCAAAGATAATTAACGATAAGCATTAGAAAATCTTGGGAGGTGTGCTGTGAAATAACCACTCAGAAATTCCTAATTTCTTTGCCTCAGCCGTAGCTCACCAGCTACATGACCATGAATTTGTCTCTCTGTGAATCACCCTCAACTGAATGCTGCCTGGTGCTGGCTAAAGACCAGCTGACCCCCTGAGCCATGACCCACTCTGTGCAAATCTTGAAAGGATGGTACCTGTTGTAGGCTAATGAGAACTGCCTGCTTTAGCAGGATGCCCACACATCTACTGAGCAGTTTTCAAGGACTCAGACAGATGTGAACTGAGGTGTGGATCACATACTCTTGGGTCGAACCTATTCCCCAAGGTATCAGCCCAACACCTTCCGGTATCCACAACAAGCAGCAACAAGACAGCAGCTTCATCCTGAAGGTACGTGGGAAGCCACGTCTTGACTACAGGAAAGACAGGCTCAGCAGAGCTGCACTGATGCCCCACAGCAAGGGAGCGCTGCAGAGCCACGGCACTTCTGAGCAGGAAGCATCGACAGGATTACGAATACACTGTCCAGGGAAGCCCGAAAGCAAATGAAAGAGCTGAAGGCTCTGATTTTCAATTTGCACTGAAAACAGGCAGAGCAAAGTCTCTGCATTGCATACAGCAGGATGCCAGCTTCACTTCCTCACAAAAATCAACAAAAGGCTTAGTGGATTTTCTTTCTGCTACCAATCTCTCACTAGGCAGACTACCAGATGATAACAGACAGTACTGGCTATGAATATATTTTGCTTTTGATGCATTCTTCTAAAAAGCTGTGGGATTTTTTCTCCTAAAGCAATTATCACTTACCATGTCCATTATCAAATGACCACAAATGAAACACCTGTCAGCTGACTGCTGGAAACCAGAATACTGCAAGGACAAAAAAGAATTGGCTTAAAATTTCACAAGGCTAGTCGAGCATAAACAACAGGATATTATGGGGTGTTATTTGCTTGGTCTTTTTCTGTACTCCTTACACAATCTAAACTTTCCAGTGCTTTTTTCAGTATATGAAGCTGTGGATGGGTCCCCAGAGGATATTCTATAAAGACATCAGACTTCCACTGTTCAGGAGGAGTATGAGTTCCTGTAACTTTCAAGTCCTAAATTTAAATTTAATTAAGTATATAAGTAAATACAATAAATGCACATGCAAATAAGGCATTTACTAATAAGACTTACATTCTTATTTGACCATGTGAATCTACACACCAGGAACTTACTTGTGTTTATCACAAATTCATATCACAACATCTGTATATATAGGCTCGGAAAACCAAAGGAAGAATTTGGCTACACCATTATAGGTCTGCTGGAGCTTCCCCGAGGCCAGTGGTATCGTCCCAGATCACTGGTAGTGTAACATTCAATTTTGGCCCAGAGCATCTTTCTTGCTGCTATTGCTAAGATCTAACGGTAAGGAACTGCCTGTCATGTCCACAACATGCACCTCAGGCACAACACATCATCTGTCTAAGGTTTCAGTCCTGTCTGAATGGTGGAAATGCAAAGTGGAAAAATGGAATATTTTAGATGCATTTAACCAATCTTTCCACTTCCAGCCTACGTAGAATATACTGATGAGAGCAAAGAAGATTAACTCACTTCTCTCTGATAGAAATCACTAGACTTCCCCAATAAATTGGCAAATATGACTTTTTCAAGGCTCAATGAAGGCTTAATCAATGAGGGCTCGAGGGCAGGGGGTTATATGGCTTTTTACCTCTACCAGCCAAGGAGAGGACCATGGGGTTGCTTCATGCTCAGGTACATTCACACAAAATGCCTTGAGGGCAACGTAAAGATATCCATTAAGATGCCCAAGCAAAACCAGTTCATTGGAAAGGGAAATTCACTCATTGATTCTTCTGTAGCTGTTCATCTCACTCCTGTCTCCACAGCACAGCCACAGAGACACGCTTTGAAGAAGCCATCGCAAGAGGCTACGGCTTCAACTACAGGCTCTGCACTCCAAAACCGTGGTCTTTCACTCAGCTACTTCCAGCACCACACGTGGGCAGCCACCATGGCTGGGGCTGGCCCTGGGTAAAGGGGGAGCAGAAGGGCCAGGCAGGATGCTGGACTAGAGCCGTGTAAAATGCGGGCAAAGCTGCCGGGCAGAAAGGCTGCGCATCTACCAGAGAGGCTGAGACATGCCAGCACAAGGGTCAGCTGTGTGCTTACCAGGAAATCTTCTTCACAGAACACCTTGCCATTCACAAAATAAAAGGCTTTTCCTCTCAACTTTCGACCTGAGGAAAAAACACAGAGAGAAGAGAAAGGTCAGCAGAGAGCAGGGAGAAAATGTGAGCAAAAACTGGCTGCTGAGAAGTGAACAACAACGAGGACATGCGAGCATGGCTGCCGCACAGCTGGAGAAGAGCACCCAACCCCAGCAGGGGTCTTCCCAGCCTCCAGCGTGACTAACCCCATCTCCTCTTCCACTGGTGGTCGCTGATGAACACCAATTGCTGGATCCGGACAACAGTCCCACCTCCAGGAAGGAGGAGGTAGCTTTGCAAGCCTGGACCACCTCCTGGCAGATTACAACACGAAATAACCTGGCAAGAGTGAGTCAGGGTACTCTGACTCACACTGGAAAACACCCCAGGAGAGGAGCACGAAGAAAGGGCATGCAGAGGGTGATCCATACTTGACATTGTTCCTCAAAATGTCACCTCCCATGCTTTCCACTAGAAGGTACCTTCAACCAGCAGCTGCCAGATAAGCCACCGCAGTACCCGACCACCCGGTCTGCCTCCAGCAGACTGCAACACCAGAGTGCTGAACACACTTCTCTCTGCGCCCTACCAGCGTATTCATTATTGCAGCTGCCAACAAAAATTTGAAAGCATTTAAAAAAAAAATACTTTTTTTGAAACCAGAACGTCCTAACAGAGATAAGATGCCAAAGTTTTTCCAAGAAAGGACTCTACACATGGCGAAGATTTATATTTACTGCAGCTTTTGTGTTTATGCCTCACATTCACCGTCTGTTTTCAGTTCCACATAACTATGGCAACACATACTCACGCTGCTGCCACTTCTTCTAAATGCCCTGCCTTCTCCCCAGAGAAACAGGCTAGGTTTTGTTTGTTTATAAAAAGCTGCTCCTACTTCTTTGCAGCCCGCTTTCCCTATTCAGCCAGGGGTTTGAAATGCAGCCTAGCACTGGAGAAGCTCTGCTTGCTCTGCTCGATCAAGGATCCCCAAGCGCGTGCCCGGAGGCAGCACCTGGGGCAGGGGGAGCAGCACTGCCTGGGCACAGCCGGAGCAGGACTTGCTGCAGGCTGGTTTCAGGGACCTACCAGGCATTGCTGGAAGGAAATCGGAACTGAGACACCAGGGCCCAGAAGACTCCTGCTTGATATGCATGCATAATTAAAAAATTATCATCAGCTGCTAGGTATATAAATGCAGACGGCACACAGGACTGGCGTGGAGCTCACCTCTGGGTGCTTTATGGTATGCACCTACCTGGCAGCCTTCGACGATTAACCATGCTGGCTGCAAAGTATTAAGAAAAGGAGGAAGCCAAGTAAAACCACTTCAATAAATTAACAGCTTCACCGGCTCCTGCATACACCAGAGGGCACTCTCAGGCTGGGAAACAAGTCCCACTGCTCCTTGGGAAATGGAGATGCTCCGCAGAAGCTCGAAAGTTTTGCCAGTGAATTCAGCCAGACCAACATTTCACCAGTAGCCCTTAGTGCCCTGCCCAGGTTTCAGCCAGCAAGGCGGGCGAAGGATGTGGCAGCGTGTTTCTCAAGGAACGAGCCCCGGTTTGCACAAGCAGTAGCTTCGTGGTTCAGCTGCAGGCTTTGCTCAGCCGCGTGTTTACCCAGCAGCATAGGAGCCAGAAGCATGCCGCCCCGACACGCTCGTCATCCCCCGTTCTCCCCTAATCCCCGCTGGAGACAACCGCGTTACCCGGAGGCCGGCCCATCCTTGCACGGCTGTGGATGTCAGACGGGACACGGAAGAAAAGTCAACAAACCCGAAAGCATCCCGCTCTGATTTCTCTCACCCACCCTGATGCTTTGCCAAGGTTGCTGACACCAAAACAGGACCCAGAGCCCAAAATAAAACATATCTAATCTTGGACATGTTAGCTTTGTGGCCCATGAACCAGGGTGCATATTTGTATGATAACCCCTCCTGTGTGCCTGCCCGTCCACAGGTAAGCCCGGTATGCTCACCAGCAGTCGCAGAGTCCCAGTTTCTGAGGAGGGGAAGGAGAGGCATGGGGATACCTGGGATTTGCAGCACCCTTTCCAATGGTGGTCCTAAGTAAGTTAACAACAAGCCTAATGCAGCAAGAAGTACCCCCCAAAATCTCCTGCTGATTTAAATACAGCATTGGGATTTGGCACTGCTAAAAATGAAAAACAAACAAAAACCATTTAACTTCAATTTTAAATTACGCAGTACTGCGGGCTCCAGTTTAGTGCAATGGGCACATGCCCAAGTGACTTTCCACCTGTAGGCAATGTCTCTCCTTAAAGACAAGCTGGCAGTGGTGAGGAAAAACATACACGTGGAGCCATGCAATGAGGAGACGCTTCTTTGGATGATGGCCAGTGTGTGTACAGCAGCCGTCACAGCAGAGGATACGAGGTTTGGATCACTGCCACCACATCATTCTTCCACGGTGACAAAAACAGCATTTACTGGCCATTCTGCACCTGGTATATTTTTAACCCTGTGACATTAGCAGGTCAAGATTGATGGCAACAGACCTTCAGAGAAGGTGCCATAGCCGGTGTGCTGTGTCTGGGCTTCCACTGCAAGCTCTTTCGGCAGAGGGATAAACCCCTTTATAAAGGATTATAATTTGGCTGTTGGCATTACATGGGCCCATGAAGAAGAGGTGCTGACACCAAGAGCACTTTGAGGGAAAGGCAGGGATGATTTAATTACTTTTTTTACGGAAGAAGTGGTCATTTTGACTATTTTTAGCTCCTCTCCACAACTCTATTTAAGCCCCTGGCAGAAATGTAAATGGAAATTCGCCAAAAAAACAAGTAACTAGGTACCCCTGCAGCTGCCACGGGAGCGGTGCATGCAAACAGAGCCAATTTCTTGCTGTGCTGCTCTCAGCCACTCCCTGCCCACGTTGGGAAGGACTTCTCCCACCACCCCTTTGAGGTGAGGAAGCATCTCCTCATCGTACAGATGGGAAAGCAAGATGCAGGAAAAGCTCACTTCCCCAGGCTGCGCTGGGGACCGTCCCAGTGGAGCTGGGAAATGCATGTTCTGGCTGCAACCACACCAGTAAAACAAACTGTGCCGGGACTGCCCCACAGCCCAGAGCAGGGTGGCAGCGGCTTCTGTCCCTGTGCTGAGCTCCCTGCCACGGGACAGTGCCTTAAATTAAACAAGTCCCTCTCAAAAGTGATACTTCTGTGTGCCTGCAGAGGCTGGCACAGGTTTTGCTTCAGCACAGAGATGCTGTCGTAATTTCATCGAAAGGAAGGATGGAGAACTTAAATGGCATATAAGGAATCACATACTGATCACTGCCTACTTTAAATATGCATCACTTTAAATATGCATCATGATGACTACAGAGATGATATCCTTTGATAAACCCAGGAATATTAATGCATAGCTTGCTGCTTTCAGGATCGATTGCCTACATGTCTTAAGCTGCTGGCTCCTAACTGTGTTTCACTTTCACTTCACCTTGACTTCAGCTAATCTCTCACCTGAAAAAATTCAGTTAAAATTCTTTGGCATTTCAACCCTACCATCTTCACCCATTGTTACAAGATTTCTTGATCCTCTTCCTGACAGGAGGTTTGAGCCTCGTGCTTTTATGTACTGCTCATCCCTAACACATCTGTCTAATCTGTTTAGCTGTGGGACCTTCAGAATGACCTCGAGGTCACTTCAGCACCAATTTCAGAATATCTCAAGCTTAGGCACTAGTGCCTTTGCGCTAAGATAAATACACTTTGCTTAGCAGCTGATAATAGGCATACCACCAGGCTGCACTCCCAGGATGCTGGTGGTTTTGTCCATCGTCTTCTCAAATGACAGCTCTCTCCTTTTGAAGTTCATACAGAGAGGGGTTTACCAGGGACTTGCAACGGCCCAAGGAGGATGCTGGGAGATGCATCACTTGCTTGCTGGGGAGCTGGACCCAACTTTCTCTTTTGAAGTTGCTTTTCCATTATTTATTAAAAGGAGAATGGGGTCACAAACCCATGTTCAAAGACAAGAGATTCCTCTTGATGCATGTAATGGTACAGGGCCACGTCCAGATCCCAAGGCTCTATGCGGATGCATGACCAGGACCCCACATTGCTGGGGAGGCAGTGTGGACCTCACTTATCACTTATCTAAGCACCATAGAGCTCCCTGTGGTATCTGCACAGCAGATGGGCGAGAATCACTGCAGACTGGCAGCTGCTCCCGGATCCTTTCCATGTTGACAGCCCTGGTCCTCTATCATTACAAAAATCAGTCCTTCTTAGAGCACCACAGCTGTAAGATAAATTTGGACATGTGATTATTAATGGCAGGTTAAATATGAAAGGATTTGTTTCAGTGGATGTAACCTCCTCACACACTAGCAGGACAGCAGGCTGGAAACACCATCCGTCTAGCTGCTAAGGATCGAAACAAGCTCCTCCTCAGTCCTGGGTGGCTCTGGCTCAAGCTGCAGTCCTTCCCCCAGTTTTCACTTCCCCCAAATAAAGCTGCGAGGAGGTTCAGATCAAAGAACCTACTCTGGTCTGTGCACACCCTGCAGGCAGCACAATGGGTGCAGACAGAGCCCAGAGGCCTCAGCTCCCTCATACCGTACAAAAGTCCCTGCTGCCCACAGATCAGCAGCACACGACTCACTGGTGCCCGGCCAGCACACGTGATTTTGGAGCCCTCCATGGATACCGGCTTTGCTGACACACAGTATGGTGTCCTACTGTGTGCCACAGACTAGGTCAAGCATTGGAGAGCTCTACTTAATTTCTGCCATCTGTGCTATTTCTGTTGGCCACCATTAAAGCTGGATGCAGCACTGAGTCTAGCACAGAAGCACCAATATTTCCAATCCACTCTTGAACTGGGGCTGCACGAAGGAGTCACTTAGATGCCTGCACATCCTCCAAATCAGGTAAACTCAGACTGTGATCAACCGGCAGATACCCCAGATCAAAGCCTTGGTAAAACCGTGGGCAGGAGGATAGGACGACTCTTAGAAAAAACTGCGCTAAGACACAGTAGCTCTGTTACCATTAAGATGTTCCATCTCTCTCTCAACTACACCAGCTATATTGTAAAATTGTAAAAAACACCCTCTGTGCTCTCACCACACATTTGAGGCGATAAAAAAAACAAACAACTCTGAGAAAATGATCTGATGCCTGAAAGCCAAAAGCATGCTCTGGCACGAGTAAGAAAAGGTCAGCCACCTCTAACGGCAAAGCAACCGCAGGTGAAGGCAGAAATGGCTCCTCAGAGAGGAACATTGCGAAACCACCGTAAGCCACACAACTGAACAACACCTCTCCTTTGCTGATGGCAAACCATTGCGAGAAGATATTCAAATGTTTTTCTTTTTAGGGAAAGCCCCTAGAAGCTTCAAAATTCAGAGGTAAGATAAAGTCACCCTGGGACAAAGCGGCGCTACAATCCAGGGAGTCCCTGCTGATGTACCAGTTTTCAACCCAGTGCCCAGCTGCTCTCTGCATCACTTCAGGGAC
Organism: Mycteria americana; assembly: GCF_035582795.1. NCBI lineage: Eukaryota > Metazoa > Chordata > Aves > Ciconiiformes > Ciconiidae > Mycteria > Mycteria americana. The sequence continues at coordinate 49,888,161 of NC_134366.1, forward strand.
GGCTGCCCTGTTCCCCAAAACGCACCAAAATCAGGCAGCTGTCAGAGCTGGCCTCCCACCCCATCACCCACTGACTGTCATCGAAACACACGGAGGCTCAGAGGAGGAAGGAGGGGGAGGCAATCTCTGTGTCCTCAGTGAATGTAACTCTGCATCGAAACTATACGAGAGCAATTTTTAAATTTCTCTAGGTATGGAAGAGGCCTCAGTGCTTACTGAGCCACTACTCAGAAAATTATTCATAGGTACCGTTAAAACATTATAAGAAACCCCCTAAAATTTTTACAGCACAATTAATCCTATGCCTCTTCTTAACAAAACCCAATACTTTGAAGATGACATTATAAAATAAAAAGACCAGAAAGACTGGAAATATATTCCATTAAAGGTTTCAACCTTTTTTCTCACATTGTCCTAATGATTTCAGACTTTCAGCCAGCACTAAAACACATGGAACTGACTCAAACCACTAGCATATTGATAAAACCCTGACTGCCTCTCCTGTTTATAAGCTGAACACTTGTACCTTTCCAGCAGCGATATCTACTGAGGACACCTCGACCATGCCAAAGCCCCTTCAGCTCAGACCCCAAAGCACTACCACCCTGAAATCTGGCCAGGAGAGGAACAAGTACTGTCATCCTACCGTGAAAGCTGCCCTGGCGTTTCTCATCTACGGCAAGCACTTCTTGTGCCAAACAGCGGGGATTTCTCACCAGCGAGCTGAGAGACTGAAGACAAAAAGTCAGCAAGAACAAAGCAGCAATTTAGACTGGAGCGGAAACACGCACTGATGCCTTCCCTGTCTCCCAAACTGTCGGTAAAGCCAGGCACGGCTGAATCTTTTCTGAGATTACTTGTGCTAAAAAAATCTGTTGTTTACTATGTGGACTCTTGCATGATAATTTTATTAAAGGGATGCTGAGGAAGGATTACCAGCAGTACTTTGCACTCTCTGCTTTGAAGATCTGTGCATTTCTCACACGTGTCAATCAGTATAGTGGTTTTATATCCAATTACAAGCAGTAAATTCTGCCTCCACTAGAAGAGCTGGTAGTTTCTGCATCTGAAGATAACCATACACATACATGCACCGTGGGGAAATTCACTTGGCGAGGCTGCCTGTCCTGCAACCTGGGATTAAGTCACACTAGCAGAAAAAGGTGACTTTCTACTCGTAGAGTTATTTAGCAATACCAATAAAAACCATGGCCTTGTTGCTACAGGGGTTATATACCAATATGGGGCATGGTTATTCAACATAGTTATCCCAAAGACACCAAGAGCTGCATCGCTCTAAGCAGCCATGCTTTATACTCACTGCAGCAAGACTGATTAGCCCAAGCAGAGGGCTACGCTCACAGATGTGCTGCTTCGATACCTTCGCTACCTTGTTTAGTAAATGACCCTTGATACCCCTAAACACAACTACGTTGTGAAATATTAAAAAAAACCCAGAGGGTGGCAAAAGACAGCCAGCTCGTGTTATTTCAAACTCTGCCACTGGAACAGCAGCCTGTTACCCTTACACAGACATCAACATTAATCTGATCTTACAATAAAAAAAGAAAAAGAAAGTAATGTAGTAATGTTGACATGTCAAAGGTCGAATTCTGTAATCTGGCAAACATGCAAGGTTTCCACCTCTTTGTAATAAGGGGTCAAAATCTGGCCGTCATTTTGGACCTTCTGCTGCAGTTCAACATCGAACCCTCCTTCAAACCACCTTGCAATCAGTTCGTTCTTTCTGACTTCCTTCCTCGCTTACTTATTTCCTTCACAGTCATCTCTGACACTTCCCTTGCACTTTTTTAGCTTTCAGATTTCCTCTGAGGACCAAGCAGCTCCAGTACAAGACCATTATGCTCTAAATTACACTGCCAGCAGAGCTAAAAAGCTCTGTTTTCCAGGCAATCTGCAGCAGTCAGATATAAGCCTGGCTGAATCCTAGAGAAAACACTAAAACAACACATAGGTTAGAGCAATACTGTCTAATTCAATCTATATAATTTATAAGGTCTCCTTACTACCTTAATAATAAATATCAACATCTGGAAACAGCTGGCATTTTTTGTGTTCTGAGGACGTATAAACAGGTGATTTAATTTAAATGGTTAATGTGTAACAAACCATTTGATAACTACAACTGTTTGTCCAACAAACTGAAAAAAAAACCAAGACGGAAACAGACACCTTGAGGTTGCAGGAAATAGCTGTATGAGTTTCGAGGACTTTTTTTTTTTTTAACCTACTTTCATGGCCCTCCTGTAAAGCAAATATAATTTATTACTAATCCTGCAGAAAGAGCCCGAAGTTTTTTCCTCTCCCTCTCTGCAAAAAGCTGCCTTGTTTGTGTCTCTGCCCTGTAACAAACAAGAAGATAAATGAGACATTTATGCCAAAGTGTATCATTCTAAATCTGTTGTTTTGACCTCTAAGCCAAATTTTCTGCATTACATGCCAGTGGCTCAGATAAAACAGTACATTTTTTTTCCTGACAACTGAACCCTGTAACGTATGCGTAGCTCTGCTCAACAAATTGCTCTATCATTTATCTCTGAACATATGTGTATGAGGAAACAGAGAGTGTAGGAAATTTGGCACCATGAGGTATCAACCCCCCTCCCCTCCTTAGACCCTCTCAGTTTTCTGTATCTGGGAAACTAATGCACATTTGGACACAAATCCAACTATGAGCAAAAGTAGAAATCCTCACTAAAATGAAAACAGCAGGACAGCAGATATAAATATCTGGAGGACAATATGCTTTACCTTAATAGGTAATTTTGTGTATTTTATTTATGGGAGCAGAGATATTCAGTGTTCCACCAGAGCAGAAATTTTAGGATTGAAATCACGAGCAACCTTGACTTCTCAAAGACAAGATTGTACTGGATGGTGTCCAAGATGAACTCCACTTAACCTTAAAAGCACTACTTAACTTTTCAGCTGGAAACCAGAGTTTCCACATAGGCTGCTGAAGACGTGCTTTGCAGCTAGACAGACAACACCATCGGGACAAATATTTATTTTTCTGGCAGATAAAATGGTCTCATCATATTTACTGCAGCAACACAGATGTCAGCAAGCCTGCAGAGAGGCACGCGCTCTCTCTGGGTAACGACAGGGCTGTGTGCCTTCATTCGTCTTGCGGCCAATGGTCCGGGGGACTGGGAAATGACCTCGGTCTGCAAAAGGGGGGATTCCCCTCGGGTACATTTCCTCCCTGAGCGCAGGGCAGGACGGCATGTACCACCCCAGGCATCAGTTAAGCAGCTGCAATGCAAAGAGGCTTGATGAATCAGAAAGTCACCCCAGCTATGCCTTTATAAGCACAGCAAGCCAGGCTGCAAAGCATGCTGCTGGGGGGAGGGGGGGGGAATACGAATGCCCTCCCCATGCCTCCCAAGCCCCAGGAAGAAACAACTCCTGCAGACCACAGCGGCAGCGCAGGAAACCACCCCCTGTACTGGAGGGTTTCTTGTGAGCCTTGCCACTTGTAAAGGTACGTGCACGTGAGGGAAACCCCGCTACTGCGGAAGCCTCCCTCCGGCACCGCTCTCCTTCGAGTACCAGAAGTTCCAGGACACCACACACCCTCCTCTCCATCCATCCATGCCGGCCATCGCCGTGTCCAGCTCCCGTCTTAGTACGGCTGCTGCCTCAATGGGAAGGACTTGAGCTTTCATGACTAATTACTCTCGTGCACCTAACATGCTGAAACAGGCTCTCACTTATACTCCTGTGGCTTCCGTTCCCCTTTTTTATCTCATATGGAAATACAGTATTTTCTACTCAGAGAAATGTTATTATTACTCCCCTCCTTTCTTTTTTTAACTAGCATTTTTACTAGCTTTTTTTTTTACTTTCCATTTGAAACCCTTGGCTCCAGCACACCTCCAAAGAGATTCCTCAGTTACAGCCTGGGTAAGAGAGAAAATGGGCTTCACTTTGCTAAACTTAGGCTTTTTCCATCTTTCTAAGTCTCACCTGACACCCAAACCTTTTCATCTTGCATTGGAAACCTCTGGAAAGGGTTGCCTTTTAGAATAAGCAGCAAATAGCTATTCTTTCAGCCCTCAGCAACCCACCTCATTAGAAATGGGATTAAGCTATTTTTTAACCAAACACAAACATAAACGGAAGTAACCACTGACACTTCTGCAACCGCAAGTACCTCTCTAGCGCAGGTCTCCAAATAAAGATGGTAAAATCCATTCTGAAAGGAGAATTGAAAGTGTCTCTTTCTAAAGCACCAGTTGCACAGTAGTAATTTTGGAAATTTAAGACAGCTCGAACCTGCTGCTGGATTACTTTTAACAGGAGCTTTGTGTGCAAGGGCAGTTTGGAGGACACATGGCCACGGAGGGCGAGAGGTCCCTGAAGCAAAGCTCCGTCTGCAGCCAGGAATCCTCTCCGCAGGAGAAGATTTCGAATTAATTTATAAGAGAGGACAAAAGAGTGAGCTGCTGACTTCTGAGCTTTTAGGAAACTGCCACCACACGCAAACAGCGCTTTTTCTTTTCAGTTTTCCCGTCTTTGGTCAGATGACGGTGAAGTGCTCTACTGAAAACATAGGTGAGGTGAGGCAAGGCAGCTGGTGTCGGACAGCTGGGAAATGAGCAGAGTTCAAGGTTCAGCTATTATTAAAAAGCATACACATCTTTCTATATTTATTCCCACTTTACAGCTCCAAATAAAACACATGCAGTCCTGATGAGTTTACAACTCTAAATACAACTCAGGAGAAAAACCCTAAGACTCATCTGGGAAAACCAAACTGATATATACAAAAGCACCAGAAGGATTATTATTATTTTTTCTGCCACCACATATACAGCTACATTTCTAAAAATATGCTACTGGCCCTAGAGTTAAACATAACAAAACAGAAAAACCACTGTCTTACAAACACAGCCACGATCTGAAATCAAGCAGCCTGGTTCCTCACCCCAGCTCCATCACGGACCTCCTCGAAAAGCCACTCAGGGGGATCCATACATTGCAGCATGCTATATGCTTCAGCAAGCTTCATGTGTGGGTCTGACACACGGCAGGGAGCTTGACGGGGCCAACCGAACTATTTACCCTGCCTCACGGGCAGATTTCACAGGGCTCACCATCACTGCTCCCAGCCTGATACCTCTGGCACAATAACCAGCTCCCTCCCTGCAATAACCAGAAAGCAAGCTGGCAGAGACATGTCCCTTGTCTCGGGGCATGGCTCCATTTCTCCAGAGAAAGAACAAGCAAGATGTGTAACCTGGGTCATTCATGCACTTAGATGCTTTGACCAGAGGTCCCTCAGAAAGGCAAAATGATTACAGCAAGTAAAGGTAACGCACACAGTGAAAACACCGTGACCGGACCAACCATGCAGCAGCTCCATCTGAAAAGGTGTCTCTGGCGCACGCAGAGCCCGCTGCTGATACTCGCACCCTGCCTGCACCCTCGGAACGGCACTGACCTGGCAGCTCTCCCTGGGGTCTGCAGACTGAAAGGCCAGAATGGCTGTAAAGCCTGACGTGACAAATAAAAAACCCCTACATGTCAGCTAAGGCATATTCACTGCCACTTTGAAAAAATACTCTTATGAGTAAGAAAACATAGCTGTAACGGAGAGACAGAGGAATGAAAACAACCGTCCCCCCATACCAGAAGGCAGTCAGCCAGCGCAATCCAAAATATCTTTTCTACATGCCTTGCAAGAACACGTTCTAAAACAAATAGCAACCACCACCACCGAGACATACAGCTGTGGCAGACTCCAGCTGGCAGATAATTCAACAACCACCTCCTTCTTTTCCCCCTTTACACCAGAAAAACGTTAAGCCCAAAGAGTTTGCCCCAGGGCCCTGCTCCATCGGCAGGCCAGGCAGGGGATACTCACTGCAGGCTCCGCAGGTGAAGCAGCCGTCGTGGTAGAGGTTGCCCATGGCCTGGCAAGCCTGGTTTGCTCCATACACACCCTTGCTGCACTTCACGCAGGTGCCTGGAAGAGAGGGAGGGAGACAGAGGTCAGAAGCGGGACCCAGCGGCGTGGCTGGGGTCACTGGCTGGGTGACCACACCTGTAATTCGGCATGGTGGCTCGGCAGCTTAGGACCAGGCAGTTCATCGTAGCCACAAGATGTAGGTGACATCGGCATCACCCACCCTGAGAGATACTGTTAACAGTGGCCATGACAGTCATCAAACCTTCACAGTGAAAGCAGTTTGCAAAAAAATAAACTGGACAACAGCAACCTTGTTTGTCTACAGCAACATCTTCTTTCTTCACCCATTCATTCCCACAAACTTTATATACATTTAAAACCACTTAATGACCCTCCCAAAAGCCTGGGTGGTAGTAAGTGGTGCTCAGGGCTGTTCACAGACCAACGATTTCTGCTACTTATTGCATAAAACAAGCTTGTTGGTTGCAACCGATGTGAGGAAAACACCTCTTCACTTAGCCCCTTTAAATCTTCATTGATTTCAGACCCCACTCGCATCTGCTGAAGGCCCTAAGGACTTCCCACCGAAACAGAGCTGGACTGACTACCTGACACCCACCCCTCTTCCCTCTGTCAGCCACATCTGAACAGAGAGAACCAACGTAGCCACTACGTACAGACCATGTATCCTGCACAGATGTTCTCGCCTCTTGCAGGACAAGGCAAGAAAGAAGCCAGTTTTAAGGAGAGGATACCTGGTGGCAGTGGCACCACCAGCCGAGGGGGGCTGACTCTCAGGTGGCCCCTGAGGTGAAGGAGAGCCAGGGCCAGTACACACAGTCATCTTCTGGCTATAAGTTGTCCCAAGTGCAAGTCCAAGCTGCTCCTCGCACCCAGGCTTTCCTGCCACCACCATCACCTAAAGACCAGGGTCAGCTCTGGAGCTCCAGAGGAGGGAGAAGACAACTGCGCTCAGCTGTTCAGCCCAATCTCTCGCCACAGCCAGCACAGCCAAGCACACTTCCACCTGCACCCACCCCAGTGTGGGGCTCCAACCCAAAACCCAAGCTAGGCAGAGAGCGTAGGGTGAGGATTTCCACCTCATGAGGAAGCTGTTGGGACCCTCCAGGCACAGACCTGCCTGACTGAGGCTGGAAACAGTGGCAACGGGGCAGATGCGCAGTGGTGGTGGTGGTGGGGAGGGACCACAGGGAGAAGACTTCAGCACTGCAGGTTCGCAAAGGATGTTGTGCGTTCACCTAGGGCCTCTCAAATCTCACCGCATTTCCACATAAAACTATTTTGATAAGAGAGTAAGAAGTGACAACTGAGTTTCATGCCCTTGATGGCATCCACTAGCAGGACCTGCTCCCTCCACCTGGCAAGCAGAAACACAGCAAGGCCGCCCAAAACCACTATTAGTGGCCAGGGAGAGAAAGTCCTTGCCCAAGGAAAATGACACATCAAGCCAGTTTACTTATTTCAGGCATTACCCTGTGATTGCTACAGACCGGTTTTAAAGCAGCATCACCCTTTAACTACCTCTAAATGAGCAACTTCAATCCGTGTTTAAGCAAATAAAATACAAATCTACCCAAAAAGGGCAGTGTGAAGGACAAACAGAAGATGTGTCCCTGCTCCTCAGCGATCCTGCAAATTTGACTTCACCTCCAGGTCTCTCCTTCCACCACTGCTCCGACTTTTGAACTCCCTGGGGCACGGACTGTTGGCCACGTCTTGCTCCTTCTGGCCCAGGAAGAGGGACAGCATCATCTTGCTGGAGATCCTTAGTCATGCCGTGGTTAACAAAACTTCACTTCTTTTGGGGCCCCGCAAGCTCCAGAGTAATTGGAAAGGTCTGCTGAAAGTTAGGAAGAAACCAAACAGACTTACGACAGCGCTGAAAAGTAACTCCCAACTCCGGCAGCACCACGCTGGCACTACCAGGGTGGTTAACAATTTCTTCCTGCAGCTGATAGCTGCGGCCATCAGTTTTCACTCTACAGGGTTAAAAACACTCAGGAACCCTTTGCAGTAGTGCACACAGGGCTGCTGAAAAGCGGATACATCATTTTCCCAGAGCAGACCTGGCTCTCTGTCCTGCAGCTGCCTGCGTGTATTCAACGGCATGCTGAAAGCTGTCCTAGCGCTGCTCCAAGCCCCACTGCACTCAGAGCTAGAGTCCAAACTGACACAAACCTGGAGAGAAGGCTGCAGAGTATAATTAGTTACTCTGTTTGGTCCAAATTCAACCTGAACTGAAATGCTAGCTTGGCTGCGGGCCCACCCCAGCACACAAGACTGGCACCACGTTAGCGAAGTTTGCTGGTTCTTTTCGAACCAAGCAGATTTATCTCAGTTATTTATTGAAAGAAACATTTTAAGAAAGTAAAAGATAAATCATGCAGGTATTACAAAAAAAAGAAGGAAAAAAAAAAAGAAAAGACAAGACAAAGATAAGAAAATTTGGCTTTTCAAATGGATGTGTTCTCCCAGGAACACGTACATTCAGCGGCAGCCTGGGATGCTGTGCAATCGTCTGACACGAGCTAACAGCTACCTCGCAAAATTCCCTCTCGACTACAGCGATGCCGAGCAGAAAGTTTTGAGAGCAGAAAACCTGCTGATTTTGCTGCTCAAAGCCTTCTTTCCACGACATTCACCAGGCTTTCCACAGAACCGATGTATTTATTGCACTGCAAGTGCTGCATTTTCCCCTTTTCCATGCCAATGAGCGGCTGCTCCAGAAAAAAATCACCAGTGTGCTCTGATTTCCTCCTTTCCAGAAAGCAGCCGGGTGACACTGAATATGGATGAGCAGCAAGAAGAAGCAGGAGGCAGAAGGCACAGCAGCAGCGTGCAGGCACAGTGCACAGTAAAGCTGCTGGCAGGCATCTAAAGCCACTATAAAATACCCTAACGCAAATCCCACGGAGGGTAGAAATTGCCTCTGCTGTCTCTTCTCCGTCCCATTTAAGCTTCAGAGCGTAGGCACTGCCCATGTTTTCCCCAACAGGACGGACAGTCCGGCTCTATCCTGCAGGAGCTGCCCGGGCTCCCCCCACCATCCTTCCACCTTTCTTTCGGTACATGCTCCGTTTCATCCCCTGCTTAACCCTTTTATCCACTTCCTTAAATATTTAGGCCCTTAAAACATGGAAAATAAAGTCATAGAATGAAAGGGCTTTTAAAATAAATTGACAATGTTGTCTGTAAAAACTATAATGTGCTAAATTGCCCAACTATGTAATAACCAGCCATGCTATAAATATTTATAGATGTCCTGTGGCAAGGCTGACAATTGAAAAACGGCATTATGGCAAATATGTGTATAGTTTATATTTTCACTTGTATCTGCTAAATCTTACTTGAAAGCCAATTAAATCTCAGTAGCAATTGGAATTGTTCTAGAAATAAGTCATTGCTTCTTCCAAATATAATAATTCTGAAGTATTTTAAGCAATATCCTTGAGCCTTCATCTCTGACTCTCAGCACACCTGGCCTGAAAGGGGAAAAAGAGGTGATTTTTATTATTGATTTTTCCTTTCCACTTTTTTTTGCTGCTCGCTCCCTGCTGCCACAATGATCCTGTTCTTTCGGCTTAGGCTACGCAAGGAAGAAGCAATACCTGTTGCTGACGGTGGCCAGTCGCCAAGCTCGGCAACATATGTGCAAAGGCAGCCTGATGGAAGGCAGCGCAGCACAGGCCACGTCCAACCCCATCCCGCTGCAAAACAGGCTCTGCGCCCTGCTCCGCACCAGCTCCAATGACTATTTCCCAAAAGAGTGCTGAGCATGCTTTCTGCTAGCCAGGGCGTAGAGTTAAAATGTCAGCAGCATCAGTCCAGCCCCACATGCTGCTGGTCCTAGTCAGCAGCTCAGGGCAATTTTCTTGGCATAACGCAGCATTTAGCAAAAACTTCTCAGCTCGAAGCAGAGGGATCCCAAGTATCCACGGCTCAGTGAGATGCCGGATTCCTGCACTTGGTTACTTTGCCACGTGTAACAAGCGCTTATGCAAGCACCGATCTGAGCAGATATCCCCTCTGAAATTACGGCTTTTAACCTCAGACGGAATTATTAAGACATTATTAAGGAGAAATTAAAGGTTTCTCTTTCACCACCAGGATGACAAGCCCAAAGCACCGCACATGCGCAGTGCCGGTAAATTCACGCTCGAATGCGCTGGCAGAATGGTAGCCAGATTTGGAAAGGGAAAGGGATGGAAATTGCTGATTTCGGCTCAATTTCTCCCGTCAGGGCAGCCGGGCCCCGGACAACAAAGAAATCTCTGTTCCCTTTTGCATCATGTGGCAAGCAACCGCCTGCGCTGCAGCTGAGCGCCTGAACAAAAGGACCTTTGGGGCAGAGCTGGGACCGAAAACATGCTCTGTAAGCCACGTCCCGGCACTTGCCGTACACCTCAGCACTGCAAACCACAAGGAGTGCCGCCACCGGGAACAGCCTCGGCTCACGAGATCAAACAGGTCCGATGCAGACCTCAAGGGCTGTCAGAAATGAAAGCAAACCTGGTGCCCAGTCTGAAATGTCAGTCCCACCATCAAAGTTCAACAAGTGCATCTCCATTTACCGCCGGACTCAAAGCCTTTAGAGGTGTTTTTCCCTCTAAGCGTTGCTATTTCACACTCATCAGAAGGAGCTCAGTTACTTACTATGTCCCACTCACTAAAAATTCAATGCAAACCATGCTGAACAACAGCATTTTCTAGGACTGGTTGGTATGATTTATTTCCACGTGCCAGACATCATCTATCTACAAACCAAGAACACAGTTGTGGGTTTTTCCAGCAGCATCCCCCTTCTTTTCAGCAGCATCCCTGTTCTCAGCAGCATCGAGGACAGCCAAGCTTTTCTACACGTGCTCCTGGTTGGGTTTGCTAAGACTGTCGCTTAATTTTAGAGGGCCAAATCTGTTGCTGTGCTGCTTCAGTGGTGAGATTTCCTTGCCACATCAATCCGGTCCTGGATAAGAGGAATGCAGTGGCAGGATGAAGGGAGAGTCTGGTGGTGTGGGTCTGCATACATAGCTAATTCAGAAACAGCACCTGGAGGGGTAAGTCTATCCTACTCCTTCCATTTTCTCCAAGCAAGCCACATTTCCACGATCAGCTTGACTCTTCTCCACCACACGTAACTGTTTTTTGCTCCTTCCTTACAGGAGGCTGGATTTATACTCAAGAACCCCCAGTTGCATTTGGAAGAAAAGCCCAGAGCCTTTGCACGTAAATACCTCCCAGATCATCTTTCCCATCTGCCCAGACACATACGTGGCTAATCCAGAAGTAGACCCTGCTGCCTCTTGGCAGAAGCTGTACCTTCACGAGGGTCCTCCCCGTCAGAGTGGGAAAGGGGAACAAAGGTAAGAAGAAAGCTCTTGCCTTGTTCCCCTTTCCCGCTCTGACGGGGAGGACCCTCGTGAAGGTACAGCTTCTGTGTTTCCGACCCACCTACTTATTCCAGAAGAACCAAGTCCTCCACTTAAACACACATTTTTCAAAGACTGTCTGCTGAAAAAAAAGACTTCACCCTGTCATACCCAACGCGATGCTCAGTTCTTTGGGTTTTACTTCAGACCTTCTCCAGAACCTGATGCCACCTCCCTGTGGCTCACCTTAACTAAGTCATTCCTACATCAAACTCTAAATTAGACATACTGCGTGCCTCACTACGCTGTCATCCGCTACTGTGCAATCACGCTTGCCAAAGAGTTGATTTCAAGGAGATCTGGAGGCCCATGTGAGATCAAGTGCCTGGAAAACCTGGCAGTCTGGTCCCATTCACCACTGGGTATCATCACTCGTACCAGCTCCACGTTGTCAGTCAGTGGTAGCAAAGACGTGCAGGTCCTCCTTGCCCAAAGAACCACAGAGTTGGTAAATGCAATTTTTCTGTACTGTTTTTGCATGCCATGTTCTTGACCCCCAACTTTGCTGTAGACAGTCGTGTACACACTGCCAGCGAAGTACAAAATACCATCAAACTCACATCAGTGACATTTTAAGTACCTTATAGTGATGTCCAAGATTACATTAACTCCAGTGCCAAATGAATGAGGCTCCTTATTCCTTTCAGTCCCCACTGCCACAGTATCCTCACTGAAAGAACTATGGATCCTCTGCCTCAACTCCTTCCTTTTTCTTTCCTTTTGGTACAGATTTTTCCTTAGCTTGCAAACCCAGCTGAGCTCCCAAGAGGAAGGGAGGAGACGTGCATACTGCTGTAATATTGAAGAGCCATATCCCAGGCAAATACTTACTTGCTTGGTTCCTTGCAGTGAGATAAGCTTTGCAATCTGCACACACTCACTAGTCCACGTGACATGATCCTTCCAGCTTTCCTCGTTCCACCAAGGCCCACCTTGCCCTGCCTCCCCCTCCTCTCCACTGCAGGCAAGCATCTCCCTCTAGATGTGGTGTTCTCCCAGGAGCAGGCAGTGAGGGATGTCTCCGCTCATTCCCAGTGGAAACAATGCCGTTATCATCACCCACGTACAAAACAAACCTCAGAAGAACTTCCATTTTAATCCGAAATTCTCCACTCGGCAGCCCTGAAATTACCCTCATTGCTGCTGAAGCATCCTGGTGCACCATCATCATCAGGGTTTGGTAAAGTCTGCAGATGTGTACAGCCTTAAAGTTAAATGAGTTGTGGTTTCGGCCGTGATAAAACACTAACTTCACTATGCACAAGACTGAAAGAGCGCTGCTGACCTTCGAGCTGATCACCCCCATTCAAAGGTGCTGGGGTTCCAGGTCTCCACAGGGTTTCAGCAACTCGGCAACTGCTTTGCTTCTGCCAAGGGGAAAAGAAATCTGCAGACTTCGCTGCGAGATCTTCTCTGCCCAACTGCTGGGAAGCATCCCAGTATTTCACTGCAAAACAAGATGCCTGGGGCCCTCCTAAAATACCTGCAGCTTATCAGCTCTGCTTTAAATAATAAGGAAGCCAGAACTCAATACCTAGCAAATATTTATAACAAGAAAACAAGAAAACCATTTATAAAAATTGATTTAAAAAAAGCTCTTGGTAAGGGTGTAGATAGTCTCCTTCAGTTGGAGATTTCCAACTAGCTATATAAAATAAGCACTGGTAAAAATGTGATGCTACACGTTACACCTCTAAAAACATCCATCTGTGCCTGCAGACCAAGGAACTGCATGGTACCACAGGTTCTGCTAAAATGAATGGCAAAACCTCCCTGCAAACCCCAACGCCTCTCAGCCAGGCCTCTCCCCTACCAAGTCACTTCCAGGCAGTGAAAGCAGACGCTCAGTTTGGTTGGGTACCTGCCTGGCTCTCACCTGAAAACTCATCCCATGCCAGTCCTTGGAATGGTGCCACCTCACCTAACCTAAAACCTCTGCATTGTGCTGGGTGGTTCTAGTGGAGGAGTTGCAACTCCGCCAGTCACTCCTATTTCAATCCCTATTCCAATCCTATTTCAAACTCCAATCTTCCCGTTCACCAAGTGGAGATGAAGGCTGGTGCATCCAAAGGAACACCACAGAAAGTCAGTGGGATTCAGGCACCTCACTCCTAGATGTTCCCCAGAAACAGTACACCAAAAACCTGAATACAACCTAAGGTGGCTTCCAGCAGCACCTCCTGGGACCTGGGGCCCCTTCTCTGCTGCATGAGAACCAGCATCTCCAGGGAGCAATTTCAGGATTTCCCTCCCCAAGCATAAGATCTGGGTGATACCTGAGTCTCCCTGTGTCCTCCTCGAAAGCCCACACAAATCAAGCCAGCACTTCAAAAACACTCTTGGAGAACCCAAATTCCTTCAGAGACACGTGCAGCCCACGCTGCTCACACATAGGCCACTATTTAAAAAAAGAAAATTCTTGGCTCTGTTTGCTTCTTTCCTTTCCCTTATTATACATACTCTAAGCAGACAAACGGATTTTGTACAGCAAGCTGGTGCTGACAGATAACCAGACTGTCTGTTACTCCTCAGCAGAGCATCCTACCTATGTTATGCCTAGTCCCTAGCTTATCCTTTCCTAGGCTTTCATTTACAAATGATCATTTTCACATAGTGAAGGAAAAAGTAGATCCTTTACTGTGATCAGAATTAACTGTTGATAAATATCTGGTCCAGAGACAGACTGAAGGACTGTATGTTACCAAGACAGACAGATCCATCATAAAAAATCTCCTTGTTACAAAGCAGCACGCAAAATTAGGAGACCTGAAAGCATTCTATATAAAATGCTTTGGTCATTTGCACTTCAGTCCTGGTTTCATTTCCTGGCTGCGATGTACTGCAAAGCTGCTGCATTAGACTTCCCTTCACTGGGGGAAAGTCTGCAACAAAACAATCTGTTGATCCTTTTTATCACTATTGCATAAAAGTATTTATTTTCCATCCTAAAGTTTGCTAGCTTGAGGGTAGGGAATAGCAAAGATTCAGAAGACCAGCTGGGTCATTTATTCCTCCAAAGAAAGTAAGGTAACTGTGAAAAAATTAAAATAAAAGTGAGAAACAAAGGGGAATAAAAGTGAGAAACAAAGGGGAAGGAGGCCCAGAATTAAAATACCTCAGTACTTGCCCCTTCCTGCTCCTTGGTCCTCCACAGGGCAGATTTGCCGAGCCTTCCTCCACAGAGCTGAGGCTCCAGAAAACATTACTTCTTCCTCTGTCGTGACTGCATCCTTTCATTTTTCCCCCTCTCCCTCTCCCCCATCCCCAATTTCTCAGACACTACACCCTGGTGTAAAACCTCCTGCCACAAGGACATCAAAAGACCTCACTGGGGATCAGGCAGCCTCCGTCTCTCCTCCTTCACTGGGGCTCACCAGTAACTCAGCCGCCTGACCAGCACGACTCTCCATGCTGCCAGAATTATTCCTGCTTCACTATGACTTTCCCGCAGGACAAAAGCCTCTCCCTGGTGCTACCCCCTATTTTGTGACAAAAATGTAAAAATAATCTAATCACCAGCAAGGTCCCTCTGCCTTCTCACCCCATCCCCATACATGTTTTGGATGAGGTATGATCCAGCTGGTTTACTTGCACCGTGAGGAGAAGATGCATGCAGCAGGGTCTGCTGAAGAGACCCCTGACACCTCTCCAGTGGAGCTGAATGCTGCCTCCAGCAAAATATTCCCATTTTTGAGCACCGCTTCCCATAATCCCATGGGTTGTCCCCAATGGGGACAACCCCATTGGGGTTGTCCCAACCCCATCTTCATTATCAGCTCCTTGTCACAGTGTTCAGCCCCCCCTCAGACAAGGGTCCCTGAGCTCATTCAAACCATGTGCTGCCCACACAGGACAGAAAGCACCAAAACATGTATCCAGGCCAAAACGCTCCAAGTACAGCAACTCGACACATCACTTTTCTGTGACAGAATAAAAACGCGTCTGCCCTGCCACATCCAGTCTCATATACTGAGATAAACAATCGCAGCACAGCCCTCTGCGGGCAAGTTTCACCGCCTGATGCCAAGAAACACATTTTTTTATGCAATTTGCAACTCAGCACTTGGTGGTCCCTCCAGCTATGTCCCTGAAGCTTGGCATGAAGCCGATAGCTGCTCCTGTGTGTGCAGACCACCATTGAGCCACCCACCAACCCCAACAGGCAGGACCCCGTGCAATGGGACCTGTGCAGCCTGAGACGCAAACCCTTCCTCTGCACCGGGCTGAAGAGTTTAATCTGTCCCTGCTTCTACTTCTGTGACTGTGGGTCTAAAATCGTGAGGAAAATCCATATGCTAGACCTGCTCCCATCATTTGTTAAATTAACTGTGGAATTTTCAACCCTCCCAGCAACTTAGGGTTTCCTTCTCCCAAAAGCTGAACTATCTCATCTGCCATTAAATTGCAAAGTGGCTGCTATTAAATCGCAAAGTGGTGCGGCAGGGAAAGGAAACGCTGGCTTTGCCCCTGACCTTCTGCCATCCTGGGGTAGTAAATTGGTTTAATCCAGCAGGACATTTAATATTCTCATTGGGAGATCCTCACATGTAAACGGTCCCTTTCCACTGCCAAGCGCCAGCAATAACCTCTGGTGGTGGTCTGGACTACTCACGGACCCGAGATTTAGGGAGGAATGTGCCTACCGCCTGTTTTTCTGCTATCTTCAGGATGCACTGATCCTTTCAGAGCTGATGGGGACCAGCACCTCGGGGCAGGGGGAAATCCTGGCAAGTTTGGGAAACCACCACCCTTCCCATCCCCAAGCAACTCCTCTTCAAGAGATCCCACAAGCACGCCCGGCCACAGCCACCTCCATGGGGGTACCACAAAGCCTCCTCCGAGCTCTGTGCCCTTCTCTGTGCCCGCAGAGTATGCAGGCACAACTCCTCTGCGGGCTGGACGTCCGCCTTGCCTCTCACACGTGGTTGGGCAGCGTACTTTTAAGACACGGAGAACCAGCAGTACTGTCAAGACAAGTTAAGTGCCTCCCTGCCGGCAACGAAGGGCATTTCAAAAGATGCTGCTCCAGCTTCTCCTCAGCGCTGTCCTCCCCAAAGCTGCCAAACTACCTTTGCTTTAAAATTTAAGAGGTAGGGTTAAAGAAAAAAGTGTCGCAGGAGGAAGAGCCTCCAGTCCCTGTGATAAATAAAAGTTAAATAACAAAAAAACCCCCGAGCAACTAAAAAGCATAACCAACCAGGCGTACAGAGACACGCAACCCTGCAGGTGCGAACCCTGCAGTGGTACTTTGCAACGAACCCTTTTCACATCAACTGGTGGACTGCCTCCTTACCGAAGTAATCAGCCTTTGGCCGAGCATCCATCTCCTGCTCCAGGCGCTGGGTCAGTGCCTCCAGCTTCAGCTCGGCTGCCGATGGCCCTTGCTCTGGCTGCGGAAGGAGGGTCTGGCAGGGCAGCTTCACCTTCACCGCGCTGGAGCTCTCCAGGTGCCCGGCATCCGACCGCAGGCCACTTGCACCCTCTGGGAAAGGCGGCTGTGGAGCATCCGGAGCCGTGGGCCCGCGTGAGGCCAGGCGTGAGGAGCCCAGCTCGGGGCTCACGCTGCTGCCATTGGGCCGGTGGTTTTGACCATGGGCCACAAAGTGGCCAGCTGGGCCGGGGTAGGCAGCGGCATGCTGGTAGTCCACACTTGGGACGGCAGGCGTGGAGCCAGAGGGGAAGGACAGTGGGAGGCCCTGGTACCACAGCTGGCTGCCGTCCTCTCCAGCCCTGGGACCACAGGCGTCAGCAGGGCCCGAAAACCCTCGGGTGGGCTGCACCAAGGGGGCCGAAAAGGAGGAGGACCTCTGCTGCGGCAGGGCCCCCGGCACCCCCTCCTCCGTCCCCATCGAGGGTGCTGGGGGGGTCCGGGCATGTGAGAAGGAGGAGGACCTCTGCCCGGCTGGCGTTGGGTCGCGGCCCCCGCTGCCCCGCCTGCCCTCGCTGCCGTTGTCTTGCCCACCATGGCAGGGCTGGGGGTCACCGGAGTTCCCGGCGTGCTGCTCCCCGTGCCCCACGCCAGGCCGCGAGCCCCCCGCTCTGGGGATCCTGTCGGGCTCTGCTTCCCAGCCCCGGCGCCCGGCCTGGCTCGCCGGGGCCTCGGCCCGCACCCCACTCTCGCCTCCATCATGTGGCCTCACGCGCGGCCCCTCAGCGGCTGAGGCCGGGGGCGGCTTGGCACCCCATGCTGCCGGCGGGCTGGGCCGGGGGGTGTTGAAGGCAGCCCCTCCGTTCAGGGCAGCCATCAGCATCTCCTCCTGCTGCTGCTGCTGCTGCTGCTGGAGGTGGATCTTGGCCATTTTGGTGGCGAAGACCCGCCTGGTCTCCTCGAACTCGGGGTTGTTGCCGGCAGCTTTGTCCACCCGAAAGAGACCGTCCTTGGAGGCCTCGTACATGTTGAGGTCTTCAATGAACTTGCTGGCTTCCAGACCCAGGTCATCGTACTTATCCATCCCGCCCGGCTTAGCGGGCTGACCCCCGCCTTCTTCCTCCTCCTCCTCCTCCTCCTTCCCGCCGGGCTCAGGGCACTGCCGGCCGCGGCAACCGCTCCGTCCCGCCGCGCCGTCTCACTCCCGCCGCGCCCGTCGCCGGGGGGGGCGGGGCTGGGGGCGGGGCCAGGAGGCGGGGGGGCGGGGGCGTTCGCCCCCGCCCCCCCGCCTCCTGGCCCCGCCCCCAGCCCCGCCCCCGCGCTGCGCGAAGCCTCCGCTCGTTAGCGGTCGATGGCGATTGCGTGTGCGGGCGATGAAAAGACGTCACGTGCGGGTCCAGAGACGTAACGCGCGCAAATAGCGCGCGGCATCCAGCAGAGGCGGCGGCAGGTAACGCTTGGGAAGGAGCCAGATCTCGGAAAGGGGCTTGGAAAGGGACGCGCACGGTGATTAAAGTCGCCCGGATGATGCAAGGAGGGTGTTGTTCCTCATCTTCTCCCCATAACGCTCCCTTTCTCACCACATTCCCCTGAAGAACGGCCGTACCGGCCCTGAAACCCTCGTGAAAAAGCTTTGTGAAAAGTCGCTGCCACCCGTCGTGAAAAAGCAGACACACACACACACACACCCCCCCCCAACCCTGTTAGGAAAAATCTCCTTCTGTAACTGTTGTACCAGTTAGTCTTTATAGTAGGAAGTCCTATTCATTTTCTTAATACAGATATATTTTACATCGTATGCTGCATACAGTGTAAGTGAGCATGACTAAAGGACCCCAGGTCGTATGCTGCATAGTAACGCATAAGTGAGCATGACTGAAGGACCCCAGCTCATTGCAAGGAGAAGGAGAGCCCCCACCCTGAAGAATAAAGGATACCCCTGAACACCCAAGATAACACCAGCATCCCAGCCCCTCCAACACCGCTGTGAAACCCGTCCCCGTTACCTGACATCATAGACAAGTAACTGCAGCAAGACCAACTCCAGGGACATTTAGATCAAGAAAGAAGCAGATGGATGATGACATCATAAAATGAGAGTTGCTTTGCAAAACAGCAGCACGTGTGTGTTAAGTAGCGATCGGTCAAATCATGTTGTACCTGAACGCTTGAAAGGTGTAAGAACCGCGTGTAAAACCGCGTTCGGGGTGCCCCAATATGAACGGGACACCTCATGCACATAAATAAAGAATTACCCTTGAAATTCTATCCTTTGCGTCCCAGCCTCTCTCCTTGCTGCAAAATTTTCATGGCAAAACCCAGCTGGGGGTGCTCGGAGGTTGGGGGGCTGCGACGGGACCTCTGCCAGGCTCGGGGGAGAGGCGGGTTTGTAGGGAGCCGTGGTGCCTCTGAGTAAATCGACTGGTGCAGCTGATCCTACGGGCCCGGGCACGTGTCCTGCGTTCCCAGGACTTGTTGTTTTATCCTCCCCCAGGCTCCAGGAGATAGGGCCAGATGTTAAGGAACGTGGAAATTCACTGCCTTTAATAATCGCAAATTGGGCTGTGACCAAAACCTGTCAGAAACCAAAAAATCCCCTCCTCTTTTTGACCAGTTCCTGTACAGAAGCACTGCTGAGCAACTGAGGCCAGGTCTAAAATAGCCCAACTCTTCCAGCAAGTTTCGGCCCGATGTGCTTAAAAATAGCAGCACTGTGAGCCCCTGGAAAAGGTGTGTATCTTCTCTCAAAGCAACCTGGCAGGCTGCGAGCAGGACCAAGAGGCTTGTCCTGGCAGTGACAGCCTTAGGCTCGAGCTTCAGCTGATATGCTTGATAAACTTCGGACTCACAAAAGTTAGCCCAGACATAGGACAGGGTTAGATAAGGGGTTTTATGGTTTCTGGGGAAGGCAGGCAGGTAGGGATCCCAGCACAGAGTGAAGCACAGTGGCCAAGCTGCTCCAGTCCCCAGGAGCCAGGGAAGGGAGACCCCAGCATGTGCTTGCCACCGACCGTGGCCTGATGAGTGTTTAAGGATCAATAGTGCTGGAGTTTTCACACAGTATTGGGAAAACAGCCCAGTCTATCAAGCAATCCCACCTATCAAACCCTTCCAGCCTTCCTCTGCCGTGGGGGTGAGGGAAGGAGGGGTGTCACAGTTTCTGCAGGCTGAGCCCCACAAGCCCTGTTTGAACTTTGGGGGAAGCTTGGTGCCTGGAGGCTAAACCCCGCTTTGCACAAGCCCCGGCAGTTCAGGAGGGTTTAACTTGCATCTGAACATCCGTCATGCAAAGCACAGCAAGCCCCTGCCTGTGCCGGGGCCTTTTTGGCCGGATCAGAAAGGGCTTGCCTCCCATCTCGTGGCCAGGGGAGGACACGGTGGCCCCCAGCAGCTGCTTCATGCCCGGCGGGTGTAGGCTCAGGCCACCAGTGACCAAGAGCAAAAATAACTACCTCTTTTGAGGGACTTGACTGAAACTGCTGAGGCTGAGGTTAAGCTCAGCCAGGGCGGCAAAAGCCAAAACTGAGTTTCAATGTCTAAAGAGCATCCTTGGAAAGGGCTAGTGCAGGGCTGGTTTTGACAACATCCAGAGTCGATGAGCAACGGATTGCTTGAATCCATATTTGTATGGCCTGACAGAATGACAGAAAGGAAACAGAGCAGCAGGTAGATAAGGATGGGAGTGTGAGTCCCACCACTGCTTCATTCGCGGGAGGAATCTGCGATGTTAGTGGACAAAGAGCAATCGAAAAGGAAATTACACATTGCTCTCGCACCTTCTTCCCTCCTCCTCACCAAAGGATGTAAAGTTAATCAAGGGAAGGCACGCTCCTATCCAGCATATCAGAGACTCACCTGGTGTCTATTGGGGTTTTTTTCTGCGAACATACAGAGATGAGGCTCTTCAGTCCTCTAGGAAACAAACCCTTTGGTGGAACAGTATTTGGGAATAGACATCTCTATTTTCAGCTTTCAACAAACAAACAAAGGAAGACTCTGTAACTTCCCTCAGATCATGGGTTTTTTTCTGACTTTCTTTTTTAAGGGTCATGCATACATTTTCTGCCATTACTTTTTATCTATAATCTAACATCTGTAAGTCATTTTGCAGTCGGACCCGCAGTAGCTCACCACCTCGGCAGGGGAAGCAGCCTTCTTGCCGAATGGCCGCTCTGGATGCTGCTGACCTTCACCAGCTATGTAAAGTGCGTTTCCTTCCTATGCCAAAGGATCAGATCAGCTGTCTGCAGAACAATGCTCGCGCAGATGACATGGAAAAGGCTGCCGAAGCCCTTTGGATAGGGAACTGTCGCGCTGGGCTTGGCCTCCTTCCAGGCTCTGCACGCATGAGCAGACACTTTGATGGCAAGCGCCTTCGAAGGAGAATCGCAGCCAAGCGATTCAAAGGCATTTTGGTGTTTAATTCGCAACGCTTTCAGCAAACGTTAGGCAGCAAAATACCTTTGAAGTTTCATGCTCGGATTTATTCTTTCTCTGAGACTTGGGTTAGGGGTATTCCCAAGTGAGCAGATGATTAACTTGAACTTTCTACTAGACTGGAGATGTAATACTACACTGACTTGCAGACCCTTCTGCTGCGATTAGGTATGGTCCCCCAGTTTTATAGTTCCTGTGAGTTTTACAGCCCATGCCTATTAAGGAGTGAAGGGGTCCACGACTGCTGTCATAGCACAGGATCAAAATCTACGTGCCTATCTGAATTAACTTATTCTAAACCCTATCCCCTGAAGAAAAAAAAACCTTGCTCATTTAATCTGGTTTTGTTCCTGTGGGCAAGGCTTACACGCTGCATTTACTCATGAAAAATAATGCTGACAGCTTGTAACCCAGCCCTGCTCCACGTGGCAATCGCAGCTGCCCGTGGGGCGGAGGGAGGCAGCAATTTGGGGAGAAGCAGCCCCAAGTGGCGCTCCCCGATTTCGGCCCCATCTCGGTGGGAGAACCCGGCACATCGCCACGGCCTCGTGCTGGGGCGGCACAGCCCTCCAGGGCCGGCAGCAGGCTGGGGCAAAGCGCTGCCTGCCCGGCTAAACAGGGAAGTCGTGAACAAGAGCAGGGAGGGGATCGTCTGTCTTTATTTCTTGCTGCCACGTTTGGCTCTGGGCTCACATTGCAGAGAGCTGGAGAAAATGCGGAGAAAGCCCCCCCCCCCCCCCCCCCCCATCATTTTTCTGTCTGGGAGAAAACGCCCTCAGATTTTGAGGCATGACAACAGCACAGGGCTGTATAGTTTATGGAAAAAGACGATTAGGAGATGTCTGGGTGACAATTTATAGCTAGATCTCTCTCCAAAAGCAACTATTGTATACTCACTATTTGCAAGCAAACCAGCACAAGGAACCAGCGGCTGGCAGCACACCAGTTTTTTTGTGGACATTTCCAGGTCTAACGGCTGGTGCCTGTGCCTCCCCGGGGCCGTAGCTGTCCCAGGCAGGTCATTTCCCACAGGAGCCTGGACTACGCAAGCCACCCTGAAATGCCTGAGATACGTGCGCTGGTGTCTTCTAGTGGGAAAGCAATAAAGGCTTCCGTGCTAGAATATAAACAGAGTGAACAATTTATAAGGCAGAAGTCTTTCCAGGACGGAGCCTGGCTTGGTTCTTGCGGGAGCAAACACATCTCTCGGCTCTCGCAAGGTAGTGCCGCAGCATCCCCCAACTCTGCACTGGCTGAATCGCAGCGGGAAATGATGAACGCTGCCGCTGGCTTTCTAAGGAGGGTTTCAATAAACGTGCGATTTCTCTGCACCAGCCGGGTGCTTTACACCAGGAGGATGCTGCAAGGGCTGTAGGGTAGCTAAGAGGGTGGCGGAGGGAAGGATGGAGGGTGCTGGCAGCGGGAGGTGAGCCCGGGGGCGGCTGCGGGCGGGAAAGCCGGGCGCAAGCCGGGGGCCAGGCTGCTGAAAGGGGTGCTGCGGAGGTGGAGATGCCAAACCTCAGCCTTTCCCTTCCGACAAGTTTGCAGGAAGGCGGCAGGGCAGGGTTGGGAGACGTTGTTCCTCCCCACCGCTGCCCCAGGCGCCTCTGCATTCCTCCGGGAGGCCTGCCCTGCCTGCTGCCCGCGCTGCCGCCTCCCCCCGCCTCCACATTTAACCCCCGAGCTGCAGGGGCAGGCCGGGGACCGCGGGCAGCCCGGCTGCCCACCGCGCCGCCTGGGTGCGTGCATCCCCGCCCCCAGGGCCAGGGCAGAAATGGGCCCGGACTTGGGTGTTTTGCTGCTGTTGCAGTAGGACGGGCTGCTACGGGGCATGATCTCGGCTGTAAATTACACTAAGAGTCATTTAATTGACACTAACAGCACAGAAGGGCCAGGGCAGCACTGGGACAGCTTTCCAAACTGCCTTTCTGGAGTGGTACGGATGCTTCACAGAAAGGCTTTCGGGGGTCATGTTCCTTAAATGACTACACTCTGCAGCATCAGTTCAGTGGGGATGCTGCGGGCCCTGCTCGCAGGTGGGTAAACAGAGGCAGGGAAGGGTTACCGGGCAGGGCACACGGTGGGGAGGAGAGAGAGGCCATAGGGAATCACCGAGATGCCACACCAGAGCCCAGGCAGCAGCAGAGAGAGAAAAGGCTGCGAATTCCCGAGCTGCAGCGGTTCGGTCTCCCCGAGGAAGGCCAGAGCCGGGTGCCAAGCGCTCGGCTGCCGCTCCGGGGCAGAGAACGCCCTTCGCCTTCCTCTCTTCAGTTTCTCCAGGTGCCATCAGCCGTGGCAGAGACCCTGGTCTCCCTTCGCCATCAGTCCACCGGGCCAAACACTTGCTTTCGGCGGCATCAGGGTTGCACCAAAATAATGCAGGGGGCTTTGGTGGTTTTCCTACCCCTGCTCAAAAGAATATGGAATAGTTTGTTTTCTCCATTTTCTACTAAAAAGAGCCTTTTATCAGGACAAGAACTTGCCTGGAGAATTTTCCAGCTCTGTTTCCCTGCCTCTTTATCAGCGCATTAACACAAACAGCACCGTGACCTGTTTAACCAACATACGTGGCCTTTAGTAATCCTCAGCTGGAAGCACTCCGCAGGTCAGACGACATCCTGCCATCAATCATTGGCCTCACGTGGCTTGGTGGACTTCTAGTGGACTTGCCAGATGCAGTCAGTGCACCCACCCCGTTCTTCTGTGCATGTCCTAGGAGAAGCTCTCTGACTAACAGATGTTTTAAAATGCTTTCACATGGGAAAATTGGGAAGTATATATTTTTATTGCACCCTTGCTATTTCATCCAGCCATGTGGATCTCCAGGGATGGAGACGTACTTAAGAAAAATATTCATTTCTAAAAGCTTCTATGATTTTTTTCATAATACTTTCTTGGCTTAACCAGCCTGACAATGCACGCTCGCATTTCTATTTTGCAGCAATTAGTAAGATTTGCTAATTACACCGCTGTGTATTTAAAGACAATTGATTTCCCTTTGTAGCAGAAAACAATTTCCTGTTACACCAATTCTCTTAATCTTCATCAGAAACAAACCCAGGCTGCCAATGCCAGCAACGTGTCATGCTCCTTTATTAAATCACTCTCTTTTCTGCCCCGGTTATGTGTCCTGTGTTTATTATTCTTGATCAGTGTACTGGATCACCTACAGCTGTTATGACTACGTGTATTTCGCTTCCCATATTGTTGGCACCAAGCACAGTTATTGGAGAGCAACTCCCCTTGCTCGGCAGCTCGTGCTTCTCTTCTGGGAGTGGGAGGTGGTCATACTGGGAGAACCTTGGACCTTTTATGCTCGGTTTTGGCACATGTAAAAAACTACTGGTAGATAAGGAAGTTCAGAGCCTTAGATGTGACTGTGGGCCTTCCCCTTGCAACCAGCCCAGAGAGCGTGCTTGTGGCTAAGAGAGCAAGCACAAAGGCACGCATTTCTGTTCATGTAAATGTATACGTTCTGCTTAGAGTTATACTGAAGAAGATCAGGCTCGTCAAACAAAAGAACTTCTTATGCCCCAAATGTCCCAGGCTGAGTGTCACAAGCGCACGCAGAAAGAATATGGATATTTAGCTCATTATACTTAAGCCTTTCCCATTTACATGTTCCTTTGCTGAGTGAGCAATTTGGCAGCGTAAAACGGAGAGCAAATTGGCATGGTGCAGGCAGATGAGCATTCCAAGGAAATATCCTGGATGTTCAATATCGCAGGGTATTTTTGATGAGATTCCTGTGATCAAAATCTCTCACGGGTTTGGGCCGTCTGCACTTGACAACAAATACAAGCATCCTCTTGACCTTGACTGAGTTTCCAACATATCTTGTTCTATCTGCCAACATAAAGGCTGGCAGATAGAACAAGAGCCATCAGGACTCCTCTCTGCCACGTTGCTACACCCAGGCAAAAATACTCCCATTCAGGGACCCCGGCAACTTACAAACCCAGGAAAACCTGTTCAAACTCTCTGACTACACATAAAACTAGTGCTAATTTTATATGGAAAACGATGCTGGCTTGCAACTCTCCAGGGCTAAAACCAGACCTGAACTTATCCAACCCAAGGCTTGCTTGAGTGAGAGATGTGCCGCGAGACACGAAGGTCGTGT
Organism: Mycteria americana; assembly: GCF_035582795.1. Lineage (NCBI taxonomy): Eukaryota > Metazoa > Chordata > Aves > Ciconiiformes > Ciconiidae > Mycteria > Mycteria americana. Next base: position 49,913,471 of record NC_134366.1, read on the forward strand.
GTGACTCGGGGCCCCCTGGGACAGACGGGGTTTGTGAATTGCAGAGTGCTTTGTGGTACCGGAAAGTCACTTTAATCAGGAAAGGGAAAAAAAATTCCCACGTTTCCTCCACATGTCAGGCAAGATCTCTTTTATCATCTGGGCTGCAGATGAGAGCTCTGATCCTGTTCCCTCCTGTGCAGAGATAATGCTCCAGTTCAGCTCTTCTCTTGCTATGGCTGGGACGTGCTAAAAACTGCCTCTGATCTACTGTGATCAGCTTCATGCTGCTTCTTTGGGACATAAACCCCATTTCATAAAAAAAAAATAACACGGTTGTAGTTCCAGCAACATTTTTTAAAGTCAAAAGTGGACATTACCTGGACTGATAGAAATCGGTGGGCTAATAAGTATATTCACCACTAGGGTTCTGGTGATAGACCTGGCTTCCCATGCACGGCTTCTCTTACAGCACAGTCCTTTGATACAAAATTAGCTCAGATCCTAACAGGAGGGAACTAAAGAAATAAAGCAGGAGAAAAAGCATCCAGCAAAACCAGCGTATGTACTGTTCCAAGTTGGTAAATATACAGAAATAAAGCCAATCCCCTCTCTGTAAACTGCAATAAGTATTGCAAAACTAGAAAAAAAACCAGTGATTTCTCTCCCTGTCCTCGTTTATAGCCAAGCTTTTAGAAAAATCTTATATACTGTCAACTTCCCTAGGAAGGAACAACCAGCAAAGTGCTAATTAACATTCTTTCTAGCTCATGTTGATTGTAAAAAGTTTAGAGAAGAGGAATAGCTTTCTGTGAGGCTTTACACTGAAGAAGGAGAGACAAAGACGAGAGGCTGCATGACCTGCATTATCTGTGGAATTTCTCCCTCCACAAGAAACAAGCAGGCTTTTACAAAGTCAGATCAGAAAAAGCCATCATTAACCAGATGTCAGTTCTGAGGCATTACTTCAATCCGCTAAATCACAGAGAGAGCACAGATTTTATTTTGCACCAAATCTCCATTTTTGGATTCTGGTGAAGGGCGTGGAAAAATACATGCTTGTTCAGCAATGCCCTTGTATAAGTTTTTGTTTGAACCATAGGTGGGACAACCTGGCTAGAGAGCTGCCTTAGCTAGTGACCTAAGCTGTAATATTGTTCCTTAATGTGATGTAAAAAGCCCCATTGCCCTGCTGCAAAGCAGCATTGGTGTGCCCACGTCATCTCAGTCACTGGAGATGGCTATGAAACACCCACGCCTAATAACACATTTTTCTACACTGTGGTTTCTTCCAGCACATTACACTGCCCCCATCTCCCCAGCACCCGAGATCCCTCGCATGAGACCAACAGCATCAGAAAAGTACTTGGTGACCTTTCAGGACTTTGCCAATTTTTACTTTTCCAGGATCAGTGTTTGAAGGCTGGACATTTTGGAAATTCAGTTACATTTGGGGTAGAAAGCGTACCAATATTTTTTTTTATTATTTTATATTATTTAAAATAATTACTTGATACAGGCTGGATCAGTGGCGAGACCAGTCTTCTGTCACTGTGAGCGACAGGATGTCGGGAATGCCCCTTCCGTGTCGTGGATCCGTTTCTTGGAGTAGTTTGTCCTGGGTCTACCCCACTGGTTTTAGCAAATCTCCCACATCTTTGGCTCATCGCTTCGTGGAATAAGGACAGTGGCACCATATCCGTTTTAATGTGTGTGACAAATGCAGTGCAATTTGATTGATTGCCCATCAGCGCCTTTCCTTCCCACTCCTCAAGTATCCCTGCCCAGATTTAAAACTCCCATACTATTTAGCCACTGAACTCTTCAAGGGCACGCAATCTGTGGCAATGCTTTATACCACCTTCAGCATAAAGATGCATCTGTACCGTGACACAAGTAACAACTGTTAAATAAATGAGAGGCATCTGCGATAAGTTATTTTAAAAAGGCTCGGTAACAGGCTACAGCCTGTGTATCGGTATCAGTCCCATCTAGGCACAGACCAAACCTGTGAGTCACAATTATCGTAAGACAAATGGCAACCGTGCTTCAGAGCAGGTCAACCTTTTGAGAAATGTCAGCAGCTGTCAGGACAACTGCACAACTCCACAGCTGGCACCTCCACCATCTTTCAAACATACACTTACCAGGGGAGCAGGCTCTGTCAGACTTACTGCATCACCTCTCTCCGAAATTCAGACCACGCTGAATTTCAACTTACTGTAAACACGCTGGCGTGACTTCTGACCGTACACTTTTTGTGCTTCGTGCAATTGCTGTTCACTACCTTTCCTTTTTTAGCGTGTAGAAGTCCATTCCTTATTTTGATTTTTGCCTGAATCACCAAGTGACATCTACAATTCACTTCCTCTGGCAAGAGCAAATACCCGCCAGTGCTAACAGCAATAAACGCTCTGGGCTGCTGCTCAGCCCTGGAGTGACTGCAGCTTTTGTTTAAAGGCACCGTAGGGCTGCTGGCCTTACAACATCTTTCTTCATCCTTGTAAATTTTAAAAGTTTTTATTTACACCAAACACGTCACCTTCCCCCCAAAGAAAAACTCTGTTAAAATGGTTCCACAGGGTGTGTTAAACTTTTATATAGAAAAAAAGCAGGACTGTGCTGTGCTGCAGATTTTACTGTAAAGGATCTCTTTCACAGTCCTTTTAGGGGCTTCTGAACAGGAGTTTTATGAATTTATAACAACATATATGTCAGGCAGACACTGGAATTCAAATTATTTTAACTCCAACTAAAGGCCTGTGTTTGAATGTCTGAATGCATTCCTTTGTGGCTGAGATTTTTGGAGTCTTAAAACTGCAAAGACCATATCTTCATTATAAATATTCCATTTCTTAGTCATTCTTGTGTCAAAGGACTGCTGGAGAGAAAATCTGCACGAGTGTGGTCCAAGAGGAAGCAGAAATCAGAAGAGTTCTGTTGCAGAAGTAGGGATGTGTAGAGCCGAATCCGCTCTCTGAGCCTGGCACCTCTATTATGCAGCTAGATCTTCAGTACCAAAAACGCACAAAACCAAAAAGAGTATTGGTATCGCTTAGCTGGTACTCACACTGCAATGTGATCTATCTTGATCCTCATTGCTTAGGATCTATTGGACTTATTTGCTGTTACTGGGAGATGTTCGTTGGTGTCCTTTTAATTTAATACACAGTCCGGATGACTGCTGGGCTGGAGGGTTAATACAGACCTCTGTATTTGCCAAGCTGGTTCTTATTGCCGGCTTCTTAACTGTCAGAATGGCTCATAAATGGCTGGCTTATTGGACTACTTGGTTTAATGGCTGTTAAAGAAAAGACATTCTTACACAATGAACCCTGTAATTGTCTCTCTGGAAACCCTTTTTCAAGCATTTCCTAAATACAATAGACATTTCCATGTGGATATAACAGCAATGGAGGGTACAAATAAAACGGCTGAAATGAGGCATGAGAATGGGTTTGTGTTTTATGAAAGTCTGATTGATTTTTAGAAATATGATGGCTATTTCCACTTAATGAAGCCTTCAAAAAAAAAGAATTTTGATTCAAATTTTATGATCTAGGCACTACAAGAACTAGGAGTAGAGGCAAGAAAGCATGCTGTCTGCCTTCACCACTGCTGCATTTCTAGCAGCCGACTCATCCCTTTCTTTAATCCCCCCCGAAAGTCTCTGAGATGGCTCATGCGTAGGAAGTAACTGCCATTCTGCTCTGTGCAGAAACAACGGCCAGCACTTTTGCTGAAGTTGAATGTCTCATATATGAGCCAACAGAAATATGCCAGTGAGGAAGGAGGATCCCGGCTAAGGCAGGGCTTGGCTAAATAATCTGACCTTTTTCTTGGCTTGTCTCTGAAATGTATGTGAAATGTATCAAACCACCCCAGTCCTGGCTACCTGCTCTGCCCAAGGCCATTGGCCAGTGCTAAACAGATCCTTTTTTAAATTAACACTCTGCAGTAACATTTTCTTACAACTTAAAATGTTAGTTGATGGTAGGGTACCCAAACATGAGATATAGGCAGCAAAGACTGACTGTAGCACACCTAACATTTGGTGTAGCATGTACTCAGGGCAGTTGCTTAGTCCTGGAATTGTATTTATGCCTCTGCATTTAGCCAAGCCAACTTTCCAATAGGATTATATTCCCGAGGCTGACACTAAAACCCCTGCGCTTTAATATCATTTACGTTCTGTTACAATCATTTAGTTCTTCTGCACCTCCTTCTCATTCTCCCAGAGAATACGGACAAACAGCATCTCACTGTGACCCGATAAAAAACTTTAATTCTGCACATTTCTCCACACCGAATGAAGATTTAGCAGCAACCCGATTTTAATAACATTTCTTCCCCACCGTTACATGAGATTTAAATAACCATAACTGGTACTTTTGAACTGGTTTCATCTTGAAAGATTCCAGTTCCCTTTTACAGCCCAGCACAGCCTTTGCTATTCTTGCACTAAGAAGTTGATAAGGGCAGTTCTGGGAGACAGAAAGGCCTTTTTAATGGTTCGTCCCTGGAGATGCTTGACTCCAAGTTCACTTTGAAGAACTAGTTTGTGGACTTCTTCAAAATTGCGGGCTGCTTGCTGAGGCACAAAAACTTTGCCACAAGTTTTGTTATTGATCTGAAAAAGAGAGACATGAAAACAAGAAAAGCAGAAGTTACTAGACTGATGTACGCAATTTCATTTCCTGAATCCAATCCATCTCATCATACATGGGGAAAAAACATCACTAAAATTACCTTTTCTCCAACACCAAACTTCCTAAGTAGAAGATAGAATTCTCGATACCTCCTGTCCCTCTACCATAAAATAAGAGAATGAAACTCTTGACTCACGATACTCAAGGAAAATTGAAGAAGTAGCCATAGGTAGTCTTAGTTTTGAAGATAGCAAGCACCATGTGACTATGCAATGCGGCCATCTTTTAAGTTTAAAAACGTGATAGTTACACAAGCTGAATAATGAGAGTGAACATAATGGTTTGTCAGGTGGGAATACTGGTTTGTACATTCTTCTAGGCTGCAATTTGGATTCTTTACAGCTAAGCGATTCCTTACAGAGATTCAAATACAAGATTTATTAAAATAAAAATATTTGTGGCTGAAATGATATCTGAAAGATTCATCCTCACTCATTTTTAGAAAAATAGGCTTTCACTCATTATATGTTGCATTCGTACTAAACGCATGACTCATTAAGCTAACACTAACCACAAAGATGACAACCACTCATAAGGTAATGCTTTCCTGTGCGTGGCTGGTTTTCAGAGCAGCTTCCATACTGGTTTTGCATCAGCAGGGCAGAATCATGTAAGTAAAACTGAGTAAGGCCTTCAGTGGGAATCACCTTAATTTATAAAATGGTCTTGCAAATCTTTTCTGTCATCCAGTAAGAGTAGATAATGGACAGAGACTACAAAGCCTTACTGAGTACCCCTCTGGAATTGGCATAAAATTCATTATTACAAAAGCTTTCAGATTTATATGGAGTACTTTCAGTGGATTAATGAAAAGAATATCAATCCCACATTTTAGCAAATGAAATAATTTGAATTTTTTAATCCAGTTCAATCAAGTTACCTGCATAAAAATCTGCTGCAGGTACTGCAGATCTTTGACCTTTAGACATCATTGTAACAAATTTTCAATCATCTAAAAGGAACATATGTTGCTTCATACAGCTTGGACATAAAAATGCACACAGCTTGGTTTTCACCTGGATTTTATCCAGGATACATGTATGCAACATACCATGAATGAGAGAGACCTACTTCACTTACCTAGTTTGTATCTTATTGAAAATAAAACAATCTGTGCAATTCTCAGAGAGAGGAAGTTGGGACAGATTTTTAAGGAACAAGATGAAGTCTCAAATGCAGCTGGGATGAGTCATTTCTGTTTTTTGACTAGACTTGACACCAATTTGCAGTGATAATGTAGGTAGGCTTTTAACTATTCCTACATGCATCCATAACATGGTATCATAAAAGGCTCGCTATGTTAAACTTTGCTTTTAGCACCTTGTGCAAAGTAAATCCCTTGAAAAACACAGAAGAGTTTATTTTTAAAGCTTTTGTGAAAAATAAATACAAGTAGTTCTTTTTGACAGGGCACTTCAGAGAAGAAATACATCCCACAGGAAAAAGAAAATGGTAAAATCCAAACGGATACAGTTTTAGTGAGAATATAAAGCAAGCTTGTGAGCTCGCTGCTAGGACACACAGCCTGCAGTTTAAAACTATGCCTGCTTAGTTAAAATGTCATTCACTGTCCTCCATGATGCAAATTAATAGGTCCCAGTGGATGGATGTTGGCAGGGAGAAACTTGCCACAACTAGCCTATTTGGTGCTGTTCTCAACAGAAAAGCCAAGCGGTCTAAATCAACTTAGTAAATAAATGACTGCTAGCGGTTGTGTTTTCCTAGAAAGGTCGAGAAGCCTAGGCGACCTGACACTGTGTACCTTCCCACAGAGTCTCTCCTGATCTTCGCACACCGCGCTGCAAGCTGAGTCCGAAAATCCTATCAAGTGGCAGATTGATTATGATTTCAGCACATACTTGCAGCATGGCTTTCGTTGTACCGTAGGTATCGTGACGCAAAGTCAAATGTATTATCCCCATTCTTAAAATAAGCATCTGCAGATTTAATCACACGCTGTGCGTAACAAGCTTCCTATTCACATATTCTCTTAGTCAAGGGGTTAGATTCTCAGCAGGACAAATATCTTCTGCTATGCCTCCATCTCTCTCTCTGTATCTTGCTAGACCAGCGTAACACTTGGCAGCTCCAGGTAAAAGTGCCAGCACAAGAAACTTGGGTGCTGGCAGCCTTATTTCTCTGAAAAACCACTTGCAAACTGCAAGAGGAGAAATAAATGAGGCTTGGGTCCTTTCTTCCCCTGAGGAAGGAAGCTCTTGCTTTTTCTTTTCTTCTTCTTTTTTTTTTTATTAAAAACATTTGACATTTTAGACTATTTTGGATCTAGAGGGAGCTAGAGGGAACTAGAGAGGTTATGAAGGATGAAATGAAATCACAAAAGACTGAAAAATAAGCACCTGGAGGCTGAAGAAAGGAATTTCTAGTTCAACTCAAATATTTTTTTACCATTGATGAATAATCCTTCTGAGAAGTAAAAAGGAAAATAAATATCTGTGCACTTTTAGGCCTTCCTCATACGCCAAAGCAAGAAAAGTGACACCAATTTTTTTTAATTTTATCAAAACAGCAGTTACAATACCACAGCTGCTAACAGTTCTGCACCACCTAGAAAATGTGAGGAATGCTAGTCAGAAGCGTGTTCATAGGACGAAATGCTCACTACATTCAGGTCATATTTTTCACAGCATTAACAATATATGGTACGATTAAAAATATTCAACTTTGCAATAACATTTAGAATAACAGATACCATGGATATCCAGTCAATTTAAATGGCTGTCTTGTAGGCAATCTGTATTGTATCAGCCAAGGATGCAGTGAGTTGGTGGCTTTTGCTGCTTTGGGTTAAATATGGAAAGACATAACTCCAGCACAGACAGGAAATAATGAAGTATTTTGTGTCAAGAGAAGTAAAACCATAATGTCTCAGCAGGCAAATCCCTGGCAGCCTGAGGCAGTTTGACGTCTTGAGAAGAATAGGGTTGTGGCCCAAAGACTCAGTGTGACTGTGCAGCCTTGTGAAGAGACGCTGCCTCTTTCCAACTAACCAATTCCTCCATATGTCGAGTGTTTCTTGGTTTAATAAGGGCAATTTACTTTTACAGCCATGCAAAAACCTACAGTGTCCACAGGACTTTAAAATATTCACATTTATGATGATTTATCCCTCCTCCTCTGCATTTCCTTTTTGCCTTACTCTTACACTAGAAAGCCAGGCACACCCCTCAGGCACTATTTTAAAGAATTATTCCCAGTTTGAAAAGAGAACTTGTCTCTCTGGTCTTCCAGTCACTTGCTTTCTCAGAACTAAGGAAGGTGTTTACATACATCATATTCTTCCATGAATATATGACTGAGAATACAGGGGTTGCTTTTTCTCTTATTACAAGACTTCTACACAAGGCTATGGCTTTGACAAAGTCAACCAGGAAAAGAAACAAAAATAATTTTCATAGTGGTTGTTTAAAGCCAAATTAATTTTTATTCTTCTGTTTTCTTTTTTTGAGAAGGAAATTTTAACGTCAGCAGAAAAATATCAGTGAAATGTTTAAGCATTTTTATGTTCAGTTGTACAGTCTTAAAAACATTGAGTTCAGAGTTTTCCCTGTATTGCTGAAGTTTTTATTTTAAGGATATATTTAATAACATGTTTGCTTTAACCACAATTACAAAGAAGTTTCTATAATTACAAAATTTCTCATTCATTACTGCTTTATAAACTGAACACTGGAATTTAAGATGTTTGCTAGCCGTGCTTGAAGGTGAAGGTTTATTTTAAGCTTGAGCAAAGTGATTATACCCAAGTGAAGATTTTTGTGGATATATGACCTTTTTACTGGTATAAATGAATACTTATCTCTTAAGAAAAAAAGAAAGGAAAAAAAAGCAATAAACCCACAGTGAATATTAGGCTAAGTCTGCTATTAACCCCAGCTGGCACTTCAGTTCTCCTTGGTTTGGGAAAAGATGCCAATTGAAAATTTCCTCCAAAAATACATACTCTGTGGCCTCTGCTAAGCATGTATGTTGAACATTAGAAAAATTAGGTTTTTAGCAGCATTTCTCATTCTGTTCAAGTGGACTGTGGCTGACAGATCTGGCAAGATAGGAAATTATTTGCAAAGATCCTTTGATTAAGGAAATCTACAGCAACACAACTTCCCCTAAATCCAACCAGTCTCTTCCCTCCTCGAAAAACCCAGCTGAACAAAAATAACTGAAGTTACTCCTCGTACCCAAAGGAGCTAACATAATAAAATACATAAAATACAGATAAAATGCGTTGCTTCTGTTTCCCTTACACACACGTGCACGCGCACACACACAGAGCATGCAGTTTTACATGACCAAATGACACTTCTAGAGGCTCCATCTCATTCAATGTCCAGAAACACAAGAAGTGTTTAAGTTGAAACATTTAATTTAAGTTAAAACATTTAAGTTTAGAATGTCTGCGTGGTATATTAAAGGTTATTCTTTGGTGAGCAGTGAAAAAGGCCGGAGTCCTGCAGATCTAATAGTACGCAACTACCTAATTACAGACTACCATAACGCCTGAGCATGAAGCACTTGAATGCAAGCTGACCAGGAGCCAGTTGATGGAAGAGCTGAGACACTACTCATGGATCCCACCCCCTGGCTCCAAGCCCCGCAGACTCTCTATGGCCCGCAGTGGCACTTGCTGCTACTGTGCTCCATGTAACGATAAAGCTTAACAATGCTGAATACAGACTAGTTAGAGACGTAGGAAAAGAGACAGTAAACTACACTGTGCGTGTGCACATACACGTTTTGGAAAATTACAGGTTAACTAAATGTAGTTTTATGTCCACTCTTCTACTGAACTGCCAGCTCTTTCCCTAGACCACAAAGGTGTTAGAGCTCAAAGAGAAACTGGAATGCAGTTCTAACATTAGGAGAGATACCTGTTGTTCCTCAACCTCATTCCTGCGAATATGCTCTGCTGAAATGTGCCAGAAGTTCAGCCCGAGGCAGATGGGAAACGTCGTTTGGCAAAAATCACAGCAACTTAACCCAGTTTATGATAAGTTGTATTAGGCAACCCTAGCACTACAGGTACCACAAGAAATGTCACCTAATTATACATTTTTGTACAGGGCTAAGATCATAAATGCACTGTCAGGCAAAAAATCTGGAGGGACCTGTATTTTGATCACAGTTTTGACTGTACCGTCCTTGCCCACAGCTGTTCATTGGTCAAATCTCCACAGATACTAATATGCGGTCGCTCAGAAAGATTTATATTTAGATCATCTCCCTTCCAGACTTGCTACATTTTTTCATTTAGGAAACCATTTTAATTACTCAGCACAATAGTAATTGCAGCTTCTATTGTACCTGACCTCTCACTGAGCCACCTAAGAAGAGAACTGACTTCCACAAGAGCAGAAATTTTGTCATCCTCTGAGCTTGTAATGCGTTAATTGACCACCACTGAAAATAAATGAAAACGCTCTTACCAGAACAGACATCTCCACAACATCTGATGGCTGAAGGTACTCTGGGTCTACTTTGGGCCAGGACTGATGCAGCACATCAACATCCCAGTGATGATGAGTACAAAGTTTATTCTGCATGTGTGCCAAACCTGGAAAATGAAACCAGTCAAACATTCAGCTGTATTGTAACCAGAACATTCGATCTTTGGAATTTGTTTGATAAATAAGAACAGAATAAAGTTGACTTTAAAAGTAAGTCCCTTGGGAGGAAATAACATTGTTTAGATTAGCATACAGCACATTATAAACACAAAGATATACATCTTTGAAGTGCTTGTTTTATACCATGTGTAGGGATGCTAACATGAATGTTGTGGGCACATTTTAGATTTGGATTAGCACTCCAAAACTTTGCCAAAAGCACAGAAGACCTCTGTTTATTATTTTAAATTGTAATACTGCAACACAAGCTAACCTCTACTTCCAGAAGTCCATCATAATATTGTGTTTTTTCAATAACACCACCAGTTTGATTAAAATTTTACTAACAACTCAATCAAAATTATACACCATTTTGGCTTATTATTTTACCATCTGTAATACGCTGGGTAGCTTCTAAATTTGCAAGTCAAGCTACTTGCAAGATTTTCTCATATTTTGTCAAGTATCTATTTTTTCACAAATTAAAGGTGCTACGTAAGAATACCTTGCACAGCTTGCTCTCCTTCTTATGATATGTACATTCTGAAATGCTTTATCCTCTGATTTTATTTTAAAAAACTCCTAAAACAGCTATAAGTTCTCTCCTTTTATTAAATTGGCTTTGCTCTCCCCAAGACAATTAATTCCTGATTTAAGTAACAGAATAGGATGCAATTCATTCTGAAGCTGCATTCTTTAATTGAATGAAAGCTTCTGAGTTGGATTTATGTTGCTGTTTACTCCAGCTGTAGGACAAAATAAAAAGATTTCACTTAACAAGAAGCTGTCAAATATTATCAATATTGATGATGATTGCTGTGGTGATTCTCGCAAAGTCAGGGGATTTTTAAATTAAAAACATTCTCTGTGTACGGATAAGAATGCAGACTTAAAACTTTTTTTATGCACATGCTTCATTCAGAACTGCAAAATGTCTTTGAAATCTCATCTGGTTTAGGGCAAGTCCAGCAAGAGCATAAAGAAAACCCATCAACACAAGATTCACTGTTGAGACTGAAGCACCTGAAGCTGTTCAAAACACAGCACAAAGGCAGACATAGGAGCAAAACCAATCCATGCATAATACATACATGGATTTACCTAGCTGGATTGTTTAGACTAATACAGCAAGTAACAGCAAACAGAGACATAAAGGGAATGCAACTTCCTCCAGAAAAATCTGCCAGATTTTTGCAAGCACTTTTTCAGACAAAGCACTTTGGTAAAATGACACACAGCCTTGCTATTTGCTGAATGATTCAGAAAGGGGCAGTGGGGCGGACCGGTGGGAGCTATTTCTAATGGCAAGCAAGAATGTGCACGTTTCCTAAGAATAACAACTAAGCCACAATCTTATTAGGTAAATAATTCATTAAAACACTTCAACAGATCTGGATTTGTGTATTTTTTTCTCTTGTGACAGTAGCTCAGAAACTGAAAGAGCAAAAGACAGGAACTCAAGCAGAAAAAAAATCTTGGCATTGGTGATTCATTATCACGTTGACTTTAAAGACAACAGCTGCTAGATTCTTCCCTTTTTGGCTTTTGAACATCCAGATGAGCTCATTTCTTTCCAACTGATCACATGCCTTGTGGCAGAAGCATGCATACTGGCCACTCCTTATTTTCCTGTTGAAGTGGATTCTTCAAACTATTTAAAACCCATTTTCTGATAGAAGTCAAGAGCTTCTACCTACAAAAGCAAAACCAGGGTCACTTTTAATCCCCATGGAGGCTGTGAGTCCTAATAAACCTACTACTAAAAAAAAAATTAGAATGTATTTTGAAGCAGATAAAGTGTGACTAAGCACAATGTCTATCTTTTAGTTCATTTTCTTGTTACAAAATGAGCTATGAGCTCATCCGAATTAAAAAAAAAAGTGCAAAAGTCAACAGAACTAGTTTCAGAAAACAGAGTTTGACAGGAAACCAAAATGAAGGTTTTAGTTATGTTGCCTGCTTGGCTTCCTGCCTTAATTCACATTTTGTGAGCTGTAGAACACAGAAAACGCAGTAATTTGGTTTGCATTTTCAAAATGCAACACACACAAAACCAGAAACTTCATCGTTATGATCCAGAATGGCGATGGTCCACTTGTCAGGACCTAGGCAGAACCCTCCTTCAGCCTTTCCACTTGATTCTGAGAGGTTACACAAAAGCGCTGTTTGAGAAGTTAAGAACTGACCGTTTCACAGACTTTTATTGTGAAAACATTGAAAACCTGTTTTACTGTCTTATTGTACTGGAAAGCGCCTAGTGAAGTACACATTATGAAGCACCATGCATTTTGCTTTAGATTTTTTTATTTTATTTAAAAATGCTTTACTTTTTTTTTCTTATTTTGCTTTTATGGCTATAGATTCTCTTGCAGACATAGGACAGAAAGTCACCTGAGTACATTTTTACTTACTGTAAGCCATTTACTTATAGGTACACATCTGTACATCCATACAGGACAGATCAAGGACAACACTTGTGCTCAATCTGAAGTCCTGATCCTGCAATTGGATCTACTTCAATGGACTTTTACTGACTAGCAAGCTAATACTAAGACAAGGTTTCCCTAACGAGTAACTCACAGCATTGGAGCCCAAGTTAAAACGCCAAGTTTAACGCATATTATATTACTGTAAATGAGTGAGTTGAGAAAAGGAGGGAACAGGACAAGTCTAACACTGTTTCAGCTGATGGCAATGTTTTATTAGCATTACATGCGTGTTTCATAAGCATAATACTTCCCCTAAGGTGCGATTTGGGGGGGAAGAGCAGATTCTCATTTTAAAGAGGTTTAAGAAGGAAGATGTGGAAGCAACCATGTATCAGCAAGGTAAGTTAGGACAGCAAGGTAATTCTAGTGTTACAGAAAAAAAAGCACTAGAAAAAATTATCTGTAAAATTCCAGCAATAGTGCAGCTAGTTTGACACAAAATTATGTAGGCAAGAGAAAAAGATGTGATTATGGAGTAAACTGAGTAAGAACTGGCATGGGACAAGGGCCGGCACAGAGAGGGTAACAAAGCAGAAAAGACAAGGAGGATGAAGTCTTAATGGGCGATAAAAGGAAGTTAATGAAGGCATCTGAAGTAATGCCAGTATCAGAGTTTAGGACTAAGGATTTTCTAACAGGAGATATAAGAAGATCAGAGGGAGCAGTATAAGGTGACTATGAGGGTGTGTTATCCAAATGCCGATAACTTTTGGATTTAGCTAACTCCAAACAATAGAAATCTGTGTTAAGTGAAAATCCACTACGCTGGCAGACAAGCAGAGAGAGTTTTTAAAAAGCTCAGAGCAGGAGCGTGCAAGGGTAAGCGGAGATGCATTCTGGGTCAGTACCTTACTTGCCTCTGCAGCCTCTTCCAAGGACAAGATTGTTACCGTGTTACTTGGTTCTTGATATGCTCTCTTACTATTTAATGAATCTTCCTATTTGACAGATTCAGGCAAGTTGTGTATCTGAAATACCTTTCTGCAGCCCAGGAGGAGTATGTCTGTCAGTCATATGCGAAATGGTCTGCAATCTCAAAGAAATGATAGTGATACAGTAACAGCTGCTTCCAGACAGCTCTGAGAAAAACTGTATTGTACTGCTAGTATAGTAGTACGGAACTGGGTAAAGTCAGAAAAATTTACATTTACTCAATACAGTGCTAGGAGATTAATTTTATACATTCCCTAGTGACAGATGTGGAGCACAAGGAGGGCTGTGAAAAGTCTGGGTTACTAAAAGCAAACTCTAGAATGTGTTTCCAATTTAGCAAACTCCACGTGAATCCTTTTAACCTTCTGAAAATGATCTGCCTTCCTCCATTTGTATGGACTTACTATCCTTCACTTTGGGTTATTACTCTTGGATGAAAAAAATATTCTTTTTATTCCAAATCGTGTTTCTTCTTGAATTCGTGAAGGGGGATTTCTGCATTCAGATTTTCAATTAAAATCTGCAACATCAATTAGCTTCTACTCAGCTCTATTCTTTACAGAGGACTTTTTGAGCAAGGACTGAACCCAGAAGAAGAAATTCTTGCAATAGAGCTATTGCAACGACAGTTAAAACATTGCTAAGACAATTATATATTACAAATTCCAATAATTATGTTTCATTTCAATACATCTTCAGATGTGTTTATCATCAGTGTAAATCTTTCATGTGCCATCTCTAATAAAAAATTAACAACTCACAATAAGCAGCTTCATATCCTTGTCTGGACAGCAAAATACTGTACTACTACAAACAAACTAAAAAAAAAATACATCTCAAATGGTGTCTGTATATTCCTCAGATACAAGGTTTCAGGAAGGAAACAGATTTCCTCATCCTGTTAGTGTTCATAAACTGCCAAGATATCAGCCGGATGAACTCTTCCCACACTGAGGGGCTACAGTCGCTTTTTATGTTATTAAGCGATAAACCAGTGTATTCACTGCACAATTAAGACCATTAGGTCGACACGCCAAAGTACTGAAAACTTTTCCTTCTCTAAGCAGAAGAAAGAACTACTTCACACACAAAATATCAAAGCACTGGGTTACTCTTGTTCAGCTGCTGAAAGGTGAGGCACTTATCAAACAGTATTCAAGCAGCTTTTCTCTTCACTAAAACTGGAAATATTTACTGCCAATACTGAAGTATGCTCTTCATCCAGCTCACAAAGGGACCAAACTCTTCATTCCTACCTGATGCGTGAAAACAAGATGGTCACATATAAACTAAACCCCATGGGAGAATAATTCTTCAGCTGCAGAAGAACAAAACTTGCTGTATCTTGAATCTACCTAATTTTACTTTAATTGTACTTAAAAGTTGAACGTTACATCCGAAGCATCCTTGGGGTATCAAACTGAAGTTCTGAGTTTGCAAAGTTTATCAACAAACTAACAAAGAAAACAGAGTGGACGAAAAAGCTAAAATTTCAAATGAACTCTGATGGAACTCCTACAGCGCAGGATAGCATTATTGCAATCAAAATTACTTATACCCCTGATGCTGGTCATTACTTAGAATGTCAAGCAAAGCATCTTTAATTAACAGTCTAAAATTATCTTTTTAATTTTCCTAATATTTTCATTAGTTGGCAATCATTAAGATGGACTGATTTGCAGTTAAATCCAGCTGTAAAGAACTTTTTTGCTAATCAAGAGGATACCTACATACATATTTATACACTTAGCCAAGTTTTCATTTTTACAAGCTATTGTATTAGAAAAAAGTGATTTGCAATTTTTTTTTTACGTTTCATTGTGATCTGTGTCAAATACCTTTTAGATTGAAAACAATTAAAATGCAAAAAAGCATTTTTTGCTATTTAAATATAAATGCATTCAGAATGCAAGTATTTAAGACAATTTGTTAGATACTTAAAATTTATCATATCATGTTTTGCAGTTAAACATTATTTTTTCAAGCAAAGGAGAATATTTAATGTAATTACTGAATAAAACTAACAGTATCAGATATTTTTGGACATCAGAACCTTCAAGATTTAATATTTATAGATCCTAGCCTCTTTTGCCTAGTTTTTTATTCCAAAACTAGAAAAGGAAAAAAGGTTGGTTGATTTTTTTCAATTTACAGCCCACCTATCATTTAAACTTAAAAAAATACTATTTGCACCTGCAGAAAAGCTTCCAGTTGTCAAAAGTAATTTTATTACCTCCACAAAGCCTCATTCCAGGTGCTTAGCCAGAAAGTTCTATAGTTCTGTAGTTTAATTGTCTTCAAATCTTTGGCAGAATTAACTTAATATAATATAATACATTAAGTCAAGGTCTTATTGTAGGTTGTCATTATTTCACATTTATTTTTAAATTCCTTTGTAATTCTTCTTAAGTGTTTCTTGACCATAATCAGTGATCAGAAAAGCATAAAATGAGAGATTACAATGCAACAGTAAAAGTATTATTCATCCTGTGAAGCACAATGCAAACAGGCAAAATTAATGAGAATCTTCTTTTCTTCTCTCTCTTTTAAGGCTGTAGTAAAATTAATATTAGGCATATCTTACTATGTAGTAAACACTTTCTAATGAGAAACACTAATAAGAGAGCAAAATCCTTTTTCTTCAAAAAAAAAGCTTAAATGCACAAAGAAGCATAATGTGGTTCAGAGTTAACACAAGTCACTGTTCCTACCAGCATTCCTACTCAACTGCAAAATTATCTGTTTGATATTAACTACAGGGCTTCCAAATTTCCCAGTTTCATTTTCCCCTGTAGAAAGAAAAATGTTTGTTTTAATCACTAAACTAAACAAAATGTAAAGGCTGCGTACAAGTTATTTTAGAATGAAATGTCAATATTTAGTTATAAATACTTTGCTTATGTGTTGTTTATTATTGGCATTACAATAGCAGACAGAGGCTTCCATCAAAGTGTGAGGGTCCACTGCTACAGGTGTTATTTATAGAGCTAATAATATACAAAGTCCTTTTCCTGACTAGTTTACAAGAGAGGAAGCAGCACTATCCCTACATTTAGATGCAGAGCCAAGATACAAAAAGAGAGACTTACTCTGAGTGTGTATGGAGAACTAATGCACAAAGAAAACTAAACAGAGTGTTTAGAAAGCTTAATTTTTATACTGAAATTATTTAAAATAAGAAAGCATCATCACCTATACATAATAAAGTTTAAGAAATCGGTTACATCAGAAGAGCAACAAGACTTGGTGGAACCAGAGTGCAATTCAGAACATGAGCTTGGGGAATCTTTCTCTAGACTACAGCTGGACATTTTCCACCAGAAATCCCAATCCCAGGACAGAATTGCTAGATGTTGGCTATTTCAAAATAATAGTCTTCTTACCACATCACAGTAGTTAAATGTACATACGTTGTCCTGATAAAACTGTTTAATAACTTTGATGTAATGTAATGATGACCATGCTAAAAGAGATTGTGATTTTCATGTTTAGTGATAAAATTCTTCAGGCAGTAATCACCACACAATGTTTTTGTATGCTAGTTGCACTGAATTACAATGCCCAGTCTTTGGACCACACAAGCAAAATTTTATCTTTAAATGCAGACAAAAGCTGAGGACAATACAGTCCCAATTTTTATATGCTTCCTTTTCATTCTTACATCAGAGAAAGATCCAGAAAATGTTTATCATTCTTATTCTCCAGTGCTTTTAGTAGTAAGAAAAGACTTCCTTCTCTAACATTCAAAACGTTACAGAATTAAGCTTTACGTCTGACAAGTTACATTAA
Organism: Mycteria americana; assembly: GCF_035582795.1. Classification (NCBI taxonomy): domain Eukaryota; kingdom Metazoa; phylum Chordata; class Aves; order Ciconiiformes; family Ciconiidae; genus Mycteria; species Mycteria americana. The sequence continues at coordinate 49,930,991 of NC_134366.1, forward strand.
TTAAGCCATCCTACTGTTCTTTGTCATTTTATGAAACATATTTGATAATTCTATATTCCCTAACATGTATTTGAATTTCGAGTTCACAAGGCACTGTATGTGTAAGTAATTAGCCTGGACCACTTCTGTTTCCATGTCAACCAATGTGGAAAACAAAGTTGTGGCAATTACTTCCATATAAGTATAATTTTAATTAGATGGTACTTCATATTGTAAGAGAATATTGACCAGAAGTAGCTTTCTCCAGGTGGATCATGTCTGATGCCACTCTATTCTAAACAATTAAGCCTTTATTAAGACATCTTAAAAACATTGGAAATGAAAACACAAAAAGAACCCCACTCTCCCTAATGTATCTTGCTGTTTCCAGAGTCTCTGCCTCTACATTACTGCTTTGAACAAGAGCAGGCTTTCTTTGGCAGTTAACGTTATTACAGGGCCATGCACAGCTCTGAAATAGAAGCTATTAAGTAGCTCTGCTCTGTAAACACTTGAATGCAGAAAGTTTTAGGATGACTGTTGAAAATAAAACTGTTAAAACAGCATCCAAAAGCTAACATTAGGTCCAAAACCACATAGCAATTTGTGGCCAGTCTTAATGCAGAATATATTCCTATCTTCCCACATATGTCTTGGGACTTCTCCCAATAAACCTTAAAAGCAACTGCTGAACTCTGGTGTGCACATCCCTTGTTTCACAGGGTTTAACTGTAGCAGCACCACGCAACTTAGCCCGCTTGGGATTCAGACCTCAAGGTTTACAGCTGTGACAGATCTTAAAAAAATTTCCTGTCTACCATTCCCACTCTCCGCGAGAGGTTAATTTGCAGCATAACGTCCCTCAGTCTCTGGAGAATTTTACAAGAGTAGGATTTTTATTGAACGCTCCTTTAGTCTTTTTAGTATACAGCCCTCTGACATGGTCCTCTCTGCCTGAATTCCTGAAAGAAAATATTTGTAGTCCAAAGACACTGAAACAGTTGTTTGAAAAAGGGCTGTTTCTAGTCTCGGGTTCAGCTTTTAATACTTTACATACAGGAGCAGCTAGCAGCTGACATATTAATTCCTCATGCAAGTCCTGTCTTGAATTTTTCTTCCTTCTCCCTTTCTTTGCCTAGTCTCAAGAAACCCACCTTTGTATGCAAAGGGAAAGAAACTAAAAGCAGACAGATCTGGGAACACCACAAGTTTCAAGTTTGTTTAGGAACTATGACAGAAGGTGACATGATACATGCAGAATTGAGGGATAAGTGACACATGTATTACGTTAACTTTTTGCCTTTTTTCCTGCAACATCAATAAAAAGTGTATTTCTGTAAATACCTTTCCACATCTCTGATGCAATGTGCGGAGCCATAGGTGCAACCATGATGCAGAGTGTAGCCAAAGCATCTTCAAATTCTGCGCTGTGGAGAGTAAGAGGCCGAGAAGCTTGCTAAGCGAAAAGACCGAAGGAAAAGAAAATCAATTGTTAATAGAAATATTCTGGGGTGGGGGGGGCAAGTAGTTTAATTAAGAAAAAATGCAGTAATAAAACCTAAAATCAATGTCTATGCTCAGGACAGTGTAATTTCATAGTAAGTTAGAACTTTATGAAAAGTTCTGGAGAATTAAAATCGCAACTCTTGGTCACAGAGTGCTCTCTAACACTTGGAAGCTAATCCTGAAGAGGCTGATGCAGACCCTTGGGGATCTGCTCTGGTAGGGGAGTCTGAACACAGACTGTGTGGACAACTGTGGCCCTCAAAACCATTTTGGGTGCTGCCACTTCTAGAAATGCAATCTTAGATAAAATCAGTGCTATCTGAGAAGAGGTGAAGGACTTGTATAAAAGAGTAAAACTGTGCTGAATACAGCATGGTTTTTGTTGGGACAAGGTTCACTTGAACAGGATCCTAGAGTGGCTTACGTAAAGCTGGATTTAGTGATGAAGTGAGATTTTAGAGCTGAAGGAAGGTTTGAGAATGAAAAGTGCAGCACAGCCTTCTACAGTTTGATGTTCAGATTGCTTTAGTAAAGTGTGCAGCTTGTCTAGTACACAAAATCTTTGATTTCTTGCAAAAGGTGCTAGACTGACAAAATTTGAACCTTTATTCCTCTATTTATTATATCTGAATAGAAAAGATACAGCACTAAAAGTAGCCGGATAAACTTTTTCTTTCTTTGCCTGTTCTGACTCACAGAGATTACATCCCATGGTAAGTTCAGATTCTGCATTTATTTTGTAATTCGCCTCTCTAATGAAACAGCGCAGAAAAATGTCAATACATGTCAGCTTATGAGAAATATTTCGTGGGTGTGATGAACATTCATTCCCGTCTCCTAGAAAAATGTCCACGCCCAGTGATTTGTTTGACACAGACCACAAATGTTATCAGATGGTACTAATGAGGTCAGTGCAAACTAGATTTGATTAAGCTTTAGTACCTACTACCTGTTTTCTGTATTTAATCTTCACCCACCTTCCCACTTCCTCCTTTCAAATGGGACCAAAAGAGGAAGTGTTGCCATCCTATAGGGAAACTTGTTCTTGACAGACACTGCACTGACTTCTTTGGTCAAGAAATATGTCAGTGGTCAAACAGCTGGCTGTCCATAGGACACTGATTTTTATTTCTTTATTTACTTTTTAACATTCACTTATCACCATTCACCAGCCCAAAATGCATGTGAATCACTGAGCTGGAGATAAAGAACCATGTGTCACCTTCCCAACACCACACAGTATCTCAGACATGTTATTTCAGTATAGCACTTGTGCATGCCCTACTTAACTTTTCATTAAGTTCCTTGACTTAGCCAACAATCTCCTTGGAATCCATAAGGTATAAAATAGTATTTCAACAAAGAAGCTGAAAACCCCACATTTTAATTTGATTTCTGGTCTAGATCACATTACCATTATATGTCTAAAAGAATGCTCAACTAGATCTAAGAGTAGTAACAAAAATGAAGGTAAGAGTTTATTGTAGTTGATCTATCACCACTGGCTGATAAACAACAATCTAAATAAAAAAAGCTAAAGACTTAAGTTATTTTTACTCTTGTTTTAAAAACAGAATTTGTAAACTCTATTACTAGCAGACAGATCAGTGGTGAAAGCTGTCTCTGAGGAATGTAAGGTTATGTGCAATTTTCCTTGTAAAGAATAACCCTTTTCTTTAAATTAGAATGTTTGATAATTCTACAATGTACTGCTATACCTAGCTACCTATGCAACTTGTTTAAAAACAGAAGAAAGAACAGAGCTAAACAAAATGTATCCTTTGAAATTACAGATGCAGGCATAAACATCAGAACCTAGTAGCTCTAATACTGTCAAGCTCATCCTGCAAAACAATGTATCTCAGGGTTACAGTGAGACTAGAACATGCTGCTTTTGAACCAAATAATTCCACCTAAGTCCATGAGGCTCTCGAGTTAGTAGCAATGGTAATGACTACAAATGACTTTTGGAATGCTGGACCTATAGTTTGGGCAGCTCCTGGTTTGTATAAAAACTTACAGGAACAGGGTATGACAGAAAAAATACCTTCATTCAGATCACATACTTACATGGAGTATGTTAGTGAGGCTCATCAATCGAGAAATAGCTGCATTGAACAAATGATCCTTTGTAAAGTACTCTGTTACCTTGTATTAAAAGAAAAGGTCTGTCACTAATTACTTATTCTCAAACATGGAGTATATTACCTCTTACATGAAAATCACTTCGGCATGCAAACACATCATATATGCAACCACATGTGTGTATGGGGAAATAATAATCATATAAAAATTCAGTTGACTAGCTCTCACTCTGTTTCAGGATTTTAAAAGCTTCAATCAATGCCAATTAGAACTGTGTATTAGTAATCACCCTTTATTTTCTTTAATAAAATATCTTCCCTTTGCCCCTACAAGAGGCCTTCATACTTATAAATCCAGTTATGCTGTTGACAGCTTGTCCATCCATCGCAAGATTGTAATTTTAATGTCTGTTAAAACACTTGGAAGGTCCCTTGCCATAGGATTTAAATCAGGAAAAGTCTTCATCCATAGAAAAATATTTTAAGTTAGTTTTGCAGGTATTTATGTCTCCTTCTGATAATTGAATTGACACTAATCACAGCATGAGACAACACATAAGAAGAGATGAACAATCATTTCAGTACTTTTTTTTTTTAGGATACGCTAATACATTTTCTCCCACAACTTTTTTTCATTCTATATGAAACAGCAGGCATGATAATGAGGTGTAAAGCAAACAGATCAAAAGTTCTTGTTAGGAATAACCTACATAACTCACCTATAGCTTTGCTACTGGAAATGGAGTTACTCCAAACCCAGATTGATAATCTTTTAATGCCATAACACTTCATCCTTTAAAGGAGGTACACAGCTGAGAAATTTTGCCAATTCAAATCTTAGTATTTTGCAAGATAGATTTGTAGGTAAATAAAATTACTTATACAAAGATTAATTCACTTAAAAATTATTTTATGAGCTACTCATCTGGGTAAAAAGAACTTTTGGCTCTGTGAGTCAAGCATAGGATTTTAGCATGAGCAGCAGCTTATTTAGTCATTTACAGACTATGTAAGTGTTTCTTTTAACCTCAGATATCACCAGATTCTTCTGCTCCCAGATCCTTCTGGCTTCAGCCTTCTCTTTCTTATTCAGAAGCTCAGGATTGGCCATGGTTCCTGAAGTCCTTGCTTCAATAACTTTGGTTACAAGTGTCCAGAGGCGCGTCTGCCATCTCTGAACACCTGGCATAGCGTCAGCTGAGATCAATGAAAGATTACAGAAACAAATTTCAGTTACAATGAATGAATCCAAACCTTTAAAGAAAAGCAGAAAGGAAACTGAATGCTAGAGTTAAACTTTTTAAAAAACAACAACTGTATTTTAAATGAAAAATGTCAATGCAATTAAAAAATGCCTTTATGAATAATGCTGGGTTGCCTTAATGGAAAGAAATTGGTAAGATAAAACAAAATTATTTTCCTGCAATGACTTTAAAACATATATGCAGCAAGAATATTTGCTAAATCTGTAAAATAACCCAATGTTACGCCAATGTTAGAATGCTCATCTTGTGTTTTAATGACTCAACAAAACAGTTCTACATGCTCTCATTTTTCAAACTCATGGAAAAATACAAACATACATATATACACACAAATATGCACACACATATTTTTTAAATTGAGAGGTTTCTTCTAAAATTTGATTTTAGAAATTACATATACTTTGTTGCTACAGAGGTGCTACTGAGCTAACTGGTATAGGCTCTGATCCTTGGTACCCCCTTTTGACACAGCTGTTTGGGATGGGGAGATTATAAAGCTGTTCACCCTGACCCTGCAGGCATCAGTCCTGCACCATGGCTGCTCTAAGAATGTGTTGCTGTGACCTAGGGACCATGCTACAGAGAGGCCCCAAGCTACTGCTGCTCACAGCCACGTCCTCCATGTGGTGTGGTGCAGAGCCATTAGTGAAGGCTTGAGGTACGGCACTGATATGGCTTTAGCTCTCTCTTCCAGATGTGTTGTGTTTCTACTAGACTGCACAGCACTACATCACACTGCACTGCACAGTATCAACATACCCTAAGATCTCCCAACTGGCAAGAGCTTCCAATTCTGCTCCGGCAACTGCACTTCAAAAGACTTCCAGAGCTACTACTCAACTGGGAGAAGTAAAAGACATGTGAGTGACTGTAATACAGGTGGATTACCTGTCTGATTGCACTAGATGAAAGACTTCCTGCACGTATGGGAACAGTAAATATAACCTGATTGACGATCTCTGCATGATCCTCATGAACTCTCATAGGTGGGACTGGGAGTATGATGCTCATACTCATTATTCTCATACTAATTTAGTTATTACATTGTCAAGATGGAAAAATACAGCAAAAAGACTGTGTATCACTGAATTAGCTGCTTCAGAGGGAATTATGTATCTGGGTACTGTTAGGGACGCAGGAATTACAGCTTGATTCCAAGTGGTTGGAGTTTTTAAGAGACATTACCTCTTCATATGCCTAGCTCTGTACTGTTATGATTAGATGATGACAGAAAGCCAACTGAGAGGTCATATAGTGCACTCCTCCAGTACATACAACAATGCAATAATATGTAAATAAACATATATGAATGTAAAGGGGGACAGACACCAACGGAAATAATGCTTAGTGCAGGCTGACCTAAAGAGCAAGAAGCTAACACAAGAAAGAACGAAGAAACACACCTTTTTAAACCAGGCATGGAGTGTTTTATTAAAGCTTTATGCAACAAGAGGGCTAGATTTAAATGCATGCATAAGACTACATTAAAATGTATGAACCACAGTAGATAAAAGAAATTAATATCTGTCAGTATGACAAATTGCTTGATGGCAGTAAATAAGTGTGTAGGAGGGTAAATCTTATCTTATTCAAGAACTAAGCTCATAAAAACGTCATGGTGTACAAATATTAGTTACTAGGAACTCTGATTATCTTCTAATGAGATTCTTCTGTGAAGTACTTCATGGTCCAGCTTACAAAAGCCATTGCATACATATGTAAATAAATGGAAATAATAAAAAATTGCAAATTTTTATCTGTAATCTGATATGACTTAAAAAAAATCTTATAATGAAGAAAATAATCTTAAAATAATAATTTTCAGTCAATCAATCATAGCTAATAAAAAAATAAGAGAATGAGGTCCAGGTTTGCACTCTATTATTTCAGAAGAAAATACCACTTGAGAAGTACTTTTCATACATGCTTTTAGCTTGAAAAAGGTAAGCTACTTGCAATAATCTTGCAAACTGCCTCTCAGTGACAGGTTTGTGACCCCTTCTCTTTTAAAAGAAACAAACAATAAAACCTGATTATACTTTTTTGATTCAGTTGTTCCAAAACTTGAGCATCAAGCACTGTATTAATTTTGTGTTTAAAATATAACACACTAGGAAAAAAAAACCCCAAACCAAACAACAGAAGCAGTCCGACTTACTTTTAGCATCCCACAAAATATCTTGTTCTGGAGGAGCAGCAAACAGAATGTAAAGACGTAGGGTGTCAATGCCATACTCTTTCACTAATTCTTCAGGGTCTATCCCATTGTGCTTAGATTTGCTCATTTTTTCCCAAGCAACTTGGAGCTTCTCACCAGTTTTTAGGTAAACTGGTTCAGTTCCTAAATATTAAGACATACACAAAATATTAAAACAAATTTTGCTTATTTGTAACTGCAATTAATTTTGTTCCCTAAGTACAAGAAGAAACAACTATTTCTAGTGGCTTCTTTCTTTTTTGGTTTTTCAAGCAGCTTAAAGAGGAAAACCCATTGTAAATGTAATAAACCTTTCCGTCCCAAGTTTTTCCTACTTTCATGTTTTAACACAATTAATATCCCAATGCTTCCATTGCATCATGACAAAGTCTCTTTCTACTGTTTGGAAGCCGTATCTGGCACTCATCCTCTGTGCTACCTTGATAGCCCCTGAGACTTAAGCATTGTTATAACCATGACATTTAAAACCTCCTAGATAGGTGTACTGATTTGGTACAATTTTGACCTGCACTTAGCTTTTAGAAACACCATATTTCAATTCATAGGTTTCAACTGGAGTAAGTTATCCTGACAAGAACCTGCCTTCCTGTTGCATGAACTTAGAGATGGAAAGGGGCATTTACACTGATAAAGGTGCAACCAAGCAAAAACACCTGCTATGGAAAAGCCCTAGCTTTTCTGAAGAAAATAGGATAGCAGACAGTGGTAAATGTAAGGGGGTTTTTAATTTGATTTTTAAATGGCTTATGGGGTTTGTATGCAGGACAAGAACAGTGAAAACAAGGCTGCGCGAGAGAGCTTAAGGGAGGCAAATACAACCAAGCCACTCTTGTTGCTACAGCTCCCCAAACAAGGGCTGTTGCTCCAGCTTATGCAGTGAAGGCACTGGACAGAACTTGAGAAACAGCACTTTTTCCTACACCTGTGTTACACATGCCTAATATCTACTGAATACACCAACATCTGTGTTAGCTTTGCCATGGTGTTTTTGTAGGTCGTCTGTTTGCTGGGACTACTGGCTCTGTTCAGTAAGTTGCTGAGCACTGTCTTAACAAAACTGACTTCTGGTCCTTTGGACTACGCTGGAGCTAAAATAACACCTTAGCACTGTTTCTGTGCTTGGATGCAAATAAGAGCTGCTGGATTAGTAGGGTCTCTGTGCACTCAGAGTGGATGTGAATCCAAAACTCACCGAAGTTGCTCTCCAGTTTAAATATTACAAGGATTCATTTTCCCTTCCAAATTTTCCCAGCACTGAGACTTGTATACCAAAGCAGTCCCTGACTTTCTGGATGCATCCGTGCTGGTTTTCCCATGCAGTCTCTCTTACCAGTGAGATCAACCTCCTCTCTCTTCAAACACTGGCCTGTTGTTGTTAGTCTGAACGTCTGATTCTTGATAAGACCTTGAACCAAGAGCTTATGGAAAGGCTCCCTAAGGATGGAATGAAAAAGAAACGTGCCTGTGAAAAGAGTTGTCAAAAGCATACTTTATGATAAGCCTCAGGGGTTGAGCCAATCAGGCACAATTATTTAATGAAACAAGAATTTCAAGTTGACTATACATAAATGGGTGTCACCTTAGAAAGAGTACTTTGTGCATTTATTCATGGTGGCTGGCTGGCAAGTATAAGTATTTTTTTGTATTCTGCACACGTTCTTGCATCCTGATTTAGTACTGAGTTATTCTAACGTCACTTTTCAAATTAGCATATGGATAATACACAAAAGTTTCTTGGCCAACTGTGCAATTTCACTAACTTCAAGTTAAATCCCCATTTGTAAAAGCATTCAAGTACCTGGCCTCACTGTCTTACAAATATTTAGTTCTAGCTTTTCTCTGAGGAGCACAGTGTTTTGAACAAATGAAAATCTCACTGCACATTTCTTTCTATAAACAGAGAAGATAGTTTCCCTAACATAAGCATGTGCATGCCTTGTCCCTTTGCAGAACTAGTCATGAAGACCTACCTGTAAGAAAAAAGTACACTAGAAAAATGCCAATGTTGGAAAGTTCTCGTCAGTGGATCAATTTTTTAGCATCTTGAATATTAAAACTTTACTTTTCTATCAAAATTTATATCAGGGAGAGTAAACTCTCATCAAATGTGTGTATGATAGAGCTAAAAAGAGCCTTAAAAGGACCAAAGCTAAGGGCAATGGTGCACTCAGCAAGAAATAAACTCTAAGTAAACACTGCTCTGGTTGACGGATACATTATTGCTGCTGCCTCCTTTCATGATCTTGCATTTCTAAGTCATCAAATCAGTTGTCTGTCATTGTTTTCACTGAAAAAAGACAACAAAATTAATCTCTAGAGGTTTTGGTCCCCACTCGATAGCTCAGGAAAGTAAGGCAGTTCTAACAGCAACCCCAAGAATGCTAGGGGCCAGGGAGGAGGTATGGAGCCAGACCCAGAAGGCACACAGTCTGGGGAGTCTTCTCATGGGATCCTCTGACACAAAGACATTGGTGACCATTATTTTGGAGGACATGCTAATCAGCACTGGTTACTACTGACTTGCACCTCTTAATGCTCACATGTGTGCTCAACATTAAGCAATGTGAATCCTCCCCTCTTCCACCTAACAAAGCCCCACATATTTACCAAAACAACTTATGTAAAGAGGATGCATCACTTATATTTACACATTTTTCAAAAAGCTAAAATAAATCCATCCATCTAAAGAAGAAAGAGTAAAAATAGGCTTCCACATTTTACTTCACATGTACAAAAAAGTCATAATCCAAAACTACTCACTTTTATGAAGTCATTTTAGTATTTTACATTATTAGGCAGTATAAATTATATGACAATTTATCTCATTATTTAAACCACTGTAATTTATTTAATAATATAGTTAAAGTATTATTAAATTTTATAACAATTATGCATATTTTAACTGTATTAAAGCAGGTATCTTCCAAGTACTACTCTTTAAACCCTTTTGATGACTCTGAAGTAAGGAGATATTTGAAAGAAAAGCTTTAAACTGGGAGACAGAAAGTGACAGGCTTCATACTTTATCTTCAACATATTCATATTTGAACACGAGTTTCCTTTCTTGCATATTTTTTATACTTCTAAATATTGTACAAGTACTGGCACATAGTGTATCATTCAGTCACCAAGCAGCACTAGTCTCTACCATGCCACCTGGTTTTATCAACAATGTTAAGTAAGAGGAGCAATTCAAGCATCTCCATAAATATTTTCCTAAACAATATTTCACAGGTTGCCTGAAAAATCCTGTTGTTTAGAAATAAATTAAAGGAACTTAAGGAGATGACAACCAAAGTCAAAGTTAGACAGTACAAACAAGAAAAAATATTTTAAAAATAGGAGGTAATAATTATCTAAAATCTCAAATAATTATCTCAAATTACCCAAGTGAATTAGAAGATGAAAATCAGGAACACAAACCTGGTAATCCTATCATCAACAAATGGTGTAAAAATGCTTCAGGAGATAACTGTTCAGGATAAATTTCTTCTACAAACTAAAGACATTACACCAAGGAAAAATAAAAAAACTTTTTCCCCCTATCATTCAGACTTCAGTCTGGTTAAGATCTCAAACAGTTATTAAAATAGCTACACTTGCTGCTATCTAAAATAAAGCTAATGAGGTAGCCAGAACATCCAAATCAGATAGGGCTCTCCACTGGAAGTGATTTTTCAAGGAACACTTATTTTTAATGACAAAGAGTTAGTTCAGATCATACGCCAAGTTATTAAAAGCTGAATGCAGGAATGAGCATTTCCTATTTTTGTTTATGCTGACAGAAGCTACAAAAATGCAATACAAAATACATTACCAAGTATGGGGAAAAAGCCCCCCACGTGTTCCTAGTGGGAGACAGCAAGAGAATGGAGACATGCCCAAAATGAGAAAGCCAGAGCCCATTTAATAAACACAGGGCTCAGAAACAAATCGAGCCCTGTACTGAATTTCTCCTGAAGTGCACAGTGATTTTGCCAGTGTTGTGGTGGCTCCATCTCATGGTCACATGCAGACTTACACTTTAATTTTACATTAATAAAACCGCACACCTAAAACCTTCCCCTTCGAAGAAAGCTATGTGTTTCTTGGCTGCACATCAGGTGGGAAGCAATTCAGTATGTATACTGCAGCACCCACTCATGGCCTGGCGTCATAAATACCTCCTGAGCCAAATACCACTGGGAACAACTGAAACTCAGCTACGTTTGGACAGACAGACACTTCTGGGACAGTAAGCGAAGAGGTAGCTTGAGTTTCTTTGAATGCTCGATCACATTTCAAGTTGTAAGGATGCTGGAACGGGATATGCCTTCACCTGCCTGTAAGTCTGTTTGCGCCCACGCTGGACTATGGGCACTGTGGCCTTAGTTGTGTGCAGCTTTTGATCACGTTTGTACGTCAGATGGGACCCCACGCCTCCAAGAAAGATCATTTGTGCTAGCCATGAAGCGTGTAATACATCTTTTTCCTTTCAGTAACGTTCATATACAGTTTCATTTCTATGACTGAGGAATCTCACTCTATTGGAGCACACAATGGATGGAAGGGTAAGTGTGACTGACAGATCAGGAACTCCTGCTCAGTGCCATGTCCTCAAGCTCCTCGTTCTGCTCCGTGCAAGGTGACTAGCGGGACTTTCGATCCAATTACAAATGACCTGGCTGAAGGACTCTGTGGAGCCTTCAACAGTGGACTCAGAAGAAGGGATAGCTCTAGCAAGGGAGCTCACTGCATGTATTTGCATCCCACACTTCTAGAACGGCTGAGAGCACCTGACACTGTGCCCTAGAGTCAAGACAAGACCTTCGTCAATCACTGTCAGCTGAACTCAGGTGCTTGTGAAACCTGCAGTTAGATCTATCTGTAACAATCTGGCAATCCTGTAAAAGGCCAGAAGTGATTGGGGGATGTGGGAGCTGATCATTTGAGGCAGAAAAAAGATCAAACAATATTGAACATTCAGATTTTACACAGTCAATAGCTGAGTGCTTTTACTTAAAATCAACACTAGTGATAAAGTCCCTAATGAACACAGAGAAGCTCTAACATCCTTCCTTTACAGAATAAGCTATTTCTGTCACACACATATCATCTTTTATTCTATAACACAGCTATGCAAGAATAGTACTTTCTTACTCAACAGATCTGCAGTCACAGCCAAATCTGCTGACTTAATGGCAACAATAAACTTTTTTATTGCTTTATAATCCTTCAGAGAGTGTGTGCTAGATTCCATTTACAATTATTCATCAGACAGAACTGATTACTAAAGTCTAGGGAAGAGCCAAATTCTGTGTAACTTGTACAGTTGCGCAGGTGTAACCGAGTGTGTCAGCACACACTTGCCATGGTGGATTAAGATGGAACAGATGAGGAGGTTGCTGGCCACAGCTGCCTCCCTGGCCCCTCTCCCAGCGGTGGTCACGGCTGGGAGGGCCGACTGGCTTGTGAATTAATTCCAGAACTGATGCACTTTACAGACCAGATTGCTAAAACAAAATGACATCAATTTGGGCTTAATCTGTTGTCACATGTACCAATACCCAGAGGGTGCTATTTATTCTGCCTTGTCATTACAGAGGAAATCAGCAGCAGTTCCCACCATCTCCAGTTCAATGCATTAAAAATATAAAATAGAAGACCATGCCCCATCTTCAGGTGATATTTAAACTACATTTACACCTTTACAATTTTAGATGCCTACAAACATTGCATTTTCTATGAAAGCATGCGTGACATCTGTAAATGAATGGCCTATAATATTTCTATTGTAACAATGTGCATCATATTTGAAGAGATTGCTTTGAAAATCTAAACTATGGAATTTTAAACTTCTGTTTTCAACCTCATTATTATATTAATAGCCATTAGTACAGAATTTAAGACTATCAGGAAGTATTTCCATGGATTTGAAAGTCAGAGGACAGGAGCCAAACAATGAAAATTTCCATGAAGAAAACGTATCAAAATGAAAAATTACTACAGACTAATAGGGAAATCATAAAAATTTGTCAGGATACTAGATAACACTTTAAATGGTGGCAGCTCTCATTAACTGAGATGTAGCAGAATTTTACTAATTTAATCAGTGAATAAGATCTGAGCTACTAGAGAAAGACTGAAAATGCACAAGAAGGCAGTGTTTTTAACATTTTAATGTTTTCCCTCAGAGCTGCAGGCTTTGACACCATGACTTTAAACTTCCTAACAATAAGCTTGTTGTTTCTAATTACCCTTTTCAGATCTCTCAGACCAGCCCTTGAGCAGTCCTAACAGAAGACCGAGCAAAAGTGGCTACTGACCAATGCTAAAACATATTTAAGACACGTGGTAATATTTATAAAGGAGTTGAGATTTCCATATCAAAACAAAATCCTAATTCGACTTCACGGCTTAAAAGCACCTAATGCTTTAAGAGTGTAGAGCTAAAGCAAGCAAACAATTTTGCGCATGATGATGAATTTGTTACAGTCATCTTGCATTCTGAACGCATGTATAAGCAGTACGTACAACAGATCCTAGGGGCAATGCTGTAACATATCTTCACACGTGCAACAGTTCTTGAGATTGTATATGGCCTCAAAGGAACTCTCCACAGTCTTGCAATCTACTTCTACAGAAAGCAATTTTGATTTTCTCTGCTATTGTCACTAGACATAGTCAGTGCTTCTTGAGCATTTGTTTCATTGAAGTTAAGAGGGGTTTTTCTGCAATTTGCCATATTTAGACCACTTTTGGCACAGTAGTTTGGTGCTACTGCTCTGTCACAGTGGATTATAAACAAAACACATTCCAAATTCATACAGCTACAGAATCAAGGACTCTTAAAATAATGTAGCTAGGAAGGGACCTTTGGAAGTCATTCAGTCCAACCCCTTTCTCACAGCAGACCCAACTTCAGGTTGCTCAGGGCCTCGTCCAGCTGAGTTTGGAAAATACCCCGTGATGGAGATCCCACAACCTCTTTGGTCAAACTGTTCCAGTCTGACCACCTTCACTGTCAAAATTATTTTCCTTCTAGCCAGTTGGTCTTTGCTGCAACCTGTGACTGTTACTCTTTTCCTTTCTCTGTACATCTCTGAGAAGAGTCTGGTTCTGTCTTCTCTCTAATCCTCCTGTAGCAGACTGCAATTAGACTCCCCCCTTAGCCTTTTTTTCTCCAGGGTGAACACGCTTAACTCCCTTAGCCTCTCCTTGTATGACACATGCTTCAGCCCATGACCATCTTAGCACCCCTCCACTGGACCCTCCCCAGTTTGATAAAGTCCCACACACTGGGGGGCCTCAAAACTGGGCACAGCATTCCAGATGTGACTTCCTGAGTGATGAGCAGAGATAATCGAAGCTGGACATGCTTTTGCTAATGCAGCACAGTATACTGTCAGGCCTACTGCTGACTCACATCTAACTTGGTGTTTGCCAAGACCCCTACAGCCCTTCTCTATTGTGCTCCTCCTCACATAGTTGGCCCAGCCCTGTCTATTTCCGTCGGTAATCTGCTCCATGTACAGGACTCTGCATTCGCCTTTGTTGAACTTCATGAGATTCCTGTCAGCACTTCAGACTTGCTCCTCCAACTTGTCAAAGTCCTCTGCATTGCAGCCCTGCCATCAAGAATACCAATGGTTTCTCCCAGCGTGCAATGAACTTGCTGAGGGTGCACTTTGTTGCACTGCCCAGGTTGTTGATGAAGATGCTAAACATGATTGGCCTCAGCAGTGACTCCTGAGGAATACCACTTGCAAATAGCTCCCAGTCAGACTTTGAACATTGACTCCTTGAGCCTGATGGCCCAGACACTTTTTCCATTTGTGCTGTAGTCCACTCATTCAGTCTGCATCTCCCTAGTCAGACTACAAGGATGCCACGGGAGAAATTGTTAAGAGCCTTGCTAAAGTCTTAGTAGAAGATATGCACAGCTCTCTCCTCATCCACAGAGGGAATCATCTCACCACAGAAAGAAGGCAGATTAAGTTGAGCATAATTTCTCTTGGTAAATCCATAGTGGCTACTCCCAGCCACCTTGTCTTTCATGTGCCTGAAAATTACTACCAGGATGATGTGCTTTAAAATATTATTGGGGACAAATGTGAGGCTGACTGGCCTATAAGTATTTTGGATCATCCTTCTTGCCTGTTCTTGATGATGAGTTTTGCATCTGCCTTTCTCCAGTCAACAGGGGCATTCCCTGATCACCATGACCTTTCAAAAACAATTGACAGCATCCTCACAATGGTAAAGGCCAGCTCCTTCAGCACCCTTGGATACATCCCATTTGGTCCCATGGACTTGTACATGTCTGGTTTACTTAGGTGATCCCTAACTCAACCCTATTCTACAGTGGGTAGTACCTCTCTCCCTCAAACTCTCCTACTAAGCACAAACCTTGACAGCAAAGGCCAAGGCAAAGATTGTCCTTTGCTACTAGGCTCTTTGTCTGATTTTGTATCAGGCCAACACTTTCCTTGACGTTCCTGTCAATGTATATGCAGAAGCCCTTATTATTGCCTTCACATTCTTCACTGGTTTCAATTCTAGATGAGCTATGGCCTTTTCTAATTCTACGCTGCCTACCCAGTTAATGCTTCCACATTCTTCCAAGAGTAGCCCATCCTCACTTCCCCTTTCCATGCACTTCTTTTAGTGCTTGAGCTCACTCAGGAGGTCCCTTTTCAGCCAAGCTGGTCTCTTTTCATACCTCATCATTTTCTTGTACACCAGAGTGGACCGCTTACTTTGCAAGCAAGCCTCCCCTTCCTTGAGGTCTCAGTTTACAGTGACCATACTTCAGCCACCATAGTTAACGTCGTTTTGGGAGATGGAAGAATTTGACTAGCAAAAGAACATTTTGCTGCTGTGTGTTACAGCTCCACTAGATGGCTGATAGATGAGGATTGTAAAGTCATTTGTAGAACTGATAAGCCTGAAATTGCTTGCAAAGCAAAGCTCTGAAATTCTCTGCTTAAAGGAATAGTGCCTATGACAGAAAGGATCTGCTTTGAGAGACCCACTCCCTCAGAGAAGGAACAGCCTTCCTGCTGCAGCTGTGCAAGCTGGAGACAGCAGGTGAAACACAGGTACACAAATCATCCACATCCAAAATCTCAAATACAGCTTTCGCTGCAAACTATTTTGCAGGCAAGAATGAGTGATGAAAACGCATCGCCTGTCTTCATCAAATGATTATGAAATAACTCAGGGAAATAGTCTGCTGGCTCCACTAACTAGTCCATCTTTTTCTGGCGCACAGCTACTTAAATTCTACTTTTGTAGCAAAACTGCTGCATTCAGGAGTTCAGTGCCATGTATATGTAGGTTCTTCTTTTACGTCAAGTTTTTAGAGTGGATACTAGTAAAGAATGAACGCATACGAGTTGCCAGCTGAGAAATTACTGAGCAGTTGCTCTCATGGGATCACTTATTTTGACTCAATCTATTCAAACATCTCTGCTGATGGGAGAACTGGACAGAGCATGGGGCAATATTTCACTATTCTGGCACTAGTATCCTCCCTGTTGAGGCATTCCTGTGATGGCCTTTTAGGGTAAAAAAAGGGCAGAATTTCAGTGGAAATGGGGATGTCAAACTGGGAACCTGAGAGGACAAAGAATAGAACATCAGATGACTCACCTTCCTGCCTCAAACTTTACCTCTAACAAAAACAGAGGATAATGAATTAGGCTATAGCAGCATCAGCAACAAGAGTAGTTAAAAGTAATTATACAACAAGTCATTAAATAAAAAATAAATTGACAGCAGATACATATACTGCTTTTGCGTATCAAGAACTGTTTTGCACTGTTCAGCTCCAATACTGCAGTGAATTATAGGAATGCTTATTTTTCTACATATGCATGGTTCCACTGAAATTAATGGCATTACTGTGCATGAAGTTACCTAATTTGAAATAATAGCACTACTCAGAATGCCTGAAGTTATTAGTTTATGCAAGCTTTTGCAGGCTGAAAATCTACAGCAACATTTTATCACTTGCTTTGAGCCAGTTCATACTCATGTAGTAAAAATGCAATGTATGTATGCATACAGAAAATGACTGTGAGAAACCAAGTAGTTAGCCAAGACTGACAAGCAGGAAAATTCAGGCTTATTCAATGTAATGTTCTATCATCGTAACAATATCCACTAACACTCTTGCTAGTCAAATGAAATATGAAAGATTTTTGTAGAAATATATAAGGCTTACTTGTGTTTTGTCATCTTTAGGTCATGGCAAAAATGGCTGAAAAACCTCGCATAGAATAAGTGCATAACTGCATGCTCCTTTCCTCCAATGTACAAATCCACAGGCATCCAGTAGTCTGCTAAGTCATTATTAAAGGGCCTGAAAAAAAACAATTATAGAAAAAATACAATATGGAAAAGAAAGATCAGCTCTACTAAAGTAGTTCATCATACTTGACTAGACACCACTATTTACTGAGAGCTATACATGTGTAATAAAACTTTTATTTTGCTATCAGATCTCTTTAATTCTTAAGAAGTGATACGCTTATTAAATTATAGACGAAATTTTAATTGCCTCTGAAAAGCAGATGCACAAAAATATTATTTTCATATATTTTAAGGAAGCAACTAAGATTTCACATACATTACCTGAGAAAGCGCTGAAAATATTTGCTTGCTCTTTAAATGATTTTTTCATAAATACCCTGTGGCTAGCCTTTACATTTTTTAGTATTTATCAAGTTTTACATACAAATATATTACAGTGAAAGACAAAAGCCATGCCCACTCAAAAACAGTTGATTTTTTTTTAATCGGAGGTTTGCATTGTTGCCATTAGGGGGCAATGAAGCAGTTTACTATAAGGTTGCAAAACATTTTGAAGAGTCAGATGGGTCATCGTACTCCAACTGAAGGATGCTCTATGAATTTACAGTAAATATGTCATTTAGAGCATATTTACTAATTCGTTGGAGGTCACCTGCATGGTTTCCTGGAATTGCCTACTGCTTCATTAAATATTGTTATGTCTCCTGTAATGGGCTCCTACCTTCAAAGTACCATTTGTATGTATGTTCTTTAATGTATGCTTTATGGCCCCGTTCTAACAAATCCATTTGTTTTGTCAGCTTGTTTGATTATTCCATGTGTAATTTTTGTAATAGCAACACTTTTTTCCTCACAGACGAGCCCAGAAGCAAATAATGGATCTGGGATTCATGTCTTTAGTGGAACAATTCAAAACTAACTTGTTCACAGGGTTCCAAAATCGACAGAGTAATTCTCCCAAATTCTAGACCGTGAAACATGACTTATGGAAATAAAGGGTTTACATATACCCAGCTTAGCTAAAAAAACCCCAAATAAATAAATCCAACAGAGGTAGTGATCTAGTGCAGAAGTCCATAAAGATGTTATTTCAATATAAAACAGATTTAGCTACACTAAGCAGTTACTTCGACATCTGGATGTTACATCTGACTATTTCATCTTCAACTTCTGGAAAAGTCCCTCTTGTCCATGCACAAAAATACATTTTAAACTGTCACTGGGGAGGAAGCAGTCTGCATAACTTAATAATATTAATAATAAATTCACATATCACTAGAAAATAATTGAAATTAATGTCAAATACAAGTGTTCACAGAAGATATTTCTTTAGTTTAACTAAACTGGTGCTGCCAATATTAAAAAAAAAAAAAGTAATTGGCCCAGCTATACTATATCATTTGGTATGTAGTATGTACCCAGACACTGCTCCGGACAACAGATAAATAAATAAATCCCCAAACAGCCCTACATGTCTTATCAATATCTAAAACATGCAACACTTTCTATCTTCCTCAGACTACATAGTAGAGCTGTTCCACTAATTCGTCTTTGGAAAAACCGGTGCAATCAGCAATGCTACCGCAGGCAGACTATGAAGCAGAAAAAGAGCTAAATAACTACATCTGTCTTCCCACACTCTCCATGCTGCAGCCGCTAATACACAGCACATGACAAATCTCCTTTCATTAATTATGCATATAGTCGAAGTGCCGACACAGCAGGAGCTTGCTGCGATGCCACTTCACTTTAGGTCTGCGCACAAGGAAGTAGCACGAGTTACTACAATTCAAAAGGAGAGAAATGAGGGTGCCGTTCTTGGCAGCTGGATGTTACACCGGCCTATTCCTCTTCTTACCGGCGGAAAAGCAATGTCTGTCCACACACTGAAATACTCAGTGTATTGCCAGGGAGGGTACACTCCATGCAACTTCCCACAGTCTCAGAGAGAGTCATGGTAGGTTGTCGTTCTTGATGGCATCCTTCACTGAGGACTATCTTCAGCTCCTCAGCTGAACATTTCCTCTGTGCCCTGCCCCATAACGCCCTTTCACGCAAACTTCTGCCCCTTGCCTCGTCGCTCCTGTGCTTACACAGTTGTGTCTACGCATCCTGCTCCTGTAGATCTCCTGGCATGGGAGCGACCAAACGCCACATTTTTGGAGTGATTCCTAGTCTACCCTCTGCTGCGCTCAGGCCAGAGCACGGGCACAAAATCGGGGCAGCCCAGGGGTTTACGCTGCCATCTGCAAAGGTGGTTAGAAGCTAAAAGGACCAGAGTGTCTGGCCTCTTCCTTCCCTTCCATTCTGTGAAGCGGGGCCCACCCGATGGCCCTGCGCCGGCAGCCCTCACCTGTCCGTGTTGTGAGGGTCAGTGTACCTCAGGTAGTACCAAGCAGAATCAACAAATGTATCCATAGTATCGATTTCCCGCCGTGCTGCTGCCTTACACCTGAGCAAGAGAGAAGGAGAAAAGCTATTTTTAGGTAAGTGACAAGCTTGGAAAAAAAGCAACCGTGTATGTACAGAGTGGCCATGAAGCCATTGAAAAATATGAATGAGTCTGAACAGTCTGAAGACCGGTATGTTCAGAAGAAGCCCAACAGAAGTGACAGGGCCCACTCTCCTTCCCTCTCCCTCCCAAACCAAACAAAATGCAAACCAAAAAGAAGCCTGAACAGCTATAACATCCAGCAATAGCAGAAGACGCACCACACCAGACAGCCCTCTCCATCGTATGTTCCCAGAATTTTTTAGAATGGCCATTTTAAAAGAAACGAAGCAAGTCTTAAAGCACAGAGAAGCGTATTTTGCCATAAAGTTAGTGGGAACTCAATATATATCACACTCGTTAGGTACCAGCAGACAAATAATTTTATAAACATTCAGCAGACGGAGCAGGTGGTTGCCTCTCTGATTGTCTGCACAAAAGGGTCTTTGCAGATTCCATTTTTCATCTCTAGAAAAAATGAAGTTAGTTTAATTTCAGCTTTCACTGAGATGTAGCAAATCTCTTCTAGACCTTGTAGCACAATTTTAATTTCTGATTACTGCAAATCAGTTTTTGCTAGGAGTTACATTGGCAGCCTTGAGAAACAGTTTTTAAATACATTTTAGAAGCTCAGGTTACTTGCTGCTAGTTTCTCCCTGAATATAAATTATTTGTTTGTAGGAGCCAATAATCACATTTAATAAAATTCCACTTGTTGTAAACTCTTACTGTTAAAACAATGGGATTATTCTAATATAAATGAAACTTTGCAACCTGTGACAAACTTGCACATAAATACCACTGGCTATATGTAACAAATGTATGCAATTTATAAATGTATGTAAATTTAAATGTATTTATACGTATAATAAATATACGTAATAAATGGGCACTGGCTATTTAATATTTTCCAACTGCATATTTAGTCTGTGATCAGACTTGATAACTGAGCTGCAACATGTATCTGCCTGTCTGCCTGACACTTCAGCTTGGCTTGCTGAGACAAGTTTAGGAGAGTATCACCAATTAACATTTTCCTTCTCTCTGTCTCTGCCCCAGGTCCTTCTCTACCAGCAAGTTTTTCTTTCAATGGGAATAGTGTAGTAAAGAATTTTTACCTCTAACTGCTTTTTAATATAGAACAACCATTTTATTAAACTGTACATATAAGCAGAGACTTGGCCAATGTAAAATAATACTGTATTATACTGAAACAGAATGGCTTTTCAGTCAGAAGCAAGAATACTTTACAGTCATTGAACCATAATTATATCTGCTTCATGCCTCTGATGTTGCCTGTACTGTAAATGGACATGGCTCATTGAGACACAGACAGCACGAGCATCTTTCAAAATTTATACAACAGGCACAATACTGTAATCTCATTAGACGATCTTCAGACAACTAACACGATTACCTGGACTTGTGTAACAATGAATAACTTGGGCATCTCCTCCCATTTATGACTACTTACATTACTGTCACTCAAATACTCACAGACTTTTGTATCTTTCCATCTTGCTTTCCTTATTAATTCTAGATATTAAGTGCAACTAATGAAAAAAAATATTACTGGAGAGAAGGACTAAAGGAAGAGATGACGTAATTTCTCAGGGGAAGGAAAACCAAGGAAGGCTGCACACACAAAGGCAATAGCTCAAAGGATTTGAAACTGTAGCAGAAATATGGATGAGCAATAGTGAAGACAGCTGTCAAATAGGTGAGAATTAAGAAGCCAAATAAAGGTGAGAATTAAAAAAGTTAATTTCAGCAAACTACTACATTTTAGGCTAAGAAACTAATGCTGTACACCTTTATTTCTGACTAAACAAATGCCCTTGATTAACTTCTAAGTAGGGCAGCCACAATAAATATCTAGAAACCATAAGGATTTGCTATACATTAAAAGAACCTTGTTGCCTTGTAAACAACAAAATTGTTTTTTAATTAAGGTCAGGAGGAAGCTAGGAGTGCAGACAGTGACTTTCAGTAACATTAGGAAAATTTTTCAGTTGAAATTAGGAATTGTAGACCAAGGCATTTGTAGGGATTTTACTAAACCTGTGGATCTTGTTTAGTAAGGCTTCCCTGCAAGAGTCACGCTTTAAAATACACTAACTATATGTATTAAATAGGCATATCTGAGAAGAAATTTTCAATGTAGAAACATGAAAGTAAATGTGTGTTTTACATAAAATAGATGTTACCAACAAAGGTCAAAATACATGTTGCCAGAGAACCACAGAACTGCTGTGCATCAGCTACCTAATTAGAAACGAAAACCACACTGATATTCTAGCCTGCAAATGTTAAAATACAGTGAGATGTTATGAAATTGCTGCGTTATCAATGAGAGCCCTAATGCCATTTATATGTCTGATTCCCCTGCCTGGCAGCCTGATAACGTACTTCCCATTTGGTCAGTCTGTTAGAAGCAGCATTGCATTGCATTGCACTGCTGATGAAAATCTTGTCTGGGATAACTCATGTTCCACCAGTTCTTCTGCAGAACCTGTACGCAAATTCCAGTGTACAGAGTATCTAAGCAGCCCTCACGATCAGACAACTGATTTTCATGACGCATCTCTCACAACTTAATTTAGGCTGTTCTATTTCTTAAACAGCTGGACTACAAACAATAAAGATTACAACACTGACAAGATGCATATACTTAGTATCTCCTTCAATCTGAATTACATGCTGTCATCTCTAATATACAGTGAATGTGATTCTTCATGATAAAGAATTATGTAGCTGAGGAAACACTTTATTGTTGGACTATTGCTAAGAAAATGAACACAATGTTAGTTTCCTTCACAAAAGGAAATAATTCAATAATCACTATAAGCTTTATAGGAACTCTGCTGGTGAAAGATAATGAAATTTCTTGTAGTAAATGAAGTGAGAAATACTGTTAAGAAATGGAGGGCAGGGAGAAAATAATTCTCTTTTCCCTTTTTGCTTTCCTCCAACTTAAAACCAGTGAGCTTTGCTTCAGCTTTTTTATGAAGAAATAGCAGTGGCTGTCTGTGTTGCTAAAAAGGAGTTTTACAGACTATATAAGAAAAAGCCCCTACGCTGGATCAGACTAAACATCATTCTGGAGTAGTATCCTGGCTCACAGTGGTCAGTTGTCAACACTTATGGAAAGAGCACAAGAAACAGGCAGGCACAAAGCGATCTCTCCCAGTCTGCAGTAAATGCAGCATTGGCTTACCTCGGACAAGAACAGTTCACCCATTCTGAAGCAGTTTCTAAAGGTGAGGCTCCCTTTCCCGTGAAGGTGGTTACACTGGGCAACACCACAGGTAAGTCTTCATAAGGTACAGGGACAGTGCCACATGTCTGGCAGTGAATGATAGGAATAGGTGTTCCCCAGTACCGCTGTCGAGATATTAACCAGTCTCTTAATTTGTCACTCGTTAGGTCTCCACCTATTCCTTTATTTTTGGCCTGCTGGGTAATAGCTTTTAAAGCCTCCTGACGAGTCATGCCTGTGATCTGATTAAAAAAAAAAGAGAAGCAGAAGAAGAAAGAAAAATGTATTACTTGCTGTCAGTGAAAATGCAAGAACAGACAAAAAAGTCACAAAAGCAATTTCTGAGAGTCAAAGTTTATGAGCCTCATATTAATTTTCCCCTTCCCGCTGCTTAACATCCTTCTATCCAAGAGACTATTCACATACCAGTTACTTGATTCATTTAAACCCTCTTAATCAAAGCGTAATGTTCTGAGGCCCTGAATAGAATGAGGCTGAGAAAGAGTCCTGTAGACCCCTTCAGCCTTTATTGGCAGATAGTTGCATTTAACTGCTGATATTTTAATCAACTGCTGTATGCTGAAACTTCCAGAATATCACCAACACAAGGTAAAGACTGAAGACATGTGGATGGTGAAACAGCTTGCTTTCTCCTGCATTCATTTGGGGTTTTTCTATTCTTGCTTTCAGATACATCTTAACCACTTAGACCCTACCTGTCATGTAATAGAATATGAGCTTTGTGTCTGCTATCAAATGCATTTTTTCAAGAGCTATAACACCATATACATTTTATATTTAAATATAAGATTTCTATGTCACTTCAGGCAGATATGTTACCAGAAAGGCTTACACCACATTTCAATGAATATATGGAAAAAGGACTAATATATCAATATTTAGCTTAAAAATGTATTGAGATGATGAAATAAGAATAAACTTTTAACAGAGGATCAATTATTCCGTTTCCATTATAAAACCCAGACCAATACTGTAGCTTCTTCTCCTTCACAAAAGGAAAAAACCCCTCATTTTATTGCTACAGAAGAGCCAACATATTTAATCATTTAATTATTCCTAGAAATTCGGTAGCATAAGCCTGGCTTGATTCTTAAAAAAAAAAAAAAAAAGCCTTTAAACATACAAAGTATTTGGCAGTCTTGAGAAAACAGATTTCGTTTGCATTGTTTTTGCAAGTTGGAAAGAACTCCATACTTGTATACCCACCTCCCTAGAATTAATTACTTTCTCCAAACCATTTGGCAATGTTTCAATGACCTCAGTGAAAGAAATGCCCAGATTCTTAGCTACCGCAGCATCTTCTGCACTTGTGTTAGGTATTCCTGGGGGTGGAGGGAAGTGATAAAAAAAAGAAAATTTATTCTGGGATTGACTAACATGGATATAAATCATCAATCTGAGGATAAAACATTTTATTTCTGACACTCTCTTTATAATGACTTATGTTTGCCCAAAAGAATTTAAAAATCTAAGACCAATAGAAATGTTTTAATGTTCTTTAAGCAGTGAAATTCAAGCAGCAATAATTACAAACACATTTTCTCAGTTTCTCTGTAATCCAAGTATTAATCAATGTCCCACCACAGAAAAGGCTGAAAATTAGATGGTTCAGAAAAAGCCTAAAAGTAAAGCTACAAAATTTGCATAAATAATAAGATTTTCAATACAATTATATTATCTAAATATAATACATTTAAATAGTACAAATTTAAATTCTATTTGCTAATATGACAAACAAATACTAAACAAACAGCCTAAATAGTCCTCTTGTTTCAATAGTAAATTTAATCTCTTTTTAATTTCACAGTTTATTAAAATGTACCACAACACTACAGTCTCTAACATTACTATCCCTTTAACTTATTATGAAAGACAAGATTTGTTTACTCTCATGAAAACAATTCAAATAACATCAATTTTCTATTCGGAATATAACTACTGAGGGCACTTCCTACTGCTGTTCAAGTCAGTTACAGAAGTCACAGTATTTAAGGCCCCTGACGCTATCTTTCCCTTTGCATCTTATTATTTGGGTCAGTCATACATCTTGAATACAAGTTCCTCTTCTAAGCCACATAGACTTCTTTTTATTATAGCAATTTAGCAGCACCATTAAATGACACATGATCTTTAAATATTTCTTACTCATATTGATAGATGATGACATCTTCCCTCTGATTTTGCTGCATGTATTTTGAAAGATACTTTGTTCTACTTTGGAGGACTACCTTTCAGGGCGAGATAAGAAATTTCTTGACTTTATCATCACATGTATTCTGAAATAACATTGAGATACTAACAGATTTATTATTTCCACAGGGAGATACATCTTTCTGCATATTTTTTTCCTTTCAGTGATAATTTATTTAATATTTTGAACAAACTTGCACAATTGCCGTCATCTGTAAAAGGCAAAGAAACTTGTTTCAACAAGCCAATGCCAACATTAGGTTGGTGAAAACTACAGACAAAAATTCTCAAAATATGCTGAGCACATTAGAATTATTAACGTACAAACTACTTCGTTCAAGACCAGTTTAACAATTGTCTTTGTTCAGGCAATGAAATGCCTGCTACACATTAACTCTGTCAATACATGGAAGTTTGGAAGCAGATAACTGAAGAAAACCAAGCAAAACTGCCCTGTGACAAATAACTCCCTAACTAGCAAAATACATAATCACTATTTAATCTTTCCAGCAGATGTATGCTTTTGCCATTTCAAGGCCCTATTATAGAATAATGTATGTATCTTAATTTGTCAGAGAGCCCTGCAGCCTGCAACAGGTGGCTTCACAATATGCTCTACAAATGGAAAAAAGGCGGGCCCCACTTTTTGGTCTTCCTTCTTTTGAAAAGATGATGCTATTAATGTACATTCGCAAAGCTCAACAGCTGGCAGCCAGAACTTCCCAGGAAGAGTTGGGCTGTTTCCAGCGGACATAAGGCCAAGGTACATGCCAGTGAGCAAGCTGGAAGCTTTTAATGAAAAATATGATTAGGTATCTCAATTATTTGGCTTCTCTTACATGAGCAGAGCTTCTGGTTCTCAAAAACAGATTCATTCCTAAAGTGTAAGATGCAGGGATGTTGTAAGTAAGGTATAGAGCCCAAGTGAATAATTTCTATCAGCCTTGTGAGGGTCATCCAAGACATTTTTGCAGTGTCAGCTGGTTTTATTCAGTCCAGTTGTTGTGCAGGAACAGTCAACACTGGCAGTAGTGTAGAGAAGAAAGGAGTAGCTCCAGGGCAGGAAAGAAGTATCAGCAACAGGGAGGCAACAAAAGGGACTTAAGGGATAAGGATGTAGTGGAAAGGGGGAAGAAGAGATAAAGAACGTCCTATTAGGACTGGCACAGAACATGGCCTACTCATTGCAGCTGGGATGAAACCACAACAAAACACAACAGTAAACAAAAAGCTTGGTGGATGCTACTGATGAAGATACACTTTGCAGATTAAAATGGACACAATTTCTAAAAGTTAGTGTAATTTCTAATTTTACTTAGAAGGACAGTCACATCATCTAACCATAGGTACTTAACTGCCTAAGTTGAGGGGCTAGGCTCCCTATGCAGGAAAGGAGTAAGACAAGCTGCTCCACAGGATGACTTTGAGAAGAGAAGCCCACTCCAGGTGATTTAGAGTATCCTCTAGCAATGCCCTTCCCCCTCCGTTTATGGATGCTCAATCCTAAATTAGGTGCCTAAATTACGGGAATGCTTCCTTTAGAGATAAAGGGTCCAAGATAAGTGTCCAAGACTACCTGAACAGAATTATTACCTATTCTGATTTATTTTACTGATCTCGAGACAAACATTATCAGATAAAAGTCAAACTTGGAAGTTTCATACATTTACTGTCTGAAACATTTCTCTATAAGGATGCACATAATTTATGTATACATAAGACAAAAAACAAGCTAAAAGTTTGGGTTGTTTGCAAAATGTTTATGTCAAACAATGGTACAGTTCTGTTTTGATTAAGGATGGTGAGAGACAGCCAAATACACATGCACTGTAGTTAATCAATCCTCTTAAGATATGCAGATCCTCAAATTTAGCTCATTTTATAGTATTTCCATTAAAACTTATCATCCTGTAAATCTCTCCCCCAGACAGATTCCACATAGCTACTTTTCCCTTCCTTCTTGACTAATGAAGAACAGTAATGAAGAACAGGATTCCAATGTCCAGAAGAGAGCCATCATGTTCAAAGATTTGCCGCAACAGTATCTGATGCTCCAACACAGCAATTGAAAACTACACTATTTTACCTACACATTAAATGTCACATACCTATTTTAGTATCGATAAAATTCTCAAAACTGGTTTTTGCTGAGATGACTACAGGAATCTCCTGATTGGTAAGCAAATTCACAGCTGTCACTGAAGTAAGCGAGTCTGGAAACAAATGTAATTATCACAGTAAGTAAAATATGACAGAAAATACGCTATGAATATTACTTACTATTAAAACTCAGTTTATCTTAAACATGCATGAAATTTAAATTAGAATTTTGTTTAAATAAGAAAGAAAATGAAAAGCCTAATCACATTTCTAAAAAGTTCAGATGTATTAAAATCTTCAGTAAGTCTGACTGATAAATTTTCATTATTAGAAAACATACTTACAACAAACACCTGAATAAAAACAGAGTAAGATCTGGACTATAATAAAAAAAATACTGAGTCCTTGACCACTATTTGTGTGCTGCAGAGTTGTATGAATTTGCTCTAATAAACCCTGAATTATATACTAACAGACATTACAAAACTAAGCAAAAAAAAAATCCAGTTATTCAGATGAAACTGAAGGGGAGCATATATATACTATGCTTATGATTTGCTTTCTTACAGAAGAACTACAAAGCATGAAAAATATTGACCAGTGTAAAAAAAGAAACCTAAATAACCAATTGATTTCCAAACAGAATATTCATATTCGTATCAGAGATGAGGAACCTAATGTCCACAGGGAAGGGGAGGGAGAGGAGGAGAGAATCAAGGGTGATAAACTGAAATTGATTTACAATGTGTACCTTTGGTGGCTCGGCAGGAAGAAAATCAAACCTGAATACTCCAAGTTTTGAGGATTCAAACCCCACATCTCAATTTGGACCTGTTTCTAACTTTTTCAGTTTATGATAATTAAAATAATTAAAATACAGGCTGCTAAGAGCTTCCTTTCACCTATCTTCATAGCTAAGCTGAGGAAAGTCTCAGTCTTGTATTGCTACACACCAAACACCACCATTTTAGAGAATAGGGCTACTATATCTCATCAGTCTTGTTAACACAAACAATATATTCATGTATTTCTGATTACTTTCCAAATTTCAGGTCTCTGAGATAACCATATTCTAGATAAAATTTCTCACATTCAAACCACTGCACATAGCTTTTCTCCTCTGTTTAGAAAATGTACAAAAGGAATCATTTCACTCTTTAAAAGCAACTAAGCAAAAAGCCTCTTGAACAGGATGCTGAGTGGGTAGGACAGTCTGCTTTTAAAAATAACTTCTCTCTTCCACCCAGCAATAATTTTGATTTTATGCTGGAACCCAAAATAATAACTCCAGTTTATGAAGGCACTCTTTCTTTTGCTCATATCATTATTATAATAGCCATAAAGAGATGATATTACAGTTACAAATGTAGAATAATGTATGCATAGTATAATAATGAGATAATGAACAATGTAAGGATCAAATCTTTATCTCAGATACCTCACACTGACAAAATGAGAAGACTTACCAGATGCTAAATTAACATAAATTTTGCTAGGCTTAAAAAAAAAGTGTTTGGAAACCAGTTACTCACATCTATTTAAATAATAATAGCCTAAAATACAGAGCTGTACTCCAAGAGTAAAGCTATTAGAACTTTAAGTTACTTTGCCATACAACATCTTTTTTTTCCTCTCCTAGAAAACATAAAAACGTACCCTCCTATTTAAATGAGAACACAAATGAAGAAAGGGAGTTACAAGACTATCTCTGCTGAAAAGAAAACAATTAAAATTTTACTGTTACTGGTGAATGTTTTAAAAAAATCTTCGTTAATGTGAAAATATGGTCTATCCAAGGCCGTAAAAAATTTCTTTTTACTTAAATGCCATTGTGGGCCCTTCATATGTACCATGGCTGAAATGCAAATCTGAAAGTCCATGTAGAAATTCTTCTCCTTTATGTTCTCTTCTTTGGAAGATACCAGTCCGTGCCTTTGAAACGCTCAAGAAATAGTAAGAAATATCAGCCAATTTCAACTGAAGAATGCATATAAGTATATTTACGAGTAGCAGGAGTACACAACAATAGCAGAGTTATGATTCTGGAACTGTGTCAACTTTAAAGCCTCTTTTTCAAGGTCTTATGGCTGCCATTATTCCAGATGAGAGTTTCTTAATTTAGCTCAACCAAAAGGTGAAGCTTATTGTTAACAGACACAAAAAAAAGCCTTTCAAGTATTTTCACATAACAACAAAATAAAAAATATATTGTGGTCCTTACTAAAAACAAGTTTTGCACCTGTGTGGTCTGGCTTTGTACTAAAGCTTAGATCTTAGATCCAACAAAGATACAGGCATGTACATGGATGTGCATTTCTGGGGTTAGTGCTTTGATTTGGCTGAACTGTAAAAACTGCAAATTTCTTCCTTTGTTCGTTAATACAAATTCTCCAAGCTTTGCTCAGCTCTGAGACAAGGGCTCTACATACTCAACACATTCAGGCTCCATTTTTTTCTGCTAGCAAGTGAACTTTATTAAGGTTATAGAAATGAAGCACTCAAAAATAAAGCAGGTTCTGTTCAACCATCACAATTTCCCACAAAATTCCTGCTTCATTGCTGTTGGCATCAGATGTTTTATAGACAATGAAGCCACATGTTTACCAGTGAGGAAAAAGTAAATATTAAACACCAGCCTGAAGTGGAAACAAAAAATATATTTGGTATATTTTTTATTTACTCTTACAATTTTCAGGTTTTCCAAACAACAAAAAAATAGCAGGCCAGGGATGCTAAATAAAGGCAGAATTGGTGGTAGGAGCCTTCAGGAAACCAATCAACACCAATTAAAGAATTATCTCTTATTTGTATCCTCTGTACAAGTCAGGACCTCCCACAGGGCTACTCTGAATTTACTCCATTAGAATCTTGTATTAACTAAGGATCTGCACAGCAGAGTATTGTTTCGTTATCTATCAATGATCCACTTTGCTATGTATTAATGATCTCTTGCCCTCTTTATATTCCCTACGACAGGAAGGGATCATCGTTGGTGCAAGAGCTGGTTCGGCTGTCTCTGTGCTAATGACAAATTACCATATACCCATGAGATTTTCCAATGGGCTGACATAGTCAGAGTTGGACTATTCACTTCTGGTACATGAGGAAACAAGAATCTGTTCCATTGCTTTTATGTACTATGAAGTTTTATAGCCATTATAAAAGGAAGAATTCTAATGTAGCTGCCATTACTGTATCTGAAGCCAGGACAGGCTGATGTGATACTGTTTGACATATACAAAGAATCAAAAGACCTGTTCCCTCTCAACAGGAACAGCTCATGCTCAGCTTGACACACATTCTCTGAAGATCATTCTCCAAAGATCATTCTCCAAAATTGTTACTCTTCTACAACAAAATGCAGCATGAGAAAAATATCACCTTTCCCTGGGACAAACTCCCTCTGAAAGACTTCCTTGAGACTGCTGTTCCCATGCAGCAGTCTGTGAGTTGGTAAGATACATAAATGGGAAGCTCCATAAATGGCTTCAGGCGTATAGGTGTAAGCTGCTAGCTTCTCTTCTGTTACTTTACCGTTAACCTGAAAAAGAGCAGAAAACATCCCCAATGAATTTATTTTTGTCTCCTTTGGAAGTGCAGTGGTTTTAGATTCCCCTTGCTTTTTATGCAACTAACAAATATACATCACCCTGCAGAAATATACAATTCTGAATATCAAAGCCAGATGCATTCCCACTATAGGGAGTTTCCAGAATCAAATCTTGACAAAATTTACTTTTAAGACTCTTTCAGAGACTTGAGAAAGTTGCTTTACAATCCTGCCTCAGTTTATCCAAATATATATAAAAATATTTATATTCTAAAATTGTATGTAATATTACATTGTGCTACTGAGCTAGATTCAATCCCTGGGTAAGTAAACTGGAATCCTTCTGTTCCCTTTTAATATGCATGCCCTGTTTCCAAGAAAAGGAAATGAGATGTTACCTCTGAAATCTAAAGAGAATTTAAGATTTTCTCAGCTACCAGGCTTTCCACCACACTTCTCTGATGAATTCAATGGTGCTACTTACGTACAGGAATAAAATAATAAAAGGTGGCACAACATTAAAACAACTGGACATAAAATCAGAGTAATAAACCCAGAAGACTGCTTAAGAATTATCACCCAGCACTATCAAAAGGCTTTATATTTTAGGTCAATTAACTGTGGGGTGTATGAGGGTCTTAGAAGGAGATTTTTCTACAACAGGTATTGATATACATTTTCAGAACCAATTGCCAAAAATAACTTAAATAAAAAAATGCACCTTCTAGCAGTGTGCAATTCAGAGGCATTAAGAAAGTTTAAGCTGTCTCAATTTGAGGTTCCCCAAAATTCAGTATTTTAAAATAAGAAGTAACTTTTAAAATGTTAGACCAGAGTAAATAATAAATACAATAAGCACAATAAAGCTTTGAAGCCCAAGGGTTGAAATTCCATCAAGGTCTCTGAAAATCTCTTCTGTCACTACCATATTCAAAAAGCCTTTTGCATCTCTTCTGAAGGACTTCAGATTTTACCACTTTTCTCTAGATAATTATAACTCTCTTAAGGTTTCTCTTTTCTTCCTCTCCTTTCTTTCTATGCAGACTTCTCTGTAGCTTCATCACTACCTAATTGTCTGGTTTTCATTATTTTAATTACTGTATGTAATAAATGAAATAATAGACAAACGTCAGTAAGGTGGCTTGCCTGAGGTCAGTTTGGGTCTGACAGAGAAGGTGCTGTGCAGAGCAGAGCTAAAGCCCAGCTAGATCCCAGCTGACTTGTGCAGTGCCACTTGATACTGCTCTTGGTACTGCTCCCCTGAATGTCCTGGCTTTCAGGAATGCTTATTAGCTGGCATGTATTTTGGCACAAATACACACAGCCAATTTGCATCTGATGTTGCACTTGAACACACAACCCCTTTTCTAAGGAGGACAACAGGGAGTATTTCTTCAACCGACAAGTGGTGTTCTTCAGGATCTGTGCTGGTGTGGGCATGAACATATAATAATCTCTTTTAGTAGGTTTCAAACTTTTTAGATCTGAAAATCCATTCCCATCATGCATTTCAGGCATTGCGGTTAGCCCAACCAAGATAGCAGCATTGAAATTTCTGACTTACCTTTAGCAAGAAGTCAAGAGAGCATCCGACACAGTCGCCTATCCAATTTGCTTGCATTTCCTTTATGCCGTACCACTGGGGGAGATCGGACAAAGCATCAAACATCGCCTGATGCAATAAAAGAAAGAATTAGAACATTCAGCTTTTGTAAGCATATAAATTAAGACTATGGGTTTAATTATAAACAACAGCAAAATTATAAGGTGCTGGTAAAAACATAGGAAGAGGTGTTTTTATACTGCTGCTGCCTCAGATTCATCTCTCTGAGAATAGAATTAACATGGCACAAGCCAGAGGTATGACGTCTCCAACAGAGATCCTACTGTTATTAAAAGAGGCCTTCCTTTTGAATGGACTAAGCCTTAAACACAGAACAAAACCCTTGGATGAAAACAAACACAGAAAATATTCCCAACAGGTGTAAATTGTGGAAAGTGTAAGTGACCTAATGAGCTGAACAAGACTACTGACACATAAGAGATGTGCTTGCAGGTATGAAGCCTGCATTCGGATTAGTTGTTCTAGACAATAGCCTGGAGATGGCAATCAGACAAAAGACGTTTACATGTCCTAAAATTTTCAAGCTCTGCTTTAAAATGGCAAAATAGAGTTTTCAGCTGCCTATCTATTTTTCATATTTCATATTGATATTTTACCAAGCACAACAGGCTGTAAAGTTGAGTGGGATCTTTAGGTGATACCATCCTGTAACAAACCCCAAAACCCCAAACTCCAAATCATAATAATAAGGGTTCATATTAAATTCAAAAAATATATATAATATTATAATAATATAATAACAGTATAATATATTATGCAGCAGAGAAGAAATTAAGTGTTGGCTCCTTCATTAGCCATAATATCCAACAGCCAACCTGTAACTTCTATGTATATTTCTACTCAGCAAGAGATATATCCATATATTTACGTGCTTTCTGATGCGTGGCATGGAAGCATAACAGACCATTCCAAGTCAACTAATATTTGCCGAAACCATTTGAACAGTATGTTTTTAATAAAAAATATCTATAAAAAAAGTAAAGGAGAAGACATACAAAGGGATGGATAACTCAAAGCTCCTCTCATTTTTCACTTCATAGCACTTCACATTTGCGTTATGAATACTCCACGACTGTCCAAAATCTTTACTTTGGCAGAAGTATAGCCAGAGGCATGAGTCACTCAGACAGATGGTGGATATGCTGAACAATTACAGTTAAAAATCTAGGAATAAGGCAACATGCTGAATAATTTTTCCTTCAGCTGTGACTCCCAACATCAAATGTGCAAGCTCTTTATTATCTCATTAATTGCTAACAACCTGCAAGGATGGACAGTAGCTATTACAAGCCGCTCAAATTAAATAGTGGGTAGTTAGGTAATTAGTGAATATACAACTCATTCTTTTTAAACTGTGGTGTTTTAACTACATTCTTAAATATTTTCAGAGTGAGATGGATAAAAGACATTATAAGGATTACTTTCTAGTTACTGTTCTGTTGTATCTATAATTCAAAATACAACAAAGGGCATATCCTTCATAAATCATAATATTACACCACCACTTGGGATTATTATTGTTTTCTACATCCTTAAGAATCAAATTAATTTTCTGATGATTTATAAATAAAAGAATGGTAAGGTTTTGGAAGGTTTCTAATCATACTGTAACTTTAATCAGTTGTAGCTCACAATTGCAAGTATACTATATCACAGAGAATTCAAAATTCTCATTATTCTCATTAATTTTAGTGTTGTAGAGACTACTGAGCTTTATCTGCCATGAATAATCCATGTACATATATACCTACCAAAGAATAATGAATAACTGGAGATATATATAGATATAGATATATATACACAATACTTGGATACATTCTTTGTAAGAATTTTATGCATTTTAGAAAGAATGAAATTGTGCCAATACACCCAGAACTGGCTGGACACATTAGCAGATTTTTATAAATTCTCCTGCTTGGATATCCATCCTAATCTACATTACATTTTGCTGGCAGAAGCAGCTAAATGTGCATGTGCTCTACTGAAACTGTACAGTCTGTAATTGCTTGCCAGCAAAACTTTCTAGATGTTTTTTCACTGCAGGATTAATACATCAAGATCCTTAATACCACTGTGATAATGATTTTAACTCTAGTTAGTTGGCCTTATTAGGAGCTATAGGCTACAGTTCGACTTAGCCCAATTCTTCTCTTGATAATGCAATTGCTTCATGCAGCTAAATACAGTAAGAGCCAACTTAGCTTCACCTGGACAAAGATAACAAAACTTACTCTGTATGATGACACAGCCTAGCAGAGTTTGCAAACACAAACTCTTCACATCTTAATATGCACATGAACAGTAGTAGTATAGCATGATTAAAAAAAAAGCAACCGAAAGAAACTTAAAAAATTTTCAACATGGAATTATGATTCTCTGTTCTTTGTAATCAACACACTACTTTGGTTTCTTGTCAAGGCTACAAATAGCAGGTGAAGTAGAAAATGAACAACATGTAAAACACAAACACTTTACATAGTGTTACAGAGGCAAAAAATACACAGTATGTATATTGCTAGCACGTTAATAAGTGTTTCTGGATGGTAAATTAACCTAGCATACTCACTAACAGGAAAGTAGAAAAGCACATTAATTCTTACACGTATTACTGCATTGTACATTCAAAATTCATCCATGCAAATTAGGAGGTTTTTAAAAATTGCTTAAGGGAAACCCTTTTAAAAAACTTTTTGTTTTCAAATCCAATTCCACTACACCCTGCAAAAACATAAATCTATAAATATATGTTAAAACTATTATTAATTTTTAAAAGTTATATGTAGCCTGTTTGGGTATACGAAACTCTTGAATTGAAGCTGACCAATGCTAGCATAGAAATTCCTGAATATTATAAGCTAGTGTTTGAAAAGTTAAATTTAACTCCATTAATTTTGCTTCTACTTTCTTTTTTAAAATCATTGCCACATTTGGTAAAACACCTTATGAATCATTAAAATAGTCCCATGAATTCTGCTCCAATTATTATTTTGCAATTACTAATATGATTGTTAAACAAAAATTCTGACCCTTAAGGGCATGTACGTAACTTCTAGTCATCTGTGCCACAAGTTTGTTAACTAGGTAACACAGAAAAGACAATCAACAAGAAGATCCCCAGCACACAGGCAAATAAACAGAAGTAAAACCATTTTGGATTCTGCAAGGGACAAAGAACAACAGCAGCATCACAATCCAGTAAGCAGAGAGCGATAAACTTATCAAATAAATTCCATTTTCACATTTCTGATGATGACTTAATAGTGAGAAACTTGGAAACGTTAGGTAGCAGAGTCTTTCTACTTTCATTTTTCATGGCTCAGGAAGAGACGATAAAACTTAAAACGCAACCATCTAATTACAGGAGAAATTACTCCCATCTTAATTAAACACAAGTCAAGGTAAAGCATAAATACATTTTGGCAGTCTTTCAGATCTAAAGATAGACAGACTCAGGAAAAAGCTAAAGAAATCAAAGCTACATTCAGGGATGAGAATGACTTCAAGGCTCTTACACCTTTAGGAAAGTTTGACTTAAAGTGCTGGAGAAGTTGAAGATTCAGGATAAACTAATGTTTCACAGGAATGCTTTACTCTTTCAGAACCCCTAGAAAACTCTGGCATAACTAGAAGATGAAAGTCAACCAGTTCAGATGATCAGAGAGTCACAAAATCAAGATGAGTTTGCTGAAAATTCATCACACACAACGATGACCAAGTCTGAAACAAGTAAAGCATCTAAAAGTGGAAAACTCATCTCACATATCCAGCTGTTTAGTCTGTTGAAGATTCATAGAGAAACAGGACTTCAGTTTAGCAATCTTCAGACAGAAAAAAGTACATAAAATCGAAGAACAGAAGTGTTTTATAATTTCCCAAGAGTATCTCAACTCTAAAGGCCCCCTCCTGCTTGTAATTCAAAGAGGGAGGATTCTGCTGCGCACCTAAAAAATTCAGTCTCTGACTTCAGGAACTAAAATTTTGAGTATGATCAATGCCTGCCACTAGATTTCATACTTGTGAGAGGATTTCAACTCCTCCATGATAGTAAGTGAAATAAAGTGAAAAATCTAAATATAAGCTATAAAGCCAAATGTTCACTCTTTTTTCAATGAAGACACTTTAATGAAGTTTGACAAATTTGCAACATAACAACAAGACTAAAATAAAAAGGTCAGCAAAAGGTTTCATTTCAAAAGGATTCAATTCATTAGCGAAATAAAACTGTCTTCTATTAACTAAATGAAAATAAAGTTAAAATAAAAAGCTTTGCTTCTGAAGAAGAGCCAAAGAAATATTCAAGATCTGTTTGGATTAAAATGAAATTCTTCACTTTATTTGATCAAGCTCCCAAAAGAGTAACCAAATATAAACTAAAGATGACACAAAGTCATTTAATACAACTTAATGTATTAACTAAAGTACAGGAAATTAAAGTTAGGCTGCCCACTGTTTTATTTTGCACTGTATTATGCAGTTCCAACTGTGATTATACCAGCAGTACAAATACCAGCAGTACAGCTTCTGCTGGTATTTAATCTCTTCTTGTCTGGGTTTTTTTTTTTACCTTCAGTAGTTTCTGCCTGTACTATCGTAGGTCACTCTTGACTCATATTTCCCAAGTGTGAAGTATACTGAAAACATACATTAAAAATGAGCAACAACACAGATACTGTGTGTGCTTAAAATTCTCTCTCGTAAATGTCTGAACTGTCAGTTTTTCCCTTTCTTTATTATATAATTTATGGTCAACAAACACCTCTGGTTTGGCTATGTAGAACTGAGGCAAAGAAACGATTCCTCAAAAGCAAAAAGTAAAGCCAGCATTCTTCTCCAGATTTCCTCTCCAGAGTTGTTCTCATTGTAGCAATTACCAAAGAGAAGATATTCCCTTTCCAATATAATGAAGTGTATCTTTGGGATAAATGAGTAATTGATTCCATAAATATAAAAGCTCTTTAAAACATTTGTTATAATTTTTAGTAGTACTGAGCATTCACTGTTTTGATAATCTTATACCAACAGGAACTTAAATTTATATTGCTGTAGTATCAAATGAGATGCTGCATTTAAACTAAGGTGAAAAGATCAGCTTGGTCTGGATATCCACAAACAATTTTCTGTCTTGCCAAGCTGACAAAACAGGTGTCTTTTTTTTATTAATGAAGCACTAAGCAACCTGTGGAGACAGTGCTCTTGGTCCCTGTCCAGGAGAGAGCTCTCAGCCTGACTCAAGAGGAAGAGTTTCAAAGCGAGGTTTATCAGGCCCATTCTGTTGGAAGAAGACAACTATGAGCTAGACCCCAAGCGTGGGAAGTGAAAAAAATCACACATAACGCATGAAAAACTATAAAGAGCCTGCATTTCTATTCTCCTCAATGATGAGGCATTACCTCATGCTATGAAATCCAAAGTACTGTCAAGACTCTTAACATCCTAAAATGCAGTACTTGAGTTTCATTGCATTTCATTACCATTCTGCTGAATATCTCAGAAATAAAATAGAAAATAAAAAAATCAAGCAAAACACAATTATGTAAAACAATTCCAATTCTATTCAGACCAGACAAAGGGGCTGTCAGATGCAGCGCAAACCCAGAGAAAAGCTGGAGAAGAACTGGTAGATCTTTTGTTGTTTTCCCTTCGCAGAGTTAGCACCATGCTAAACATCTAAGTTCCCGCACTTCCCAGAATGTGAGAAGGATTTCTCTCTAAATGTCTGCATTAAA
This sequence comes from Mycteria americana, assembly GCF_035582795.1. Classification (NCBI taxonomy): domain Eukaryota; kingdom Metazoa; phylum Chordata; class Aves; order Ciconiiformes; family Ciconiidae; genus Mycteria; species Mycteria americana. The sequence continues at coordinate 49,969,300 of NC_134366.1, forward strand.
AAAAACCCTATAAAAATAAAAAATAAAGAGTACTACTTATCTGTATGGCAACTGTAAATTAGAGTGGCAGAATTTTGTAGGCCCTGTCACTTTCCCCAGTATTTAAATTAAACATACATATACTATCTTATTGCTGTGCAAAAAAGGGAGATGATTTAAGGCAAAACTTGAAGTTTCAAAGTTGCTTCTATTTTATTTTGTTCAAAAAAAGATTATTTTCTGGTTACTTGGGTGATTTTTGGGAAGTAAAATATGAAAAAATATTGTATAAAATTAATTTAGGAAGAACAGGAACTATGCAAAGACTAACCTTACAGATTCTCATTTGAGGACTCAGTTGTCTGTGCATAAAAAAACATAATAGCAATTTACAGGTACACACAGAAAATACTAACATTTACAGATAGATTTTTCCAATGAATCTGCTTACAGATTCAGCTGGGTAACCATAGCAACTAAATGTTTTAGCTTAAACATCTTAAATGCACAGACAACAATTTGAATAATAATGCCATCAACTAAGGCATTATACTTTTATCAAAGAAATCTGTCAAAAGAAAAATGACAATTAAAATGTTCTTTAAAAATCCATAAAAGCTGCTAGACCATTTCATATGTACTTCACAGTTTCAAAAATGGGTCATGATTACTTTACATAACCAAAATGCTTTCTGCTAAGTGCTTAAAACATGGTCGATATTTTTGCCCTTTGAAAAAAATTCATTGCCAATGGTAAATTGCCATGTGGGAAAACACTGCTTTGTTTGTTTGCATTTTTTATTTCAAGAAAGGACTATGAGCTGGTGCAGGAACAATAAAGAAATCAAAGCAAATCCACAGAAGAAGATTCCTCTGGACACAACAGAAATCTAAAGAATAGTGTGTGTAGAATGAAACACTGACTCCTGTAACACACAAGATGATTTTGCAGCCCATTATTGATCATGTAACTCCTTGTTGCTATTTGACTAGTAATTTAAGCATTGTAGATGAAGATTACCCTTACTAGTATTTATTTTTATTAAGGTTGTGAGATACAGGAGAAAACACAAAATGATAAATGGGTAAAAGAGAGGAACACAGATGAATAGAAAGATTATCAATATGCAGTATAAATAGGTTGAATATTTACAACCAAATAATTTGTGAACGCTTCAAGTAGAAAATAAGTTGTACGCATACATATTCAGGCATTATTGCTAGCTGGTAATTTGCATGAAGAATTAAGGGATAGCAGATTCATTAAATGTATTTTAAATGGAACCTTGTCTGTGAAACATGGTTATGAAATAAAGACTTACATTTTCCTCTAAGCCACACAGGAAAGGAGTTACTTACCAAAGCTTTTTTCCAACATGCTTTCCCACTATGTCAACTTAAAGAAAACTCAGGGGTAACTTCTGGAAGGAATAGGGAACAGATTTGCAGAGAGTCTTGTTGCAGAAAAAGGGCAAGGAAGGTGGAGCTTTCTGACATTTGGTCTTGAATTTCTGTAAACTTTCCAGAAGAAATAATAGTCACCATGGAAGGTGCAAGCAAAAAGTGACCAGAATCAAATGGCTTTCCCCATGAGATACCAAAACCACATTAAGGCCTCACTGGGGAAAGCTGAGTGGGAGAAGTAGAACACACTTAAAGAATACTAACCCTCTAAGTCTGAAAGTAGCCAAAGCGGGAAAAAAATACAAATCTTCCCCACAAGGTGCAAGGATTAAATTACTATCAGATACTCTCTTAGTGCCTCCCATTTTTTAATTTCAAAATAAAAAGTAGTGAAACTTCAGTGGATAACAGAAATCTGGCCATACAACTCACTGAAAGCCTGATCCACTTAACTCTCTACCTTTTCCCAAACCTAGTAAGAATGTCTCGCACAAAGAAGGAATAAATCTGCTCTATGCCCATGAACTTGTCCAAGCTGTGAGATATAGGAAACAGAGGGCCAGGTGAGTTCTGATATGAATTCTGGCAGTATGGCTCAAAGACCTAGAAGCTGCTCTATACTGACAGAAAATGTAGGTCTTCAGATCAGAATGATTTTGACCACACTAATCTGGCACCATCTTGCCTTAACCTTCTGGACACCTTCAAAAGCAGCAGAAGTGGACAAAAGATGTTCAACAGGCAATTGATTCAGAAATGGGGAATAAAGACCTCAGGGCCAGACAGGTTCTGGAAGGGCAAATTTCTATTTCTATTGTTTTTTTAATGCAAAGGAAGTTCACCATGGATTTGAAATCCCCAGTCCCATTAAAGATAATCTTTATAATGTCCTCTCAGATTTCCCATTTGAAAGAGTCTTGGATATGGAGTACCTTAAGTAACCTTCATCATATAAGCCCAGCTTGGATAAAAATGCTGTCTACTACTGTAGCATCCTGAGCATTCAGGCTCCAACAACTGCCCCAAACAACTGAAGAAAAAGGGAAGTGAGATCCATAAAGAACCTGGTATTATTCTAGAGAGGTATGTTCACTGGCAAACTGTCAAGTAAGGATAAAAAACCCTAATTGTTGTACTCATTTATCATTAGAAGCACATATATCTGAAGTCTCTGAACAGCAAAGACTTTCAAGAAAAGGAAGTTGTACTGGTAGTGGTTCTGGTCCATGATGTAAACCAGGAAAATCTCTTTATGGAAATGAGTGTCTTCAAGATCAAGAGACATGAAATAATCCCCCCTACTGAAGCGAAGGTATTATCACCACTAAGGTTATAATCCTAAAATCATATTAGTGATTAAAGATCTTTAGCTTCTTAAAGTTAAAGAGATGTCTCTATCCTCCACATCTATTAGGAGTAGCTCTGTAAAATCTGGACCCTCCACTCCAAGATGAAAGGCTCTGTAAATGATAAAGGTAAATGAACATCTCTCTCTCAATAAAGCCTGGTCTCCTGGCAAAGGCTTTTGAAAAGAGGTGGGGAAGAAGACTTGAGGAATAGGCTAGGAAGAGTGATTGCTGTAACCATGGTGTTCAACACTATGCTATTTAGGGCAATACGGATTCAGATCAACTGTCAACAGCCTGAATCCAATGAAAAGTATACAAAAGAAACAGATTTAGAAGGAAGGACTCATGTCTCTTACCACTCCTTGAAAACTACTGGGATGACTACTGTAAGGAATGAAGAAATGTGTGTAAAGTTGAGCTTTGAGGATAATTAGTCAAGATATTCAGAAAGAGGAGCCAAAGTTGTAGCATTTAAGATCTGTAATTTGGCTTCTGCCAAAATGCTGTTGTGAAGCTTCCTGGTTTATGTCAGTGTGGGCACAGAGTTTCTAAGAGATTGAAGTACTTGTCCAGTGTTAGCTCAGAGACAGTCTCCCTCTGATGGACAATATTCAATTGTGGTTTGCAGTTCATGGGCCATTCAGAGCTGTATGGCCAAAACAGTCTTCAGAAAGTAAGACGCAACATGCTATGTTATCTAGCCTCTTGCAACTTGAAAGAAAAAATCAAGTACCAAAAAAGGCAATTTATTTATCTTAATCTTCCAAAGCATGAAATCCATCTAATATCAGATATTGGACTTAGAATAGCAGAGCCTGGTAATGTGCTATTCTTATTTGGATGTTTGGGAAAAAAAAAAAAAAAGTAATTTTTTCCCCCCTCTACAACCAAATGTTTAAAGTCCGTGCCAAAAGAAGCAGAGTGAGACTGTTCAAAATGTGCCAGAACCACAGCAACAAGAACGGGAGTCAGTGGAGGGTGAGTAAAAAGTAAAAAGGAAAATCCAAACCACCTGCTGATACTTGGTAGCATCTGTCACTGTACAAGAAGTGGGAGCACATGAAGGCAATGCTTGCCAAAGCACTTGAGCTGGGAGCAATATGGCATCATTCATCAACCTGGTTGTATCAGCTAGCATAGACCCTACAGGGTAACAATCATGCACAGAACAAAATTTTGGGAAACCTTTACAGAGATCTGTAGAGTACTCAACTCTCCTCTGTAGTAATGCTTAAAGGTTTTGTAGAGGTTGATATAAATGTTCATCCCCAAATGCAAAGTAGAAGCAGCTCTCATTCATGATGCCACTAAGATGTTCAAGAACAAGCGGTTGTTTGCACTTTTACCCTTCATGTAGGCAGGGGATATGGTAGTCTCCTGAGGTGACATCTTTGGGGGGAAGATGAGGGGGTGCTGTGGAGGCACAAGTTCCTTCTTGTCATCAGCTGAGCCTACTTACTGGAGAATGACATGTGGGAGAGGTGATCATCCCAAGAGCTGATGCCTTTCCTGTAATGACATTTATTAGGTCAGAGACTAAAGACAAAAGATAAAACCTCCTCCCCAGAGGAGGGTGGATATTGAGCAAGAGGTAATAATCCCATAAGCCAAGGGTGTTTTCAAAGTTACTGAAAAGCTCGTCAGTCTTGTCTTTTGGTCTTTATGAGTAAAAGTTTAAGGCTGATTCACCCCTCTTAGAGGGAGATAAGTAAACAGTGATTTGGTGGAAGCATGGATACAGCCCAGAAATACCAGTCATTATTTCCTACAACCTCTATAAAGACAATAGACAAAAGATGTATCAGTAAAGGTAGAAACTCTAGTGAAGCTCCAGCCTCGAATTAAAGGAAACAGTGAGCTGGGGCAGACCCTGAAATATCACAAAGGTGATCATGAAATCTGGTGACAAGAGCATCAAGATAAAGCTCAGAACATTGTGATCATTTTGTGATTGTGCAGACGTGCTCCGTTTTTCCTTCAGCTATAGCAAATGTTCCCTCCTTACTGCCAGAACAGGCAGCACAATCAGAAAACATGCATTTCAAGTACCCTCTGCGTGTATGAGGAATCAAAGCATCAGGCAGGATATCTAAGGTTTTTCTCTTTATTACGAATGGACCTAGAGTGAGACCTGGATTTCTTCTCCCTGGATGGTGGTGGAAATTTGGTCTCTTGAATCTGAGGCTCAGGAAAAGGGTCAAAGATGAATTTTTAATATTTTCTTGGGAATAACTTTCTCAATCTGTTCTTGAAGTCTCAATACACAGAACACTTGGATGGAATAAAAACTTCACCCGGACAAAACAGGAAGTTGACACTTTCATCTCAAACAGCGTAAAGCTAAAAATTTTGTTGAAGAATTCCTAGGTGTGGAAGCTATGCTGTCCCATCACAATCAAACTTTGAGCTCATAACAGAAAAGGATGTTTAAATAACTTGAAAATATTTTTTAAATTACATATAATCAAATAGAGTAGAGTATGAAGTAAAGTATAATAGAAGCTCCAGATAATCTTCAGTAAAGAGCAGTTAATCATAAAGAACTATGGTTCAGACACATGTGGAAACGAATGCTAGGTGACAGGCTGTACTCCATTGCTTATATCATGCCCATAAGTCCAACTGGTTGACTAGGCGAACAAGTTTATAGTTCAAAAGATTGCATAGCTGTACACTCAAAATATGCAGAAAAGCACTTGACGGTAAATATGGGATGACAATGTGTGAATGCAGAATTCACTCATTCACCTCTAACTTCTGCTTTTTGATTTATTCAAAACTTAATCCTACACCAATTACTTAGAATTCTTAAAGATGTGAACAAAAAGACTTCAGGGGTAATAATTTTTATATACACACATACACGGGGATAGATCACGTATATTATTATATAATTATATATTACACAAACATGCATATATAAAAGACCACATTCAGCTTGATGAATATTTCTGGATGAAAAGTCACCTCTTTTAAGTGCTACCATAATTTCCAAAAACTGTATTCTCATACCTTTGCATAAGCAGTAGTTTTGATAAACCACTGTTTGAGGTATTTCTGTTCCACCTTTGCTCCTGAACGCCACGAGCAACCATTGTCATCCACCTGTTCATTAGCTAGAACAGTCTGATCCACTGGATCCCAATTAACCAAGGCCTAAAAAAAGTTGCAGAAAGAAAAAATATTTTCAGCAGCTATTTCAAAACCAGAATCTTACTTTTCAGACACCAGAAGAATTATCCAGAAACATTCCTTGAGCCCCTGAGTTTTCTACATTTTTATAACACCCATTTGAATCAGCAGCATGGACTCAAATGAAGATGTTTTGAATATTCATCTTCTCAGAACTCAAAAAACCCAAGAATGCAGTTGGCAGCATTTGCCTTGATTGATCATGTTAGCGGGATAGGCTGACACTTGAGTATTAAATAGGTAAGTGTTCCAATTGACTATACTGCAAACTACATAGTCTGAGGATTAAAAGCTGTCCACCCCTCATCCAAAAGCATTGAGTCAGACTGAGGGGGATGAATAACTGAGGATCTCCAACTTGAGAGGACAGAATCACAAAGAAGTATTATAGTGGTCAACTATATTTCAAGTGAAAGAGTTGGTATTTTTGGCACATAACTTCTGTCAACTGTGTGAATTACTTTTGGAATCATCTTTCCTTATCAATACAAATACATTAAAGAAAATGTAAAGCAAAATAAATGTTGGTGTTCAATACTACAAACCTTGTTTTTTGAGGGCTAACTGAAATACCAGACATAACATACTGGGGAGGGAGCAAAAATCAAACTCACCCCCCCCAGTGCTGAACAATTTAGCTGATCATTTATCATAAAGGATCTAAGACCACAAAAGACTCCTAACAGTCATTCCAGAAGTGCTATTCAATGCTAGACAATAACTTGAAAAAACTGAACAGAAAGAAAAAGAAAAAAACATAATCACAGCAATGAAGAAGAGTAATCCATTATTTTGAGTGTTATTCAGTATTTGAGCTAAACCGAAGTTAAATCAGCCTGACTGAAAAACAGTAACTCCAGCTCCATAGCATTCTAATACATTAAACATTATTTGAAAATTTCAAATGCATTCTTTGGGTATGGGGAGGACATACTATCTCAATCTAAAAACTAATCAATGTCCTCATATTACTCACTTTACATTTTATCTATCACTGATGACCTTCTGAAATGCCCCCGTTTCCAAACAGCTGATATTGCTTAGTTTCAAACATGCTACATATTCTGAGAAACAGTAAATATCACAACCATTTTACAAATCTTACAGTGAGGACAGCAGAAAGACAGATGCATGGATCCTCTTCCTTAGGAATACTGTTGCTGGTTTTGTTATCAGCATGTGGTATATGTATGCGTGTGTGCACATGCGTGCGTGCATGCGCATGAAGTCTGATTACCTACCTTGATTTATACAAAATTTATTATAATTAAATGAAAGTCATTCTTTGATAAAAACAAACTCACTTTCAAATGACGCTTGTGTGAATTCAGTATGTCATTGGAATTTAAAATTTTTACAGTTTGCCTACCTTTTATCTGTTACCTACCAATAATACCACACTGGTTTTATAAAAGGCTTCTGAAAATTCATTGGGAAATTAACAGCATGCAATATATTCCACTACTACAGATCTATTTTCTAGACTTTCAGAACACACAACTTTTTCAGTAATGATACAACACATTATGAAGTTGTCTCTAAAGTAATGATCTTTTTAATTTGTAAGTTCTGAAAAAAACCCCACACCATCACAAAGTTAAAATAACAGCGAAAGAGAGATAAATCAGATTAATATTACAAAGTAATAAAATGCCAGTTGCATAAAGCAGTATTAGCATATGCTTGTATTAAATTGGCTATGACTCAAAGTTGAGAAAAAATACTGTTTCTGTTTTGATGATATTGGATCAAATTTATGATGAAAATTTTAGAAGGTAACTGAACTGATCTATATGAGTATAATTATTTAGCATAACATATTCTCATGATTCATAACAGGAAGATTTATCTAAATAAATTATGTAAACCAAAGCAAATACGCATTTAAGAAATCCGTAGCTGAAAGGTCTTGTCTGTGAATTTTTAGAGTTGCATTTGGTTCCTTCCATCTCTCACAGCCTTTTGACTAATATCCAGAACCTGGATATTACATTAAATCTTTAGTTCCCACTTGTACCTCACACAACTTCTTGACAATGACAGCCTCTGAACTACGGCCCCAGGAAGCCGCTAAATGTCATCTACACAAAGAGAGCACAGAGCAAAAGTGTGTAGAGACCGCAAATTATTTACATCTCCTCACGACACCAATGCAGACCATATGCTTTTAAGATAGGATTCATCTCATCTAACTTCAGGTATCTATAGCATAAGTATCTATCTCCAGGTTTGGTGTCTATGGTTCCACTACAGTCTACAGATACCTAATCAAAATAATCAATAGAGTCTAGACACAAATTAGTCTCAACCTAAATAAGACACCCACACCTGGCCAGGTCCATAACCTCTACAGTGCATTGACTAGATCAGTATTGCAGGAAGAAGAGAGAGGATTTCGCTACAGTGAATAAAGATGCCCTCTATGGATGCTGCAGCACCCAGACAGACATTGTTAATTCTCACTAATTCTGGCTCCTGGACATATTGAATCTGTGTCTCCCAGTCAGGGTAACTTCTGGCCAGACACACATACTCCTGGAACAGAGCATTAACTAGACCAACATTCTACATGTATTATTCTTATCGCCACAGTAAGGCTATGAATTATCTCCTTGTACCCAAAATGAAATTGTTTCAGGAGACTTCAAGCTGTGCAAAAGTACTGCCTACCATATATTGCAGATAGGCTGAAGACATTGGGTAAATATATGCTTTAAGTATATATGACTGTTTGAAGGGACCCAGGGTTATGGGCTATCTCTGCCATCTGTTTCCTGCCAAAAAGCAACTGGTTTATATCCACCAGAGATTACATCCCCTACAGGTTGACAGATGCTGATTTGAGTCCTCAAACTGATCCTTGACTCTTAAGAGGGAAGCAGATCCAATCACCGGTACCCAAACACCTCCAGGTTCCCACAGTACTGGGAGCTTGCATGCAAAATTTGTTTTGTATATCATCACTGCTTCTAACGAAGCAGCAAGCCTTGTGCTTTTCAGATTCACCTGGGATCACTCATCAAGCAAACAAATTTACAGATAAAAATAAATTTTTTTATGGCAAAGCTAGGGGTTTAATTTTTTATTACAGAGAAAATAATTATGGGGGGGGGGGGGGGGGGGAAGAACACCCCACCCAAACCCAGCATGTTAGGACATATCAAATATTGAATCTTTCTGCTGGTTGTCATTTAAGATCTCTGAATACATCTTGCTTACGGAAATAGAAGTAGCAGCTCAGTAACACACTGCCATTCCAAATGCTACCTCTCACCATCAACCTTTTTCTCTGGGTTCAGAGAATAATTAGAGTACATCCCTAATTACATCCTATGGGATTTCCTGGTTTCTATAGAATACAAATGAAACGTCAAAGCATATTTAAGAAATCCTAGTTTCCATTTTAAGTTAGAAATGTTCACTAAATCGCAGCTTTGTTTAGGTGCAGCTGTTCAGGTATTCTGGAACCGTGTTGCCTTGGCTATACAGAGAGTTCTTTGGAATTGCTCATTTAACGTCTTTGTTTCACCTCCTGCTTAAGAAGTTAACTGAACCCTTCCCTTTTCAGATAGCCTGATATGTATTATTTACAAAATATTATAAGGACAGTATTTTCTTAATGTACTCTAACAGAAAAACAGCTGTGATAGTCTTGTAGCATCTAATATTTCTGTAATATTTTAGAGAACACAAACAGGGTCCAGGAATTGGACGGTTAGGCACATAATCTCCAACTATCCTATCCAATCCTATCAGTTCTGAGACAGCATCACAGTAATGTTATACAGTTAAATAATCTTGCTGCTGAAGAGACTGCTCATGATCACACTATCTTATATGTTTTCATGAGAGGGAAGTTAAGACCTAGAAAATTCTATATTAAAGCCATGAAATACGCTCATAGTAGCTATATTCTGATCCTGCACTTCAATGTAAATCACTGACGATAAACATTACTGATTTGACTAGCTACAATACCCATTCATGTTAGTTAGTTACATATAAAATTTAGCTATGTATAAAATCCAGTTATATATAAAATTCATTATATTTTGCAGTGATTTAAAACCAACAGAGCACAATAAATACCTGTGCACTTAATGAATGTGAATGGACGATCCAGAAATGTGCCACTGACATAATGAGTGACTTGAGTTAGTGCACCCGCAAAGTATTAAAGATCAAGGTTTGTACCTACCTCTTTTTGATACACTATCCCAGCTTCAAAAAGCTTAAGAAAGAGATACTGTGTCCATTTGTAGTACTCTGGTAAGCAAGTGGTTATTTCCTGCAGAAATGAAATAAAATAAAAATTGCTGAAGCTATTCTTAGTATTTTCTTACAGCGTTTTAACTTAAACAATTAACTCAGGGGTGTATAATATATGCCACAGAGAAAACATAAATGCAATTTTGGGCAATGTTTATAATGAGTGATATTCACCTGTACACAAAACCAGAGAACATGGGCTTTGTGTGGGTTTGATGTGCAAAGAAAAGTTTCCCTGTTAACATGGAATATATGAACCCTGTAAAATCAATGCTGATAGATACAAGAACAGAATAGAAATGACCACAGCTGCCTGACCAGGGAAACAGCAAAACTAGAAGAAAGAAGTCATCTGAGCCACGTTGCCTTTTCCTCTGTTGCTCAGCAATGAAAAGCAGGCCCAGAGACTGTCGACTGTTCGGCGGCAGCTGGGAGCTGGCTGCAGAGAAGCAAGCAGACTGGCAGAGCCTACAGCTGAAGCAGCAGGTACAGAAGGACAGCAGAACAGCACTGGGGAACCAAGGCTGCTGGCAGATAGAGCGTGTGGGGCAGACGGGAAGGAATATGGGGTAAGACTCTAAACTTCACGATGAAAGACTTGCAAAGGGTATCTCGCAATCAAAGGTCAAATAAGCGACCATTTTAAAAGGCAAGCCAGCTCAAGGTAGGAGAATGCTCTAGGTTAACGCGTGGAGAAAAAGACAGAGCCGTGAAAGAAGTCACAAATGAGGGGGATTGTTAAGAGGGAAATAAAGACAGATAAAAATAAAAGACAACATAAGAAGAAGGAATGGGAGTTAAGAGAACAGCAGGTAACAATATAACGGATAGCTTTTTTTTAAACTTGCAAACATTTTATAAGTTTTTAGCGAACTCCAATAATTAAAAACCAACCCACTTATCACCTGCTTACAAAGTTCCATATTTCAAATGTTTGTTCTTAAAAAAACAAACTGCATTTCAAATAAACATCTCAATATGTAAAGATGACTACAGGATTACATGATTACAGACTCTGAATTTTCTCTACACAAACGCAGTGTTTTACAGGCACAATGGATACACGTACACTTTCACTCACACATTTTAAAGTTTGGGCAAAGTGAAAACAACCGCGTAACTCAGTATTTAAGCTCTAATTACATCACAAATCTGTAACAATAAACAGATCACATTTCCCTCCTCAACAGCTTCCCTGTTTAACTTGCACTTGTTTAAAGAAGAAACATTTCTACAAACTTTCTGTTTGACCACATTTGTACTTATTGAAGTGGAAGATGACCCTTATGCTGAACTTCAAATCAACAAGAACTTCTCTTGATTTTAGAGTTACAGGGTTGACAGCAAGCTGCTGATAAAATTTATTCCATTTGCAAATAGTTATCAACTACCTGAAATAGCTCCAAATGTGAAATGCCTTTCACCCAGGCTTTCCCACCATCTGAGCCTCCCACTACACACAACATCAGCAGTATCATCTGCTACTCACATGACATCTGAAACACTCTAGCATAAAGATTTTATTCTTTTTCTACAACTATATATTCCAGGGCTGAAACATTGCTTTGAACAATTAATATGACCTTTGAATACATATCCCTCAAAAGTGCATATAAGAGGCTTTCAAGATCAGAAAGAGACATTTAGTGGCAAGTTTTCAGCACAGCATGTGAAGACTTACGAAAAAGAGTTGCTTGATTAAATCCCTGTGCTCTGCACTGAAAAAAACACTTGATAAAAGTCTGATTTCCATCTCGCCAACTAAACACTATCCAGTTAATGCTTTTTATTTTTTTTTCCCCTGCTTCTCCACACAGTGGAGTTCTTCTGCCAGTGTGATGCCACTACAGGCAACAGAGCTTCATCACTGTAATGTCAGAGACACAAAAGAAGAGAGACAATCCCTTTTGATACAACATAAGATTATGTGAGCAACAGGCAAACAGGTAAGGCAACTGCAGTGAGTTGTCAAATAAAAATATGTGCTGAGATTTGTCCTTTTGGTCCTGAATAGCAGATATGTGTTAACTGAAACAAAAAGAGATGATGTTTCTCAGTCTAAACAGGCATGTTTAGGACACGGTACAAGCTAACTCCTGGGAGCAGATTCTCATGTCCATGCTCTCTCACAAGTTGTAAATTGACATTTTTTTTAGAAAGAAATGCAGGAGACTGTTATCACTGAAGAAAATTTGTTGTGTGGTCATTGAGCTGCAAAAAGATCACTCAAGCTCATCATTTAAGTTTATAACCATGAAGGTTTGAAGCCGCATTTGAAGTTAATGAAGAAAGAGAAATTACGTCACTACCAAGTGAAATGAGCTGCTGATGACAAACCAGCAACCTCTTGTCAATCTCAAAATGTGTTTTGTTTTTTTTTCCTACCATTTAGCACATTAAGACTAACAGTGAAAAATAATTTTCCATGTATGCCAGTTACTGATCTTGATTAAATAAATAATGTCTGGTAAAAAGTTTCCATTAAGCTGCTATCAGGCTTAAATTAAGGTGAATGTTAACATTTCTATTTATACTTTATGAGCATGGCAAAGATTTGCAGTGCATTAACAGAACTGACTTAACTCAGAAATACAGAAAAGGGTTTATAAAAGGGTTTGCAAAATAGCACGATGGAGCCCTTCCACCCTGCCAAAAAACGTAACCTTCTGCTTCTCATTTGTGAGCTGAGCACTAGCATAACAGCATACATACAGAGCCCCATATCATAAAGCAGTTCAGTCAATAAACAGGATATTAGTATATTTTCTCCAAAGATAAAATATGTATTAAAAATCAGAACCCTTTTTACAAATATGAAATATGCTGCTCAGCTGTCCACTGCATGTGCTCTTCAGTGCTCTGTGACAGATTTAGTGATAACCCATCACCCCAGCATTTCAGAAGGTACCATGAAATGGGACAGACAGTATCTCCCTCTTCCCCCAACCATTTTCCCTTTTCCTTTTGTCAGCTTGCTATTTATTGAATATATATAAAATTATACATGTTCATTTTCCGGGTTAAGTAAAGGTGGCCCGTTCACCTAGCTAAAGACCAGTGATTAATGTCTTTTGGCAGGACAGATGACACGTCATGATTCCGAGCCCATAACATCCCTACATACTATCAATACCCTAACACAAGCTTTTGTCACCCTCGGCAGCTTTTTTGTTGCCATTGGCACTCCTGGGGGGGGGGGGGGGGGGGTCCAGCTCCCACCTTAGATAGATAGATAGATAAAAATGTTAAAAAGAGTATCTGATACACTCACCAAAATGCATCTTTATCATTGGTTACTGTTACTGCTCCTTATTCCTACAGGAATGACACTGATTCATTAAAACAATTCATTAAAACAATTAAAACAAAACCACCTTTAAAAGTGGTCTGCTTTTAAAAACAGCAGATATTGCCAAGGTATGTAAGAGAAAGATCCCTACCCTTACCAAAAACTACCTTACTTAATCCCTTTATCGCAGCACAGCAATCTGTTCCTAACAAATAGCATGATGGAGGGGTTAGCATCTTATTTATTTTTGCAAATAAATTCTCAGTTACAGACTAAATAGCAGCATTACAATTTAGATTTGACAGCAGTGTGACTTGAGAAGCAACTGGTTCATGTTAAGGTTAAAGGGCCGTTCATTATTAAAAAATCTGATAAAAAATCTCCAACTACCAAAAATATGGGAAAACCAACAGTAAAGAACCCTGGATAAACAGAAAAACCCCAAACTGGATGGAAGATTTTGGTCATTAATAAAAGAAAAACTAATTTTCAAATGCCTTGTTTTATAATTCATCATTTGTTCTAAATCTGTTCCATTCTTACAACTTTCTATTATGTAGTTCTGAACCTAAAACTGGTTTTTGTTTGTTTGTTTTTAAGAAGATTATGTCTTCAAGCTACTTTCATGGCTTTTTTTTTTTTAAATAAAAGTAACATTTACAGGCTGCATAAAAGTGTTTATTTGTTGTAAGATCCATCAGGCTTTGTGAATAATATGTAACTAGACTAGGGAGAAGTAATTTCCTAGTTTATTACTAATAATTTTATTTCTAGCACAGTCTTATGCTGTCCTGAAGACAGCCATGTTGCACTTGATACTTATTAAAAAGGTGATAAGCAGAAAAAGTCTGAATGGATATTTTCAAAATCTATTTGGGAAGATTAAACAGTCTTTAATCTATTATTTGCCTATTTTGGTATTAAAGGGCATGTACCACCTCATCTGGAAGTATAATTATTTGATTTTCAGAGCTTTACAGCTAGACCAAACTACATTTCTAAATTAATTTGAATATTTGTATTTCAAAGGCCCTTAGTTTCATGCTTTATTAGCTACAAATACAAACATCATGCAGTGCCTACATTTTAGAGCATGAATATCTTTCCTGCAAAAAAGGAGCCTTGTATCAACGGTTCCCTTTTTTATTTAATTACAAGTAGTGTGACTGATTATCAGTGATATGTCGATAAAAAGAAAATTTAATAGGTAATGCTCTATCTACTGTTACAGTTCTATGCATGCTCAGGCAGTGCACAAGAATGACAACTTCAAAACTAAACAGAAAAATATCTGCACAAAGAAAATCTACCAAAGATTTAATCTTTTTTAATGTACAGAGCAGAAGGGGAACATGACTCGTATGCAAAAAATTATGTCACTTGGCATGCATGAATTGAAGAGACTAAAAAATGTTGGCAGTACGAGCTACCTTCTAGAAGAAAGTTACAGATTGATAATACAGTGGTGAACTGATGGCTTACTGGGAACATGCATTCAGTCTGACGGCACTCCTGAGCAAAAGAAAGGAAAATGTTATACGCTCTCCATCCCTTGTTGCTGATGACAGGAATCTTTGAAAATGATACTGTCTAATTCCCCTGAAAGTCATGTTTAAAAGAAGTGGCAGGCAGTTTGCTATGCTGTCTGGGATGGTATTTTGGAGAAATCTGATCACCAGGAATGCCCAAATTATTGTTATCTTAAAAACAAAACATAACCACAATGGTTTTATTTTCCAGGTGTTTTTAATGTCTCTCAGGGACATTTCTTCCGTGCTCAAACTGCAGCTTTTTAACCCTGGATCTGACAAATGTAAATGTTCAGAATATAAAAGTTCTCTCTCTTCTTTATTATTTTTTTAAAATCTCTCCCCAAAATCACACCATTTTCAAATTGATTTAAAAATATAACATTTATTACTTGAGGCACTTAAAATACCTACATGTTTCAGGGAAAAAATATCAGATCACTATTAGTATTCAAAACTACTCTAAAGCAAAGTACTTACAGAGCTATTTTATGCACTTAATTACATTTTTAGTTTGCTTACATTTTCTGTTTAGGAGGATAATTTTCAAGTGTCTTTGTAATCTGGCTTTCTGAAATAATCTAATTAGCTTTTAATAATGCCTTATTTGTGGTGCCTTACTGGTTTAGTAATTTCACTGACTGCTACAACATAAAAATACTTTTGCATTTGGATTTGTAAGACAGAGAGAACAACGAAAAATCCCCAGATAAATAAAAGGAAACTTCTAGTATCTCAGGTACACTGGGATTTGTTCATAATAATTTTACCAAGCAATAAAACTAGGACTAGCCTTCACGTTCCTGGACAGGACTTTCTTGAACACCAGACATGACTTTATAAGCAGTCAGCTTCTTCAGCACAGCTACATGCATGAGGTATTA
Source organism: Mycteria americana (assembly GCF_035582795.1). NCBI lineage: Eukaryota > Metazoa > Chordata > Aves > Ciconiiformes > Ciconiidae > Mycteria > Mycteria americana. The sequence continues at coordinate 49,985,195 of NC_134366.1, forward strand.
AAAATGTACTTTTTATTGTTTTCCCACTTTATTTTCCCTTAACATTTGTAAAATGGTAAAATTTACTTAAGTTTCCTTCACATCATTTAGGCATATACTCTAAGTTGGCCACAGAGGACAGAGACAGTTAACATAAAAGGTTCTCACTTTAAAAAGGCAATTCACGCACACTAAAATAGGGATCTAAGGTAGGGGAATAGGCTCCCTCCAGCATATATTTTCTAGGTACTATGCTCTAGCATAATGAAGGAGCACCTTTAAGCAACACCAACGAAATAAAATAAAAAACAAACTCTGTTTTGTACAACAGTCTTGGTTAATTAGATTAACTCATATGAAAAGTGGTTTTCTTGCATTTTTCATAGGAGCCACTAACGCTACTGGGTTTGTTTGCATTGTCACAGTATTTTGTAAGCCACTGATGTAGTGCCATACAAGTACAGAATAACAACAAAAAAAATTCCTTACCTCACAGAGCTCACTTTTAAGATAAGTACCTGCACAGCGCAGCGCATTGCTGTGCGAAGATGCCTGAGTTAGCCCAGAAGCAGCGCAGCTGAGGCAGTAAGATGCTCTGCCCAGCCTAATTAGCCTTGCAGAGAAGCAGGCTTTATCAGCCTGGAAAATACACTCTGCCACAGCTTAGCCGTTCCGCTTCCAGAGGTAGTTCTTTCATGGCTAGCTCAAATATCCGTGCACTTGGAGATCATGTAATACAGATATATTTCAGGCATCATACATTTTTTGCAATGAATAAACATATCTATTTCTAATGATTACCATTCAGGTCACTCTTACTCCAGTTAATAAGGCAGACTTTCTAGGTAAAATAAAACTTAACTAATAAGCTAAGGAGTGAAAACTCCAAAATTCATTGTGTTTCAAGGAACACTTTTTAGCTCTTTTAAAATCTTACCTTTCAAAACCACAAACTATGTGCCCCTAGAGCATTCTAAATTATTTTAATTACACAACTCTTCAAATTAACTTCGTTGTACAGCACCAAAGCCCCTTCCACAAGTACTCAGAGACTTCTGAAAGTTCATTAACCAAAACGTGGTTTACTAGAAAAGTGAAGGTAAGGCTCAAAGAACAGGCAGAGAGATGAGCAATTACTTTCCCCTGTATGCTTATACTTCCTGCCGTGGTTTTCAGTACTGCCAGTTCTCCATCTCTTCTTCAGAATGGAAGGGTTAAACAAAAGTCCATATACAGAAGTGAATGTTCTCAATTTTCTTGAAAGGTACTCTGCAACATTCAACTCTGGTGTGTTCCATAATACAGCCTACACACATGATTTCACCGTTTTGAAGTACTGCTGTATTATGCATACAGAAAATCTCTGAGATACTAACAGTTTTAAATAGAAGAAAATAATTGTCAAGAATGTGTGCAGTAAACCTTCCACAACAAACCTTTTATTTTCAGAGCAACTTTTTGGCTATCAAGAAAACAAAAATCTTACTAAAAAGGCTTATACTGAAAATCTTGCCATATATATGACATGATTAAATATGGTTTTTAGATGTAAGACATACAAATAAACAACCCCACCTTCAAGATTAAAGAAAACAGATGGCAGGTCTCAGACTGCCAGAAAACTAATCCTTTTCCTTTTCAGAGCTACAATACTGCTATAAAAATCCAAGATTAGCATCTCCATCACTCTATTCAGAATCATATTAAGGTGATAAGCAACGGCTATTGCTAAGAATATAAAGGCAGTGACTGACCTTGATTCACTGGTAAATGCAATAACCTTACAATTGCTTCAAAAATTAATTTCTTTTTTATCTTGAAAATGACATTAGCTTACGTCTGATCATGCTGGTAAGGTTTTTAAGGTGAACACCTGATTCTCGAGCGTTAGTGTTTTAAATAAAACTTCTATTTTCCAAAACGGTCATGATATGAACACCTACGAAAATGCAGACTTATGCTTCAAATTTAGAATAACATAACCAAATCACCATTTCAAGTTACTAGCTTTAAACCCTTGAGTATATTATAAAAACATACACATTGAAAAAAGCACTCCTCAAAACATATATACCTTAACACAAAGGCATGCTGCTTCATAAATGTATATTTAGACTATTGTCTAACTTCTAACACAGAAAATTGCTACTTTGAAAGAGCCGAAAAAGCAGAGAGAAAAATCAAAATGCAAAACTGAAATTACTTTAAAGAAAAGATTCTCCTAAACCTTGAGATTATCAGATGATGTCAGTATGTCAAAAGTAAGAGAAGTTTGATAAGAAGCTTGAGAGAAGCTCAATTTCACACTTTTTCAAGTGTAATTTTACAGTTTAACAACTTAAACTGGTCACTTTCAAAAACTTCTATATTGTTGTAAATAAAATGGTGAAATTCCATGTTTTTCAATGTTCCATCATACAATAAAGCAGCATCCCTTAAAAAAGAAAACCTTACCCTTTCCCATGTAAAAGACAGACCTAGCGCATCAAACTGTTTCCTCATGTGTTGAATATTACTGCAAAATAAAAAATTAAAAAGTTTATTAACTTAAAAATATTTCTCTCATGAGATCATATTTAAAAGCAGGAGCTTATAAAGTTCTGAGAAATTAAAAGCACTAGTCAACCTCTAAACACTATTATCTCACTAACAGTGAAACTCAAGGAACTGTCAGAATACTGATCTTAAATAATAATTTTGAAAGTCCCTAGTGTATTCTGCTTCAATTTCAATGGCTGTGTGTACAAGACAAGGATTTTTCTTCTCTTGATTTGAGCATAACTGAAAAGCAAATATGGCACTGCAGTTTGAGGGAAATTTTCCTGAAGCAACACTTCTCATTATTTTTAATTATTCTTTACTGCAGTTGAGCCAAAGGGCACTCTGAAATCTTCACAATGCACTAGGATGTACTTCCACAATCAGCTTAATCCTGCTCTATTCTGGCAATGCTATCCTGGCTATATTTTGCTTTGGCTCTGGTGATCATGTGTGCCTATAGGATGAGTTGAATCAGCTTACCCATTCGACTGAAGACATGCCCTACAAAAAGTTCTCCAAAACCCCCCACCAGTTTTCCGGCTTCCCTGTGATCAACAGGCTGATCACACCAATACTGTGGCTGCAAAAACAGCTGAGCCAACACAAAGGAGGTGGTGGGAACATATATCCTGAGAGGTGACAAGGAACCCCTAAACTTCTGGTGGCAGCGCAGCCATAGATAAACTTAAGTCAACTGTAAACTGTAGGGCTAGACCTTGCCCCAGATGGATTACATTCAAAATGTAAAATAAGATACATCAGAATATACAGTGAAGCTTTAGTTTGAAAATGTACTAAATACAGTTATATGTATACAAATACATGTATATGTATAATATACATGTAATTAATTTAATATGTAAATACAAATACATGTACTAAAATACTCACAACTACACAATATTAAGTAGTGACCCGGTATTAATTCATTCACATACTTTAAAATTGCTTGAAATTTCTTATGGACTTTTAACTTTCTACTAAAATACATTATGCCATATAACGTATCATCTATCCTCCCACAGTGGCTAATTTGACAGTCATGAAACCAAGCATTTAATTCTGACCCAGAACAAACTTGCACTGCTGAATAACGGAGTAATGCAAGTATCCCGTATTAACAGTTGCAGAGCCCCAGTTACACTAGAAAAGGCCTGCCAGCAGGGTCATCCCAGTACAAGTATACCAGGAAATCCTCTTATGGACTCGCAGCTTCCACTGGGAGAAACCATACATTCAGTAGTACTGCTTATATTAAAGTCCCACTCAAAATGAACTGTTCCAATAGAAAAATTTCAAGTTTGAGTGTATTTTCACAAAGCTTCTGCCACTATACTAACTCTTACTAATAAACATTTCCATGTGTTTTGTATAAGTAACTCTGTCTTCAATTTGTTTTATGGTTTTTTCCTAACTTCGAGAATATAAGAAGTAAGAGTCAATTGGAGCTCATTTTAAATCACCTCTTCAGAAAATTATGATGCTCTGAAATTTGGTTGTTCACTGTAAGCATTTCAACCAAGTAAGCTGAAATGCTTACAATGTGCCCCCTTTTACATGGGTGGCTGGCTCTGCTCCAGGGATGACTAAAACACATCAGGTTTCTATCACACCATCACAGCTTCACCTTCAGTTCAGTAATCCCTGCTGCAGGCACGAGAAACATTCAGGACAGGGACAGCGGAGAAAATGGGAGACAGCAATTACTTCAGTGGTCAGAATTTAAACTGCCAGTATGATGAACCAACTCCCTTCCTTAGCATAATCAAAAAAAATGGGTATGTAAATAACTTTTCGTACTTGGTTGATATTATAATCAGCCTCGATGATGATGTGCTAACTTGTCTCAGATTGTTGTTACAATATTATTATTTAACTCTTAAAACTAGACAATCACTCTTTTCAGTATTTTCAGTACTAAGGAAATTTTCGAAGCAAAATTCTCTTGCAATATAAAACATCTTGTACTTGTAACTACTAGCTGAACTGCTTTAAGTGTATGGAACAACATGCACCTATTTACAAGAAAAGAGAAAAAAAGAAGAGCACAGAAAGTATCAGAAGAGAATCAGCTTAAGGCTGTGCCCTGCCACATGCTTTTTGATACGACCCAGACAAACAGCTTAGATGAGACAGGCTGAGCTGATAAGGCACTTTGCTGTTGCAGTCTCTCTGCCCCACACACTCGCTGCTTTTCTGTTGAGCCAGTTCTACTCAGTCAGCTGGCAGAACAGCTTTCTTCTGAGTTAGCAAGCTGAGTCAGTTCAACAAGATGTCCTACCAGTGCCAAAGCCATTACAATAGGTGAGGAGGGATCACGTAGCAGAGAGGAGGGGAAAACGCTGACCCTTTTGTAGTCACAAGTATTTAATGCGAACCTCGTCTCAAAACTACAACCTTTGCTTCTTTGTGCCTCATTTGTCATGTCGGTAAGGATCACGGTAACCCTCTATCTGGTGAAGGTTCCATCAAGATAATCAAGTTAAAAATGAGGCACTCAGATAAACCACATACGTAGATTTGTTTTACAGCTGAGCTTCAGTAGGCTTATTGAAGGAAGACAGAAATCATCAATTTACTAGCCATGCTACAATATAATTGGTAGCCCATAATACACTACACGGTGACGTTTCAGACTCTCAAAAGAACAAAACCAGGTTTTTGTGCCTTGATGGTAACTGGTTCTCACCCATATTCTCATCTAAATCATACATGAAGGAAATTTTTAAAAAATGAGCATAAATAACTCAGAATTTGTGTGTAGTGCACTCATACATTCTCCCTAAGTGAAATCAGTTGCCATCATATTTTATCTGGAGAAGTATCAAGCATCTTAACATGGGACTAGAAACATGAAAAAAACTTAAAAGAAACAGCATTATCAAAGAAGGAAATGGATTAAGGCTTAAAAAGATACCACAGCTAGATTACTGCACCCAGAGCACAACAGCTTCACTTAAGAAGACTGGTTTCCAAGTAATTTATAGAAATTAATGTTTACTTATATAACTTTCTACTTATTTTAAAGAATATTAAGGGAACACAACACTCAGTCCTGTGGTCTAAAGCCCAAAATTTTCACAGAACTCAGCAGCAATAATGGCTGCTTACCACTTTCCAAGAGCCAGTCTCAAATGAAAAAACTATCTTCTTCCTCTTTCACATGGTACTGAAAACTGCTAGTAAATCTAACCACGTAGCTCATAATTTACAACTGTGTATTCTATACTAAGATTTAACTCACCATAATGAAATTCTGATTTATTTCTTACTCACTGATTTGGGTGTTTGGAAAATGTCACTCTTTTAATATTCTACCTTTCACAACTTAAAAGTAATTGAGATGAAAACCTTGAAAATCATTCTGATACATTTGTTTCTTGAAACTGAATCATCTGTACAGTCCCATAAAACACTGGCAAATAACCCTGCTTTTTTCTGTACTGTCTTTCTTCTACACTGGTTTTGCTCGGTTTTGTTGGTTTATGGGGGCCACAGTACAGGTATTCACAGTGGAAATGTCGTATTACTTAAATTCATTAAAAGCTACCTTTGTGTCCAGCTTGCAGGGTGAAGCCCATGTTCAACTGCAGCATTTTCTGCTGGTAAACCAAACGCGTCCCATCCCATTGGATTTATCACCTGTAAGCAAAAAGGAAAAACACAATCTTATGTAACTTTCTGGAATGGCATCAACAACACACACAGGCCTCTCAATAATGAACAGTGTTTTGCATCCAAATAATAAACGGTGTTTTGCATCCAAATGATGAACAAGGTTCTGCATTTCAGCATTTGCTTTGTCTGAATCGAACCTCTTCAAAACATGCCCACTATGTCTAGGTCTGTTTTAAAAGACTAATATGAAGCATATTTGCGGTCTACAATGTGATGTTAAAGGGAGCTTAAAGTATTATGTAATAAATCCTCATGACTATTTCAATACCAGATTAACTGACAAAAATCAATCCTTTGTAAATTTGTGTGGTGGTCAAAATTAGCAGTTGATGCTACTACTACACAGAATTAAATATTCATCCTAGAGAAGGAGAAGAAAGCAAGCAAAACTAATCGAACCAATGGTTTTATAACTGTACCTGATGTGTAGCCTACTTTTTTTTTCCTTTTGTTGAAGAAAAAAAAAAGAAAAATACCCTATGATAACCTTAAATCCAATAGATAAAATGAAGAGGATGGGGAAAACTGTTTTAGTCAAATTTTACTAAAAAATATCTTTTGTAAATACAGACTGCAGACTGACAGAATGACCACGAATAAATAAAGCTGGAAAAAAATATTTACTACAAAATCTAAGAGATAATTTCTGTTGAAATAGATATATAACTTTCCTATTAACATGTTATTTAGAAAAATAATCTAGCAATACAGTAAGTATTCAAAAAACCTGTTTAATAACCAGGGAAAGAAAGGCCAGTACTTAAGATACTGTCATTAAACACAGTTATATATTGGATACCTGATAAAACCAATCCCATTTCTCATACCTACAAATGTGCTATAAATTCGATAACTATGATTAAAGTTACACAAGTTTAACAACAGCAAAACATGATTGAGTAACGTTTTACAGTTTGTAAGAAATCAAAATTTTTACCCCTAAAAATATAAAGAACTTGTTCTTTAGTGGCATGTAAGCAAACAAGCAATAAGAAAGCAAGCCTAGCAATACTAATCTCATAAGCTATCTCCATGTGAAAAATCTGTTCGTTTCCAAAGCATAAGAGATACTTTTGTCACTGGTTTGAATTATTTTTATTCTTCTTTGCCACAGCCTTCCAATCCTCTGACTTCAATGTGTTCTTTCATAAAAAATATTTTATAGACGTGTTTATAAAGGTGCCCTAGGCACCAATGCGGTGTAAAAGCAACAGAATTCAAAGGATGTGACTCCTCAGCATTCTTGTTTTCAATACTGAGCTAAAACTAAGCCTGCTGTATATCATTACTCTGCCGGTGCAGCAACAAAACCAAAGGTATTAACCTGTGATCAACTGTGATTCAAGCCAGTACAGTAAGGGTCCATGCACAGCACATTTTTTATGTATAAATCTAATAGAAAATGGAATGCTATGCTCTGTTACAATTTTTCCCTATAATCAGACAGATTATTGCTCCTTGTATCAGAGTGTCAGAAAATATAAGAATCAGATTTCCTAACTCCCTGCTTCCTCACATTATAAGCGTTACATGGAAAATCTCATTTGGAGCCTAAACCACTTGTCAAGGACCCATTGAAGCACACCTCTCCCCAGCCTTTCTCCTCTCCCTCCCCTCACCAGTAATCAAAACTATTGGTATCAAAGAGAAAAAAGAAAGGTAAACTTTACATAAACTACAAATCTCAATAGAATTCTTTAAGGACACACTAAAATATTAGTTTCTGCAGCTTTTTGACCACTACTGTTGCTCACTGCATGTCTCTGCACAGAAATGATGAAATAAACCGGATTTTTTTTTATGTATAATACATATTTTCTCTTAATTAAACCCCATTTGTTTAGACAAATGCCCTACATTCGCATCCCTACAAACGCCTTCTTTTACTACAAGCTGATGCATGTTAAGTGAGATTAAAAAAACTACTCTTGATTAATTTTTGTAAAATTTGGCTTCTGAAGATCTCCTGGATATAGATAGGCAGCCAAAAGCAAGGTGCAATCTCATTCCTCACACTCATGAGCAAAAGGATGTGGGAAAAACTGCTTCACTACTGACTACAGGCTCCCCAGAAGGACTGACTGATGCTCCAGACAGCTAATGTGCAGACATTTTATCACTGTACCATCAGCCCTAGCAGGAGTTATCTGCTCACGCAGATCTTCCCAATTCTAGCATGTATATTAAAAATATCATACAGTGTATTCACTTATCACATTCAAAAGACAGTTCAATTTAACAACCAATAGCATTCCTCAAGTTAAAGGGCTGAAGAAATACTCTAATTCAAGTTTCAATCAGAAACCTGAATTTAAAGAGACATTAAAAATATCCTCAAATTAATCTCCAGGATAGATCTATTTATGTAGTTGCTATAGAGATGAATGTAACACGCACAGTGGTTTAGAAAATGATTTCAAGTTTATTGTCTCTTTTACTTCTCTACCGTGAATGGATTTGAAAGGTTTGTGAAATGCATTTGTCTAAACGATAGGTCAGCTGCTTCTGTCTGGAATGTATGCTACGTATCTACAGTTAAAATGCCATGGTCTCCACACAGCACTTGGCATTACATCTTAACTCTATTTAGCCAACATAAAACACAAGGCTGAGATTAACTATATAGTTTTGAAAAGCATCAAAAATCTCAAGAGACATGGAAGGGGAGAAGAAAATACACTACTAACATGTCAGAAGTTGGCACAAAGAATAAATGAACAGTTCAACTGTTCAAGACAAAGCAAAAATAGGAAGAAAGCAATTTTTAAGACCAAAGGGTATTCCTTGTAGCTCCTTGATGGGTTGGCCATAGGCTAGCAGAAAACATGGCTGCTCCCTCCAGCATTACAGACGAGCAGAAGAAATGGAAAAAAAGTCATCGAAGTTCTTGAATGCTGACTTGATTGCTTCTGACAGCAGTCTCTAAACCTTATGCCACTAAGGGATCAATTCTGCTCACTAGAGTGACCGTTCTTCCAAGCATTGCTTGTCTGTACAGACAGTATTTTCTCTAAGCCACAAGGAGAAAGCAAAACAAATAATGAACATATCTTGTAGAGAGAGGAGGCCTGCATAGGTCTGAGGATGTCTATACCTGGTAAAAGAAGGCAGGCTATAGTTTTAGTCATTTTAAGACAGCAGAAGCCAGTACTATCTCCAACAGCAGCTGTGTGTTTCTGGTCTTCACAGTGAAGTAGACAGGTAAACTCTTCCTGGTTGAAACTACTAGGTTAGTCTTGAACACAGAGGGCTTAAGATCCTCAGAAGTTCACAGGATCTGGCAGGATCAACTATGAAAGACCAGTCTTTTCCACCACTCCACATACTGTGTTTTGCACAGGAACATGAAGTTGCAAGGAAGTGATTTATTAGTGTGTGGGGAACAAAGCGCCTGGTAACTACCACACTGAGCGGTCTTTTCAGGGGCAGATTGTTAAAAAGGAAAACAGTTGCATCTTGAAACATTTTAGATCCCAAAGACTCTGACTCCATATTAGCTCGAAGCATCACTGTAAGAATCATTTCACAGCATGGTCAAAAATCTGTCGTTAACCATGGCTAGAGCTCTTAATGTGACTGTGGGACGAAGCAGAGGAAGACACAGTAACTCCATTAATTTATTTCTGAGATCTCAGCTCTTCCTTTCAGAGGATTTTCATCTATTCACTGCCGTTAACAATCAGCCCATCACACTGACATTAGTAGGCGAGATCAGCAGGTACTATATAACACAAAGCTGACAATGATCTCATAACACTCAGTTCTCTGCCTCCGTCAACATAACTAGGACAGACGATTCAGTGAATTTTCCTTAATGTTTGTAAGGAAACAAAGAACTTGTTTGCTTTCCTGATGTGCTCAGTATGTCTCAAAACTATGACCAGGGAGCTGATGCATCTTTCTTACATCCAGATCGATGCATTCCAAATTTTAAGACAGACAGCAGAATCAGTGTCAAAAATGCCTGTAAATAAATGTATGTATTTCAGAGAATGTGTGATAAGAGAACAAAAATGAAAACAAAGAGGTTTGCTGACAGATTAGGGATTTGAATCAATACAGCAAAGTCTACATTCCTGTCTCTGGTTATAACCCCATGACAGACTCAACGTCAACTAACCAAAAAAGGCTGACAAAATAGGTGATCCATGGTCACGAGTTCCAGCTGCCAGAAAACAACCCTGGCTCCAGCAGCAACTTTCTGTCATCCTCCTTGCACTTGATCTCACTACTGTGCAACCACACAGAAGTGAGACAGTAAGGACACACGGTTGGAGAGGGGAAAGGAGAGGATGGCTGCTCCTTCCACTGGCCACCTACAATTAGGCTGAACATGTTGAAAATCTGATTTGTAAATCGACAGATTACAGATACAACACATTTTAAATACAAGACCTCCACCTGAATGCAGCCTAGATTGTCTTTTAAGTGTACTAGGTAATAAACACCCTTACGCAACAGCTAAAAATTACCATCACCAAAAAAAAAACCCAAGCAGGCAAGGCACACCTGGAAAGAGATTAAAATAATGAATTTTTGACTAGTGTGTACATTCTAGCAAGGACTATTTCAATGATTCTCTGCAACAGAATGCTGCATATTTGCATTCTGATAAGGCACTTTCAAATTAAAAAATAATCAACCCACACAGATTTCTATCAAAACATAACTCTGCTTATAAAATGCTCTCATTTATTTCTTGTTCTCACAAGATATAAAATATAAGAAATTATTCTACATTCACACACTACTACAAACATTTAGAAAACAAAGGTGTCACTCGCCTCCTTAATCTCACACATTCTTGTATAACATAATTGCATTTAAAATAATACCTTGTTTTCTCTCTCTTTCTTTCAAAATGAAACAGAGTGAGCTAATTAACACTTTCAGTACTTGCTACTGGAAAACTAAATTTAAATAACATTCAATTCACACAGGATACTTTTAATACTTTCCACTTGGTTTATACCACAGAAAACAACCTAGCAAAAAGACACAACAGCCTCACACAAAAAAATGGTGGAGAATAGCAGCTAATGATGATTGGAAAATGGAACTGTATTGAAATAATTCATCCTATTGATGAATTCATTATAAAGTTTTAATTAAACTTGCCTGTCTTCAATACCATTCACTTCTGCAATTTCAAGAGTATTAAGATTCACTGCTGAAAGGGAAAACAATTAATGAAAATACATCCAGTTTCAAAAAAGACATTCTGGATAAAATAAAAACGCTCTTTAAGTAATTTTGGGATATTGTGGAAATATCACTAACAATATTCCAATCCCATCTATCAGGAGCAGTTTAAGTATAAATTAAGAAATCTGATCCTAGTGTACAGGAATTTCACCCTGAATTGTCCAATGATCACTCTCATTACTGCACAACTTGTATATGACAGCCTCGCTGCGGTATCAATTACAATTCAAAATTTTATTAAGAAGATATCACAGGAACTATTGAATTGAATCATTCTCTGTTTACTGATTGCCAAGGGAATTATTCTCAGTCCTCTGAGAGGCACAAATTATCCACTTTGGAATTTATCAAAGACATGATAATGATAGCATGATAAAGCAATGGTAAATACTTTTTCCCCAAGCAGCAGCAGACTGGAAATCTGCCATGGTGAAAATCACCATGAATAGCTCTATAATTTGTACATGGCACTCTCGAATAATGAATAGGAAATCTCTTAACTTCTTACAAAACTTGTACATTTGAATTCACAACATGCATGTAAATTTACGGAGAAAACACAACCAGAAACTTCATAGTTTAGTTCTGGATTGGTTTACCAATAGATACAAAATTGTAATTTAAAATGTATAAATTACTTTTTCATAGCATTTTTAAAGAAATATGTTTGTAATAAGATCTGTGACTAGAACTCTCCATACACAAAAATTGTTTTAATTGCATTTCAAGAAAAATGTTATCCTTAACACATTTTTGAAAGAGACTAGCTCACTGCATTCATGCTAAGCAATCTATATGGTTTACAGTTCCCACGCAAAGACTTCAAACTTCATCTTCAGTAATTAGAATGTAAACCGCTTATCTTACAACAGATGTACTCTACAAATCATTTACCCAGCAACCTAATCCAAGTCATGACAGAGTTTGCTTGTTTCCCATGCACTGCCTACAGGTACTTGAGGAGTGTTGGAAGAAGACAATGCTTCACTGGTCAGATCTTCAGGTAAAACAAACGGGACTTCATTACCCATCGGCACAATCAATACGGTGGCCTCGTATCGACACAACTCTGGTGATTACCTCTGTACTGTGATACACACATTCATGCACCTCCTACTGAAAACTCTGCGAAGCTTATCACTCATTGGTACATTGAAAAAGTGACTGCCTATTGTGATGTTACACTTGCATTAAATCCCACCCCTGCACGCCATTTAATAAATGACCAGCCAGTCACCTATTGCAGAAAAGGCTGCTGCTCTTTTAAGTAATCTGTTTGATTTCCCATTTTCAGTGTCATTAGTCACCAATATCATCTACGGCTTTATGTTGAAGCAGTATTTCTTCCAAAAAACAAGGGGGAAAAAAAAAGAGCAACAAATATATATTTTCCCACTTAAAATGCCAGTGAAGTACAGGTTTCTGGCAAGTATCAGTAGATTTCAGCGCGTATTACCTCTCTAGAATATTTTAATTAAAATAAAATCAGATCCTATCCAGCTAGAAAAATTAAATACTAATGTTCCATTTCAGAAAAACAAAAAAACAGCATCCAAATGATTTAACACTTTCTCAGTTAAGATTTCAAACTACCTCCAATATGAAGAAATTACATTAATGCATTCCAAATAATGGTTCCAATTTACTAAAGAAGCTCTAATCCCTTTGTAAAGGTATTCAAGCTTATCCTTACTTAAGTATTATAACAAATAAGACAATTCTTGCCTGTTCAGATTAAATCAGTATGAAACTAATCTACTATTTGCTCATGAAGGCATTCTCTAAGAAAAATATCTCCACCTTATTCAACATACATTACTCTCTTACTCAACCATATATACTAGTCAACTATGTACACACCATATATATTTTCCCTGATGTTTTTCCCTCACTGTTATTAGACAACAAAGATACATTGTAGTCTGATGTTCTCCCCAGGAACTGTAAGTCTGAATGTTTTTGCCTGTATTTTTCGTGGTAACAGCCCATCATTCCTTGTTGCCTTACAAACACTTTCAACCTACCTGTATTGCTTCTAGCATAGTTTTATGACTTGCTAATCAAGGTCAGTTCTACATCTATATGTAGAGATATAGTTCCTAAGATTATTTTCAATGACTCTTCCTTTTTGTTAGTTTGGAAATGATGGAAGCAATTACTACTTAAAAATCTTACCCTAAACTTGCCTTGAATACCTGAAACACATTCATTTCTACTTAGAATTTTGACTTGGGAAAAATTAGCAGTCCCTGAACTTTCAAACATGTTCCAGAAGGAAAAAAAAAATTAAAAAATCAATAGAATAACTTCAAAATTATGCATACTAATATTTTTTGTTTCTAAAGCATTCTTTCTTCTTATTTACTGAAGAATGCCAGTCATTCCCTGAATACGGGGAAAAACATTTTTCTGGGTTATATCAAATTTTATGTATGATAAGACATAACCATGTCATAGCCTATAACCATCACAATAAATAAATCTTTAACAGATTGGACAACTGTGACAATGGCCAGAGAAAACATCTAAGAGGCTGATAAATTAATTGCGAGGAGAAAATCAATTATAAAGACTTTAATTCTAAGTGATGGAGAAATTAGCATGGCTAATAAAGAAAAGGGTTTTTAAGGTAAATATAAGTTCCAGCAAGTTAACGTACATCAATAACACAACAGCTCTTAGTCTGCAATACTCAAAAAAATCATTTGAGAGATCCTTTATGTCTCTTAATCATACATGAAGGTTAAATTCTTTGGCTGCCCACCTTTAGTCATAAATAGATGTTCAAAGTGGTTAACACAACAGAAGATATACTTATTTATAGAAATTCAGCATGTTCTACAGGCACTCTAATACCCTTCAAAGTCATTTTTACATGAAATGTAAAAATAAGCTGAAATGCAAGATTTAAAAACGTCAAAAGACTTTCAAAACTTTTCTGGAAAAAACAGACAATCGTGGAAATAAAAACTTGCTTTCATAGTGGCTCTTGTATTTTATTGCAACTATATTACCTTTTCATTTTCTCCAAATGAAGTTAGTTTCACTTTAGTTTCTACTAAATATGCTTACTTCCCTTGTGTTCAAAAGGTAACACCTACAGCATCCTACTGGATGTAGACAATTATTTTCACTTTATCCTAGCTAGTAGAAGAGGAATCATGTTTTCATCTCTCTGAACACAAATTTAGTGGATATCTCCACTGTTATTGATGACAGATGATCTATGTCCTGAAATAACATCTCCAGTGGTCTTAACATCAAGCAAGAATCAGAAGACCCTTCAAGAGCACAGTTGGCTCAATTTTTTTAATGAGATTGAAGTTCTGGTCATTCAGAGGATTTAGCAAAGATTAGTATTACAATAGACATTGGGGTTTTTTTCTCATTTAAAGTCTAAGGTAGTTATTTCTTTTTCCTGTAATTTTAAAAGCATGAGAATGCATTTCTGTAAAGCAACAGCACATACTCAGTGCACGGGATGTTCATCATTGGCATAAAATACATAGTATTTGGAAAGGCAGCACACTGAATAATTCAGTGACAATACCTTTTAAGAGTCTCATGCATGGTGATAAATCCAGGAAACATTACACTTCTGCAACACTTGTAGCAAGGAAATTGCACTTAGTACCACAACCAGCAACTAACATTTATTTCTCCATTTCATCTTCTTTGTACTCTTTTGAGGGTCTGATTCCTATATACTTGAACTGCTCCTTCTCTCTCGTACATTAGAGAGAATTCCTTTCCGAGTCTCATCCTAGATTCTTGCCTACGGCTATTTCTTTCCTTTTGTTCCCTACCCCAAAACTGGGTATTCTCTTTCCATATTCCTCATTCCTACTGTTGCCCAGATTCTCATTTTCCCCCTACCAAATGTCTTCTTCCCCCTTAATACGGTTGTCACTCAGGCCACAATTCTCCCACACCTGCCTCACATCCTTCAAATTTTACCTGCTAGTCTTTACTGCAGAACACCAATTAGGATTCCACCTGCAGACTGCAGGGACTAGGCTCTCAGCTACACCTTCTACCTACTGGAGAGACAGAAGGGAGCAAGGGAGAAATGACGGCAGGTATGGGACGGACTGGGAAACAAAGGAACGTGGAACAGAAAGCATGATTTCTCCTTGCAGATGTGGCCAGTATTTAGTCTTTAGCGTACTTCGTAGGCTTGCACCCTCAGAAGACAGCGTTTCATACGTATGAGCAATGCTGAAATATGCAAGTCAAGGGGTCAGCAGCTATGGAACAGAAACTTCTACAGTTAGACCCAGGTGACATGATGTGTGACAGGACCCCGTTCATCTGACTTAGAGCAGTCATGAGAACAGGTTTCCCTGCAAGCTGGCACAGAGGAGCAGGATGTCCCCTCCAAGTCCAACAAAGGACATCAGCCTTTTGTCAGGAGCAGAAGAGGTGAAAGGAGTTGATTTCTGTGGTGTCTCAGTTTTCTCTTGCCAGCTACGCTTTTTTCTCCCCTATGGTCCCACCTAGATGGCAGTAGGGTCTTCTGTCTCCTCTCATAGAAATGGTGTGGCCCTCACGTCTCATTGACACTGTGTCGCATATCAATAGATTCAGGTAGCTGATACAGCATCAGCTGTATCATTTGAGATAGTGTCTAATGATTTGTTATCAACTGTGAGTTCTGAACACCACCTGTTTTAAAGAAGTCTCAAATTTCAATATTCAAAGGTCCACCAGTCATCATCTATGCATTTGTAGCATATATTCCAACTAAGCCTTCACCTTCATGGATTTTGGAAAATACTAATTTTCTGACAAATTGTGATATTAAAACATCAAAAAAGCTCCTAGTCCTACTGCCAATCTTTTCTTACCTGCATCCCTCTCATTTTCTGGAACCGAGCTACTGCATCACTGATGGTGTAGACACGAACGTGGCCCATGTGAAGCTTTCCAGAAGGATATGGGAACATAGAAAGCACATAAAATTTTGGTCTTGATTTCTAGAAAGAAATTTTTAGAAAGTTATAACTACATGAGTTAGCATTTCACTTGAGTAAATACATGCACACATTATAAACTACAAAGTGCCTTGAAAAGACACAAGGTTCTGCTGGAACGGACCCAAGTGAGCACTGACAAAGTTCCTAGAATCAAATTCTCTGGGGCTGTAAATGGAGATGTTTTACCAGACTTTGCCACCATCTCATCAATTTATATTGATATTTATATCACACTTGAAAATTGTAATCAACTTTTACTCTACAGAAGATATATTAACATAACTGCAGCTTAACAAATCACCATTCCCTGCCATAGCATCTGTCACTGATTATCTATGCATTCCTAATCTGTCCCACCAAAAAATGAAAACATGACAGATTAAATAAGTGTTTTACTTTGTATTTACAACAAACATGCAGCTCACTCAGGGCCAGTTGCTTTTTGTCAGAGGAACTGCAGTAACTCACTGAGTGACTAACTCAATCATTTGCAATTGCATGAACATCCACTGAAGGGAAACTGTTCAGTTCCACTACGTATGCTCAGATCCAAAGACATCTTACAAGCAGTATCTTGCATAATGAAAAGAAAGTAAAAATTTCATTTAGTTAGGTTTGAGTAAATTGACAAAAGTTACAAAGAAATCAAACATTATCTCTCTCCCGTAAATGTTCCTAATACATCTTGATTACCATTGAATTTATCATTGATACATGCTTGATAAGTTCCTACATTATTTTTCTTACGTTAATAAAGCAAAAAAAAAAAAAAGGGCAGCTTGTACTATTCTGAACCAAACTCTATTCATATTTATTAAATATTACTTCTTTATCGCTTTTGTCCGATAATAGCAAAATTAGAAATAATCTGAATACTTCATTGCAGCACTATACACTATTTGCCTCTTAATATGAGATGTTACTAAATTTACTTCAACTCTGAGGACAAAACAAAAATGTAATTAAAAATACAATTTAGAACTTAGCATATGTATGATATATATGAGACCTATGTATACACGTATTGTCAGATACTAAAGACACAAGCCTAAATTAATGATTTCCCTGCTACATGTATGCATACACGCCATTTTCACCTCAGTTTTCTTCCTCAGAAAAAGCAAGCCCCTTTTCTCTCGACACTTTGACAGAATCAATTTTTTTTTGGAGAGGGGGCACATTTTACGAAAGAAGAACAAACAAACATGAAGGGGCACAAAAATGTTTTGATACCTATGTGACTGAGCATGATTGTGAAGGCAAAAAGAGTCAGAGACCGAGATTACAATTGTTTTCAAGATCTTTTATTACATGGGAAAACTTTTTTTTTCCTGCAAGTCATTCATTATTTCTAAGAGACTGTAAATCAGAAAATATTCTTAAAAAATCATCTTCCCTTAACACAGATTTTAATGAGTCACAGTGTGTAGCATAATAGATTTGTCATAACCATTGGGAACAAGATCTTTAAAAAATTAACTGTTTACAAAAGTTACGAATGTAGATGTTTCTTTTAATACTTTAAATAATTAATTCCTAAATATGGTATAATATACAAAGAAAGAATTGATTACTTAAACACTTCCTAAATTTACAAGCTCATACTTTGCTGTGGTTTTCCTCAAGATTTTTTTATTATTATTTTTCCACCTATTTCATCAACTGTTTTTAATAATTTGCTATCATATAAAAGTATTTTCCCCTGGAATGTAATATACATCTCATCATTATAAGCCAACTGTACTAAGTAATTTTCAATTAATTTCATTCTGAGAAAACAAAAATATGAAACATGTAATTTCCAAATTTCTCATAATGCTTACATCCGTTTCTGAAATTTTGCAGAACTGATCCTTTATTCTTGGGAGCCACCAATTTTCAACTCTTTTTCTTGTCTCCAACCCATAGCTTTTTTCCCATTTCCCCGTCTCACTGTAAATAGTCCTGACACAAGCAGGAACCAGTCTTCTCTGCCATTTAATTAATCCCAGGAAGCCATTTAGTTGTCTCTTCAAACATGAGGAACAAGTGCCAACTCTCTGACAAACCAACTGCATTCTTAAGGTTATGATATCTGAAAAATACAAAAATATGTATTTCAGTCTACAATATATAACAGGAATTCAGTGGTTATTATGATTATACAGAAATTTGGTAGCTATGAAACATATTTTAGCTTGATTTAGATTACTTGGCTGTTTTCCATGGTACTTGATTTTATTCCCATGTGTTTGAATTATAAAAGCATTTATTTTTTAGCCAAGAGAACTAACTGTGGCCCTTGCATGGAACAAAAATGTTCTGTTAGATTTCTTCTCTAATAAGGTACAATTCTTGCATTCAATCTCCCATAAAAGCAGGATTGGTCAACTGAAGGTTTAAGAAACTCGGCTGACTGAACAGAAGAAGATGGCTAACAGGGTGTTAGTAACAATTTAGAATGAAAATAGGGAGAAGAGGAAGTTGGATGAAATTATCCTGTAAAACTACTGAATTTGTCATCACTGAAAAGAGATAGGGGAGGATGACTATAATTAGTAAATTTCAACTGATACTCTAAATTGAGTATTTTGCTAAGGGCTTCCTCCTCAGTGTAATTTTCTGCAAGAACTACCTGAGAAACTTACACTGTTCAGACAAGATATAATTTAACAAGTCAAGAAAGTAAAGCAATCCAGTTAGCTTTCAACTAAAAATCCAGTTAAAAGAACTCCTCATATGCTCGAGAGTGTGTCTTCTAAAATAAAACTACTCAGATGTGAGAAAGATTAAACAGTCCACAAGTTCAGGATCGGTCTCAATAGGATATCTACCAATTTTACTTCCTACAGTAGGAAACAAGGCATTAAAAAACCCCTACGCTGAGAAGATTTATTCCTCGTCTTCACCTTTAATTCCTTCTTTAAAAATCTTATTTATTTATATCAATATTTCCTATCCTCTATGGTTGTGGGTTTGTTTTTTTTTTTTCAAATTCTGGCCTATACACTTGACTGTTGTACCAAGCTAGCTATTTCAGTCAGTTCATAATTTTTCTTGCAGAGTTACATCAGTAAAATCTCTGTGTAGAGAAACTCTGTATAAGAAACAGGGTTTTTAATTTATTTCCCATATGATAGCAACATTATCAGTAGAAATAATTGCTATACCACCTAAATTAGGTCCCCAGTATATCTAGTGGGAGATATACTTCCTTAACATTCACCATGTATGCATACACAAGCCCTCATTGCCTGTATCATTACATAACGAAAAGAATTGCACCTTTTCTCCGTTACTTATCAAACAGGCTTTCAAACATTTTTCATTTACATAAATCATGCCAGTGCCTTGAATTTTTTGTTGCTAATCTCTAAAATCTCTCATATTTCTATTAATAGCAAATCCAGGACTGAACTCAGCATTCCAAGTGCAAGTGCACACGAGTTATTCAGGAAACACTTAATTTCTCCCCCTCCATAATTTTACACTTCTTCATTCAGCTCAAAACTAGCAAGAACATTTCAGTACTTCACTGTTTTACTTATTTATGAATTCTTTGCTTATTACTTATTTCTATTATTTCAATTTATTTTACAACAGAAAGGAGCACTTCCCTTTCTTATGGTAGGCCACTTTCACCATTACTGATTTACTACATATATATATATTTTTTAAAACATGAATCCTTCGTTGAAGACCGAAAGACACAAGCTAGACCCCGCACCTGCGCACAGCTCAAGAGAAGCGCGCCTGCCAATGTCACGCCTGCCAGGGCACATTTGGGTGACCTCAGGGCCTACAGATGATGCGAGCAAGGGTCAGAACAGTGGATGAGAGTGGGAAAGGGGCCGCAGCCTGGGTCACACAGCGTTAGAGCAAAGCTCATTTAAACACATAGAATTCCAGGATGAGAAAGAGATCTGCAGTCTCTTTCCTGCTCCCAGACCCCCTCATGCACAAGATGCAATGATCAGCAAGTCACACATTGGGCCAAACAAGGACATGTAGCACATGCAAGAGATGCGGCCCTAAGTGGTTTTGCCTTTCCAGGCTTGTGTGCGTGAGACTAGAACAAGAAGGGTGCCTATCCCCGCCCCAGTTATGGGCATCCCAGCCCAGTGCTGTGCAGGTCTTTGAAGGAGCACGTTACAAGCCAAAACTGTCCAACTCTGCAAGGTGTGCCAAAAAGGGAGGAAGGGGCTAGACTGATGGAGGAACAAAGGTTGAGACCCTGCTTTGGAAATATGCAATAAACACACAGGAGAGGAAGCCTTTACTAAATTAAAGTACTGAAAATTGCTTGGTAAGGGCCAGCACATTTCACTCACCCTGTAAGTGAGGCAAGGAGTCAAATTCCTTTCTTCTCCCTGCAGCTCACGTTTTAATTAAAAAAAGAAAACCAAAACCTCCCTACATTTTTTCCCCCTGCACTTTATTAGTAAAAGTCCTGTGGGGGTGGCCCGCTCCTAGAGAAGCAGGCAGGGGAACAGACAATTCTCTCGGCGGGAAAGAGCAAGCGGGAAGGCAGTCACGGCGAGGCGGGAGACTTAGGGAGGGGTGCTGCGGGGCACAGGCTAACAGAGCGGGCGAGGGGAAGCACGGAGGGGAGCACGGCTACAGGCACCGGAGGCAACGACCGCCCGGGGGTGAGCGTGAGGAGGAGCAGAGGCAGGCATCAGTTGGAGCCGTTGGGCTGACAGGAGACGAGCCCCACACTCGCACCCGCCGCCGGAGGGCCAGTTACCTGCACGCGGGAGCCCGCTGTTGCGCCTCACACACCCTCAGCGTCCCTTCCTCCCCCTGGGCGCCGCCATCTTGGTCTCATTTTTGGCGCCGGGGTCCGTAAGACGCATGCGCTGTCTCCTCCTCACGGCCTCCCGCGCATGCGCCGTAGGGCGCCGTCCGTGGCAGAGGCGGGAGCTCTGAGGAGGAGCAGTGCTGCGGGTGGGCTTCTCGCCGCGGGCGGGTGAGCCGAGCCGGAGGACTGGCCGCTTCGGCATCTGGCTTGCCAGGACCAAACGGTCTGAAAGCCAAAGAGCCTGCAGGAAGTCTTTCGTGTTTCTGAGCCTCACAGGAGGCAGAATGGGAGGGAAGCGTGGCCCTCCGAAACGGCAGCCTTT
The DNA here is from genome assembly GCF_035582795.1 of Mycteria americana. Lineage (NCBI taxonomy): Eukaryota > Metazoa > Chordata > Aves > Ciconiiformes > Ciconiidae > Mycteria > Mycteria americana. The sequence goes on from NC_134366.1 coordinate 50,006,676, forward strand.
CGGAAGGCTGCCCAGGTGCGATGCCTGCTTAGGCGGGATCCCCTCAGAGCCTGCGTTGAAAACTTGCCCTGCAAAATCTAGGACAAAACTTGAATTTCAGCAGCCATAGACAGTTACTAACCCACCAGAGCTAGGTAGCAGCCGTTTTAATTAATGGCTTTAGGTATAGTATTGTGTTTTAGAAGACCAAACAGCACCCCAACTCAGACAGTACGTACGCTGCGTTTATCTCTTACAAGGGCTTACCAAGATGGCAGTCTTTGCCTTGGGAATGGCAGCCTGGTACCTCTGATGTCCTCAGCCCCTCAGTACTGCAAACGTTTCAGTAGGTGTTCGATGAGGACGGAGGATGAAAGCAGGCTAGTCACCTGAGTAACACATGGGAGCACTGCTAAGGGTCTGGAGGATCTTGCGCTGGGCACCATGAGGCTGAAGTTGTCACTGTATCTTTGTATTTCAGGTATTTAACATGCAAACCTAGGGAATCTAAATAAAAATATTAGCTGGGATTGAATCTATATATAAGTTGCACAGTGCTTGATTAATTTTGCTCGCCTCTGCATATACAGATACTCTGTAAAGTGACCATACAGTTTAGGGCTAGATCTCAGTAGCATTTTGTCTTCAATAATTTTATTTCCTTTCTGTAATACTGTATTTTTTTTTAGAGGCAGATTCTGAAATAAAGCCAATAGTTGTTTTGTGATGTTGTTTTGACTAATGAGAAAAAAAGCAGGAGTCAATAAAGACAATCTAGAGCAACGTAATTAATTCTTCCTCTGGCTGGAAAACAACATCCTACCCAGTCGTCAACACTGTACATTTCAGAGTTGTTTTTAATTACTGCAAGTAGCTTGTAGTAGCCTCCAAGGAACAAGAAATACTTTTTTTTTTTCCTGTGGATTGTGCCCTTTTGCTGCTGGCAACTGGTGATTCTTTTCATTTTTAAACCTTTTTCTTCACCGTTGTGTTTCCCGCAGAGTTTAAACCAACACATTCTGTTTATGCAATGCAATGCCTACAGTAAGGTGAACCTTTTTGTACTCCAGGGACAGGGGCTTCTTATATGACTAAAAATAAGTATTTACTGAGTATAAGTTTTCTGCTTGGTTGCGTGTACTTGTCAAGTATGCTTAAATTATAACCTCCTCACCGCAAAAACGAACAGAGAGCAGCTCTGATGCTTACCCTGCTTATAAACTGGTAGTTTCACCAGGACTGTGCATAATTTTGCTTTGCTTTCCTGTTGATCTCCCTTTCAGCAAGCGATGGTGACTTTGGTCTGACAGACCTTCCCATTCCAAATCTCTCTCTGAATTTGCTGCTGTGTGAGTTCCTGGGCTGGGGGAGGACGGGGCATTTTGCAGTGTGGGGGAACAGGCAGTGCAGTCCTTGGCTGAGACCCTGCCCCAGGATAAACAAGAGCTCCTGACCAGCTGGGACGTGTTTTCACATCAAAGGATGATTTCCCTCACATCAGCCCTGATCCCTGATTTATGTGGGGCCATTCGAGGGCTTGTGTCCCCGCTCGCTCCCTGCCCTCCGCGGGGGTTACTGCCTGGTAAAGAGAGACAGATGAGCGAGCAGTGTATCCAACCCCTGCCTGGCCTATTAAGATGAACCCTTGTTGAATTTAATTTTCTTTCATATGGTGGGCTGTGAGCTACGCGTATGATCCCTGTTGGACTCAGCTCAGGCACCTCCGAGATTCCCACTTCCAAAGAGAAGGGACCTCACATGGAAGAGCTGGCTGTCCTTGTTCGCAAATTAAAACCTCTTTACTTTGTGTGTGTAGTGCCTTTCACCTTGACTGGGGACAACATGGTAGAGCTCAGAGTGAGAGGAGGTAGCAAAATAACGAGAGAATTATTTTATGTTGTCTTAAAAACATTTTGAAAATCCAATCACTGTCTCAAATTTAGAATTATGATTTTTTAAATACATTTAAATCTCTGGGCTGTTGAAGTATCTAACATTAAACATATTGACCTATATTTCTTAAGGTCTGCCATCAAGATTATATCTGATTGAGTAGTCAGACCTTTGTCTTATCTTTTTAATCCGTTCATTTCACTAAAATATTGCTTTCTCATCCTGACAATCTACTTATGTATTTCGTTTGCTTGAAGCTGAGGATAATCTGTTTAGATTAATACTAAATTAAGCGCAATCTTAAATGCCTCCAAAGAAGTTAGATGGATGCTATACACAAATGCAGACCTGCCATACCTCAGGAGCACTTGGGTTTGGGCCCATGTGGAGCCTTCAGCACTTCTCTGTTCGCCGTATTATGCAATGACCCAAACGGGGCTTGGTTAAAGTTGGACGTAGCTTGTGATGCTGCTGAAATGGGTACTGCCAGAGGGGTTTATAAATGGGTGGAGGCACAGTATTGTGCCAAGTCTTGGCTATAGGTGCCACTTTGCACCCATGCATTTTGGGTTAAACGCAGCAACACCTCTGCAAACACCCAACACAATACAGGTGCAACATCAACTTTCTCCACTATTTCAAAAAATTAAACTGGAGAAAAATTAAAAAACAAGGAATATTGTTTTCTATTGTTCCTTATTTTCTTCTGGGAGGACTTGCTGGTATGATTTTGATTAGCTACTAACAAAAAACAAGCCAAGCACATTTGACACAGGTTTGAATTGTGTGTTACTTCAGGACATGTAGAAGATGACTTCTGTCAAGGTACTACTGGGAACTTACTCTGAGAATATATCGAAGTCTTAATTTGTGTCACTTTACCATTGATCTTACTGAAGCTTATTGTGCTGTCTGGATTCTGTTAGTGAGGAAGGCAGCCAATATCAGATGAAGCTAAGCAAGGTGCAAGATTATCTGTAAACAGAAATTAAAACTAGGTGAGAAAAACTGAGGCCAACCAGAAGCATACTCAGAAGGAAAGAAGAGCAAAGGTATTTTGAGTAGTATGATAATCCATGAAGATCAAAAACCATACAGATATACACTGTTATTTGGCATTTGGGCTTCTTTATTGGCTTACTCATGGTAAGAGTAGTAGCGAGTTGCCTACCTATTAAGCACTAATTGCTTGGCATCACCGTTTTAAAAACACTGAGATCCCGTGTCAGCAGTAAGTCCCAGAAATGACAATTAATGATTGTCCCATGGTGTGAAGATGACAGCCAAAAGCACACCAAAGCTTTCCTCCAAAATCTGATACTGACTTTTTTCTGTGGTCTCATCCAAGTCTCCTAGCCTCTCTGAGATATCTTCCTCATCCAGCTACGGGAGGTCAGATTTTCCTGTCTGCTGTGCCCTGTCTGCCTGTTTGGATGGGGGGAAGGTTGGCCAAGTTGTGAAAGGAAAGTAATTCACCTGCATATGTAGGACAAACAGAGTCAGAGGAAATGACCAGGGGCAATTACGCTCTTTTTAAATGAGAGGGAGCTTGAGATTAAAATTACACCCACTAAATAAAATAAAAACCACTAAAAATTACAGAGAGTTTCAAGGCTACTATGCCTCTGCTTCGACCTTTAATTTCTACATTCAAGAGCATCCAGATGTGCCAGAGGCTTAAGCCAAAATATCAAACTATGAACCCCACAAGTGGTGGGGCATATTGTAACGGGATGAATACAAGAGATCCTCAAACTTTTCCAGACAGGGGACCTACCCCACTCTCCCATGATCCCCACCTTCTCCATGTGGGATTTGTTTGTTAACCTGGGCTGTTTGCTCAGTCTCCTTTCATTATGGGAAATTGATGATATAATGACATTTGTATTTGTGTTAATAATAACCTTGGTAGTAAACTATTTTCCGTAAGGCTGATATTCCCCTGTTTTCTTTTTTAGACTTTACACTAAGTTGTTTGTTAGTATTTCTGTTAATCAACACAAAGGCTGGAGATGATTATGTAGTTAGGTAATTCATTAGTTCCTGTATGGGAAATGTGCAGAAGTGCCTCAGTTG